>NC_041383.1:611276429-611311211 GCF_002162155.2 Triticum dicoccoides
AGCTTATACCAAAACTTGTCCCAATTCAGCCAAAAGTTATACATATGAAAACATGATTTAGATTATCCTGAACATCTCGCTACCTAGACCAATGTACTATGATTTGAATTCAACATAAAATGGATACAAATATTTGAATTGGAGATCTATGGTACATGTAGTTCATAGTGAAATATGATAACTGTTATATGCATGTTTTTTGTTATCAAGATAATATTTAGATGATTGTATAACTTGACAACAATCGTATTCAAATAAGGAAAATTGATTCAAATTTAGTCCATATGGTAGACGACAATATATATGTTCATAGGGTGGAGTAAAATGTTCATATATGCTGGAAGATCAAAATGTACGACTACATCAATTATAAACCGCAAGGTCACCCAACGATATATTTGAATTCAACATACCGTGGATTCAAAAATTGAAATTCGAGATCCTGGCATTTGTAAACATATAAAAAGGACATTACTCTTTCTTTTGGTGGGAATTGATTTGTTTTTTTTGTTGTTGTTGAGGGAAGTGCGAATCGATTTGGTACTATACAAGGTAATCTTGTTCTCCCATTTTTTTTACATTTTTCTTGTAGTTTTTTCAATGGCATTTATAGCAATATAGTAAAAGGGGACATGACTCTATTGTGTCTTGTATGAATTGTCTTTTTGTACACATTAAGTTTGTTCTGCCGAACAAGTAATCCGCACCTTGTATCCCGAAATTTTCAAGCTCGAGTATCTTTTGTCTCACCTGCTTTGAAACTCCCGCCTCTTCAACCCGTGTTGCGCCTTGTTATCCCGAAATTTCGATGCGCGCGAAAACTCCCTCCTCATTCAAAATCGGTCTGCGGCCCAGACACGTGAAATTCCCCTTCTACTCCTCAGCCGGAAATGCCGGCTCGACATCGCGGTGTCAAAACCGGTGAGGGTACGCTGGTAACTTACCCTACATTTCGGACAAGCACGTCCCTAAGCCATGGCTCCCCCTACCTTCCCCTTCGTTCCCCCCATTCATACACCGAGGCCGCCAAAACCTGCGAAACCCCACGCTCCTCCGTTGGCCTCCCGACCGCCGCCCAGGCAGAGACTCTTCCCCGATGACATCGTCCACCGTAACAGCTCGACGTCCCTCATCCACCGCACCGGATGAGGACCCGTCGTCGATCTCATCATCCCGTTGGATCAGCCGCCCCGTCCTCCATCTCCAAGGAGCTGCCCCGACGTTCGCCTCGGCTATCGCACCACCTCCATCCCCACAGCACCATCTTGACCTGCCCCACCGGAACCGCAACACCCTCACCAATTTCTTCGATGAAGCTGAGGCCAACTCGGCCCCACCAAGGAGGTTCTGCACTCACCACTGCATTTTATCTTTTATTCGATCTCACGAGGCTGCTAGTGCTCGATACCGAGCAACCATGGCGGGTCTCCATCGACAGCGCCGTCGTCGGCCACTTCATCCACAACGTCTCTCCCCCATGTCGTTGCTTCCTCGACGGCGACTTCTACACTGGCACTAGCTGCAGCTGCTCCGACTCTCGCTTGTGCTGCTGCTGCTGCTACTCTGGCTCTCGCTCGTGTTGCGGCTCTGTTCTTGCTGTCGGTCCCACTATTGCACTGCTCTTGCTTTCGTTCGTGCTGCTACTCTGCTCTGCTATTGCTGTCGGTCGCGCTGCTGCTCCACTCTTGCTCTCGTTTGTGCTGCTGCTCTCCTCTTGCTCTCGCTCGCGCTGCTGCTGCTCCTACACGACCTCTGGCAGCTACATGAGTTGCTGCTTTAGCACTCGCTCGTGGTGCTACTGCACGACTTGCTCTCTGCTAGTGTGTTCCCTGCTCGAGCGTCTGCTGATTTAGATCACTGCTTCTCTGCTACTAGTGCTCGAATGCCCTAAGCATATATTGCAATGCTCTACTAGTAGTTCAATCAATTTTGATAGTAAAATTTAGTTTCGACCATAAAGTTCACTTTCCTCAGTTAAGTTCAGAGTGAACAGTATTTACAGCATCCGTCGAAGCTGCCGTGGCGCGGCTGATGGATTTTACATCTAGCATTTTTTGGTGATGTATTTTACATCATCTATTGCAGATGATATTAGAGTCCGACTTCAAATTAATGTTGTTTGTCTTGTCCTGCTTCAGCCTCACCGCCGTACACCTCATCGGAGCTACTTGTAGGATCGGAAGTATGTCTAGAGGGGGTGATTAGACTACTTGACCAAATAACAATCTAGCCTTTTCCCAATTTTAGTTCTTGGCAGATTTTAGCAACTTAGCACAAGTCAAGCAATCAACCTACACATGCAATTCTAAGAGTATAGCACCGAATGTAAATCATTGCATATGAAGGTAAAGGGAGGAGTTTGGAGGGAGCAAACGCAATGTTGACACGGAGATTTTTGGCGTGGTTCTGATAGGTGGTGCTATCGTACATCCAGGTTGATGGAGACTTCAACCCATGAAGGGTAACGGCTGCGCGAGTCCACGGAGGGCTCCACCCACAAAGGGTCCATGAAGAAGCAACCTTGTCTATCCCACCATGGCCATCGCCCACGAAGGACTTGCTGAAAGCACAAGTGCTCCCTAGGTGGTTTTGGTAATTAATGTTAACATATCTTTTGTTGGACTAACACTTTTACCTAGTACATTTCAGATAAGTTCAACAATGGAGTGGCATGGACTAAAAGATGTGGAAACTCCTTCAAGATGCTAAGGACAAAGGATTGGCTCAATCTTCAAGCTCAATACTCTTCATTTTATATTTTAGTGATCCAAGATCACATCGAGTCTATAGTAAAAGCCAATACTATCAAGGAGGGATGAGGTGTTGCTTAATGAGCCTCTTGCTTCATGTGCTTAGTGATATGCTCCAAAACCCTCCACTACTTTCTCACATCCACATATGACCTAAACCTAAAGTCAAACTCTGCCATACCGATTCTTTGTATCCGGCGCCACCGAGTTTAGATGTCATAGACACTGCCACAAACCCTAGGAAAATCGGTTTCACCAATAGGGATCTCGGTCTCACCGAGATGGGATTGCAATCTCTTTGTGTATGTCCATTACCCAAATCGGTCTCACCGAGTTTGTGCAATCGGTACTACCGAGATTACAATGCAAACTCTCTGGTTAACTTATTACCAAAATCGGTCCCACCGAGTTTGAGTAATCGGTCCCATCGAGTTTGCCTGACCAACTCTCTGGTTAGCTAATTACCAAAATCGGTCTCACCGAGTTTGTGTAATCAGTCTCACCGAGATTACGTTATGCCCTAACCCTAACCATATCGGTCCTATCGAGTTGCATGTCGGTCCCACCAAAAACCCTAACGGTCACTAGGTTTACTAAATCGGTCCGACCGAGTTTGATGATTCGGTATCACCAAGTTTTGTAAATTGTGTGTAACGGTTAGATTTTGTGTGGAGGCTATATATACCCCTCCACCTCCTCTTCATTCTTGGAGAGAGCCATCAGAACAAACCTACACTTCCAACTTACTATTTTTGAGAGAGAACTACCTACTCATGTGTTGAGGCCAAGATATTCCATTCCTACCATATGAATCTTGATCTCTAGCCTTCTCCAAGTTGCTTTCCACTCAAATCTTCTTTCCACCAGATCCAAATCCTATGAGAGAGAGTTGAGTGTTGGGGAGACTATCATTTGAAGCACAAGAGCAAGAAGTTCATCATCAACGCAGCATTTGTTACTTCTTGGAGAGTGGTGTCTCGTAGATTGGCTAGGTGTCACATGGGATCCTCCGACAAGATTGTGGAGTTGAACCAAGGAGTTTGTAAGGGCAAGGAGATCGCCTACTTCGTGAAGATCTACCGCTAGTGAGGCAAGTCCTTCGTGGGCGATGGCCATGGTGGGATAGACAATGTTGCTTCTTCGTGGACCCTTCGTGGGTGGAGCCCACAGCGGACTCGCACAACCGTTACCCTTCGTGGGTTGAAGTCTCCATCAACGTGGATGTACGATAGCACCACCTATCGGAACCACGCCAAAAACATCCGTGTCTCCAATTGTGTTTGAATTCTTCAAACCCTTCCCTTTACATTCTTGCAAGTTGCATGCTTTACTTTACGCTGCTCGTATACTCTTTGCATGCTTGCTTGCTATATGTTGTGAATGTTAAACTTGTGCCTAAACTCCACTTAAACTTAAAGAAGTTAAAAACTGCAACTTTGGTACTTAGTGTCTAATCACCCCCCCTCTAGACACCTCTTGTCAAGGTCCTACAAGTGGTATCAGAGCATTGGTCTCCATTTCCTTAGTTTAATCACCTTTGGAGGAAGATGGATGAGTCTACTTTGGGGAGTCTTAGACATAGAGTGCCTATTCTTGATGGAGAGTATTTTCATGAGTGGAAAAATGAGATGCTTGTAATTTTCAATCAATATCATTTGAACAAGTACATTGCTAGCCCTTGTGCACCTCATGTTGATCCTCTGCATCCTACTCTTGATGAGTGGATTGACATGATTATAAATGTTAGAACTATTAATCTTATCACTAGAGGCTTGCCTAGAAACTTGGTTGGAAAATTGCCTACTCTTGAGTGTGCCTACACTATATGGAAATTTCTTGAGGAACGGTTTCCAAATTATTCCTTGAAAAATCTGGATGAAATTCTTCACAAGTCTATTGCCTTGAGTAAGATGAATTCCAATGATCCTATGTTTGGTGATCGTCTATTTGAACTTACAAATCTTATGCGTGCCAAAGGAAATGTTGGAATTATTAGTGATATCATTTCTGAAGCTACTAGAATTCATAGAGGAGATTATTGTCAAACTCATACTAATGAATCACTCTCACCAGGATTTGATCCACCACATGACGATGTTGAACATGGATACTATGAGAATGATGATGATGACTTTGATCTTGATGATGCAATGAGACATTTTGGTCTTATGGCAAATCTTCGGGGATATGTGTCAGGAGGAAAGGAATGGGTTCTTGACAGTGGATGTCCGATCACATGACCGGAGATAAAGACATGTTTCATGAGCTTGCTGAAAATGATAGTCCTCGAAAGTATGTCACTTTTGGTGAAAACTCAAAGGGTAAGGTGGTTGGCCTCGGTAAGGTGGCCATATCACATGATAGCTCCATAGAAAATGTCATGCTCGTTAAATCTCTTGGCTGTAACTTACTTTCAGTATCTAGACTTGTTGATTTCGGTTTCAATGTCCTATTTACTGAAGTAGATTGCCAAGTGTTTCGTAGAGATAATCATAAAATGGTCTTTACCGGTGTGCATAGAGGTGATCTATACATTGTTGATTTCACTAAAAAGGCTCAACCTAAAACTTGCTTCATTTCTAAATCCTCAAAAGGTTGGTTACGGCATAGACGACTAGGTCACGTTGGCATGAGAAACCTTGACAAGCTTATTAAAGGGAATCATCTCCTTGGTGTTAACGATGTCATATTTGATAAGGATAGACTTTGGAGTGCTTGTCAAGCAGGTAAACAAGTTGGAGGAAGGCATCCCGTGAAGAACATTATGACCACAAGGAGGCCACTCAAGCTACTTCACATGGATCTTTTTGGTCCCAACTCTTACAAGAGTCTCGGTGGAAATTCTTTTGGTCTAGTTATTGTTGATGATTTTTCAAGATTTACGTGGGTGTTCTTTCTCGATGATAAATCGCAGGTCCAAAAGATCTTCAAAAACTTCGCTAGGAAGGCCCAAAATCAGTTTGAAGTGAAGATCAAGAAGGTTCGCAGCGACAACGGAACGGAGTTCAAGAACGCAAATGTGGACACCTTTCTTGACGAAGAAGGGATTTCACACGAGTTCTCGGCTACACACACACCTCACTAAAATGGAGTTGTTGAGAGGAAGAACTGGACGCTCATCGAAATGGCGAGAACGATGCTTGATGAGTACAAGACGCCAAAACACTTTTGGGCAGAAGCGGTTGAGACAGCTTGTCATGCAACAAATCGCTTGTATCTTCACAAGCTACTCGACAAGACGGCATACGAGTTCCTCACCGGTAACAAACCCCAAGTTGGATACTTTCGAGTATTCGGCTCAAAGTGCAACATTCTTGATAAGCATCGTCGTTCTAAATTTGCTCCTAAGTCCCATGAAGGTTTCCTACTAGGTTATGGCTCAAACTCTCACCCTTATCGTGTCTACAACAATTTCACCCTAAAGGTTGAAGAGACGGTAGATGTGAAGTTTGATGAATCTAATGGCTCGCAAGTAGAGAAATTGCCAATTGATGTAGGAGACAAAGATCCTTTGGAAGCAATCCAAGACTTGTCTATTGGCAAGGTTCGTCCAACGGAGGTGAAGGAGAGTACCTCGTCCGTCCAAGTGGAAGCTTCTACTTCACGACAAGGTGAACCAAGAGTTGATACGGAAGCATCCAAAAGTGGGACACACCAAGATGAAGAAAACGAGGAAGTGCATCAAGATGAACGTCAACGACCTCCTTCTCCACCACGACAAGAGAACGACAACGCCAACAATGAAGAAGGCCAAGAAGAAGAACAAGATGAAGAAGAAGTTCAACCAAGAACCAAGAAAAAGCCTTCACGAGTTCGAGCAAGAATTGCTAAACATCATCCCATTGAGCAAATCTACAATGATATTCAAACCGGGAGAATCACTCGCTCTAAAACTCGTTTAGCTAACTTTTGTGAAAACTATTCTTTCATCTCTAGCATTGAACCTATGAAGGTCGAAGAAGCATTGGAAGATCCGGATTGGATAAACGCTATGCATGAAGAGCTACACAACTTTGAGAGAAACCAAGTTTGGACATTGGTTGAGAAGCCCGACAACAACCACAACATCATGGTACCAAATGGGTGTTTCGCAACAAGCAAGATGAAGATGGACAAGTAGTTCGCAACAAAGCACGTCTCGTCGCCCAAGGCTACACACAATTCAAAGGTATGGACTATGGTGAGACTTATGCTCCCGTTGCTAGACTTGAGTCCATTCGCATCTTACATGCCTATGCTAATCACCATGATATCACCTTGTACCAAATGGACATTCAAAGTGCTTTTCTAAATGGTGAAATAGAGGAGGAAGTTTATGTTAAACAACCTCCTGGCTTTGTCAATCCTAAGAAACCAAATCATGTTTACAAACTTCACAAAGCCCTTTATGGTCTTAAACAAGCTCATAGAGCGTGGTATAAATGCTTGACCAAGTTCCTTATTGAAAAAGGCTTTGAAATTGGGAAAATCGATTCCACACTTTTTACTAAAAGGGTTAATGGAGAATTATTTGTATGCCAAATTTATGTTGATGATATCATATTTGGATCAACTAACCCTCATTTTAGTGAGAAATTTGGAAAGCTAATGTCGGAGAAGTTTGAGATGTCAATGATAAGTGAACTCAAATTCTTTCTTGGGTTGCAAATCAAGCAAACTTAGGAAGGTACTTTTGTGTCTCAAACGAAATACACTAAGGACTTATTCAAGAAGTTCAATATGCAAGAGTGCAAAGGTATGTCTACACCCATGCCTACTAGTGGACATCTTGACTTGACCAAAGATGGTGAACCCGTTGATCAAAAGGTTTATCGCTCTATGATTGGTTCATTGTTATATCTATGTGCTTCACGTCCTGATATCATGCTAAGTGTGTGCATGTGTGCACGATATCAAGCTGCTCCTAAAGAATGTCATCTTAAGGCCGTGAAAAGGATAGTGAGATACTTAATCCATACACCAAATTTTGGCATTTGGTATCCTAAGAGGGCCTCTTTCGATCTTGTTGGCTACTCCGACTCGGACTATGCCAGAGACAAGGTTGATAGAAAGTCCACTTCGGGTACTTGTCAATTTCTTGGTAGATCTCTTGTGTCCTGGTCTTCCAAGAAACAAAACTCGGTATCCTTATCCACCGCCGAAGCGGAATACATTGCCATTGGTTCATGTTGTGTTCAATTACTTTGGATGACCCAAACTCTTAAAGATTATGGGATATATGTGAAACATGTTCCATTGCTTTGTGACAATGAAAGTGCTATCAAAATTGGTCATAATCCCGTACAACATTCTCGAACTAAGCATATTGAAGTTCATCATCATTTCATTCGAGATCATGTTGCCAAGGGTGACATTGATCTTAAGCATGTTCGCACCGAAAAGCAATTAGCGGATATATTCACTAAACCTATTGATGAGAAAGTGTTTTGTAGGAGAATTGAACATCATTGATGCTTCAAAACTTGGAGTAGAAACTCCATTGGATACATGCAAGACATGAGCTTATGAATAATCCTTGATATTTCTCTTATGATGAAATCTTATGTCTTGGATATATTTGTATCTTGCATGTTATATAACCCATGTAGGTACTTGGTTGAATAAAATTTCATGAGATTGTAATCTACTCACATCTTGATTAATCTCTACATCACCAAGTCTCTACACTATGGTGGTTGAGGACAAGGAAGCACAGAATCATTCAAACATATCCTTTGACAAACTCTATGTTGAGCTTCATGATTATCATTTTTGGATACACAAGTGCTACTCCTTGCAAGAACTAACCCATGTAGGTAGATGGCCTCAAATTCCAAGTGGTGCTCCCAACTCTTGATGAGCTACATCAACCTTGAGCAACCCACACAAGTTCAACTACATGGTCAACACCATCAACCAAGGTATGTTATTCCATCTTAGAGAAGCTTTACTTCGAGTCATGAGCTAAAGCAACTCGACTACATGTGAATACATCAAGATGCTTAAACGAAAAATGGTAATCCCATTTTGAGCTTAAACGATGAGTATGACCTATGATCAAGTGATCTCACTTGACTCCTAAGTCAATATACTCTAACATAGGTGACTTTGTCGCCGACCATCTCTAGATGAAGTTCTCTTGTGTTCTTCTCTGTGCTTTTGCATTTGTCTCATGCATATTTGTTTCCCCTTTCTCAAAAAAAACAACTTCATCTAGATTTCCTTCTTTCTTTTCTGTTTGTTCTGCATTTTCTGCATCCAATTCATTGCATATCATTCAGTAAATTCCTTGCAAATCCTTTTGAGATCCTACTAGTCTAGTGAGCTGAGGTGACAAGTGTTTTCTCTGCGATGAACTCGGTTTCACCGATTTGTTGTTTTCGTTCCAACCGAATCCTTTTGGTACAACCGAAGCATACCACTCGGTGCCACCGATTTCACAACAGGAAAAACAACTTGCCACTTATTTTGTGTTTCTTCTGATCCAGCTCCACTCAATGAATCTTGTCCTCTACAAGCATCACATTTTTATAAATGCTTTGTGCTGTGACTCAAGGATCAAACCCTTCTTGGAAATTGATGTCAAAGGGGGAGAAAGAGATCACATCAAAGCTTATCACTTAGAGAGATCACATCAGAGAGGGTTAGTATCACCTCCTCAGGGGGAGAAAGAGATCTCCAGGGGGAGAGAATACTCAAGTAGAAAGTATTTCTCAAGGATCCCAGATGCTTGGTGTTCAAGAGGAGAGATGCCACATGTCTTATTGAGGGGAAAAGACATGTTCATATGTGCTTATTTGCATTAGCTTGCATTAGCTCTATTCATTTATATCTTTCAGCTCTGATTTTCTGTTCCCTATCTTCTCCCAGTATCCCATGCTAGATTCAGGGGGAGCAAGACATCTAAGGGAAAAAATCATTTAAATTCATTGCATATCTTTACTCTTGGGGACATGTCTAATCCAATGTGGTACTTAGTACTCACTATCTACATGTCATCCCAGTCTTGGTATTCTTGTGGTTTCTTCTATTTGCTCTGGCTAGTAGATGTACCTGTGTTATCTAACCTTGTTTGTGCAGGTTCATTCCATCCTAAGCCAACTCAAGACTACAAGGTAAGTATATGCATCATACTCATGTGTATGAGGAATTCTCGCTGATGTACATATTGTTTGCAAGAAGGACTCATAAGCATGAAGGTATTTTCTTTAACATTCTTTGCTCTGATGCATATGGCCAAGATACATGTAACACATTGCCTACTATATCATGGTTATGCTCTTCTATATTCAATATTCACATGATTGCATACATGTAGGGGGAGCCTATGCTTGTTACACGTCTTTCCAAAGCTTTACTTGCTATTCTCTATATCTTTATCTAAAGCTTTGATGTATGTTGTCATCAATTACCAAAAAGGGGGAGATTGAAAGCACAAGTGCTCCCTAGGTGGTTTTGGTAATTAATGTCAACATATCTTTTGTTGGAATAACACTTTTACCTAGTACATTTCCGACAAGTTCAACAATGGAGTCGCATGGACTAAAAGATGTGGGAACTCCTTCAAGATGCTAAGGACAAAGGATTGGCTCAAGCTTCAAGCTCAGGACTCTTAATTTTATATTTTAGTGATCCAAGATCACATTGAGTCTATAGGAAAAGCCAATACTATCAAGGAGGGATGAGGTGTTGCTTAATGAGGCTCGTGCTTCATGTGCTTAGTGATATGCTCCAAAACCCTCCACTACTTTCTCACATCCACATATGACCTAAACCTAAAGTCAAACTCGGCCATACCGATTCTTTCTATCCGGCGCCACCGAGTTTAGATGTCATAGCCACTGCCACAAACCCTAGGCAAATCAGTTTCACCGATAGGGATCTCGGTCTCACCGAGATGGGATTGCAATCTCTCTGTGTATGTCCATTACCAAAATCAGTCTCACCGAGTTTGTGTAATCGTTACTACCGAGATTACAATGCAAACTCTCTGGTTAACTTATTACAAAAATCGGTCCCACCGAGTTTGAGTAATCGGTCCCACCGAGTTTGCCTGACCAACTCTTTGGTTAGCTAATTACCAAAATCGGTCTCACCGAGTTTGTGTAATCAGTCTCACCGAGATTACATTATGCCCTAACCCTAACCATATCGGTCCTACCGAGTTGCATGCCGGTCCCACCGAAAACCCTAACGGTCACTAGGTTTACTAAATCGGTCCGACCGAGTTTGATGATTCGGTCTCACCGAGTTTGGTAAATTGTGTGTAACTGTTAGATTTTGTGTGGAGGCTATATATACCCCTCCACATCCTCTTCATTCATGGAGAGAGCCATCAGAACAAACCTACACTTCCAATTTACTATTTCTGAGAGAGAACTACCTACTCATGTGTTGAGGCCAAGATATTCCATTCCTACCATATGAATCTTGATTTCTAGCCTTCCCCAAGTTGCTTTCCACTCAAATCTTCTTTCCACCAGATCCAAATCCTATGAGAGAGAGTTGAGTGTTGGGGAGACTATCATTTGAAGCACAAGAGCAAGGAGTTCATCATCAATACACCATTTGTTACTTCTTGGAGAGTGGTGTCTCCTAGATTGGCTAGTTGTCACTTGGGAGCCTCCGACAAGATTGTGGAGTTGAACCAAGGAGTTTGTAAGGGCAAGGAGATCGCCTACTTCGTGAAGATCTACCGCTAGTGAGGCAAGTCCTTCGTGGGCGACGGCCTTGGTGGGATAGACAAGGTTGCTTCTTCATGGACCCTTCATGGGTGGAGCCCTCCGTGGACTCGCGCAACCGTTACCCTTCGTGGGTTGAAGTCTCCATCAACGTGGATGTACGATAGCACCACCTATCGGAACCACGCCAAAAACATCCGTGTCTCCAATTGTGTTTGAATTCTCCAAACCCTTCCCTTTACATTCTTGCAAGTTGCATGCTTTACTTTCCGCTGCTCATATACTCTTTGCATGCTTGCTTGCTATATGTTGTGAATGTTAAACTTGTGCCTAAACTCCACTTAAACTTAAAGAAGTTAAAAGCTGCAACTTTGGTACTTAGTGTCTAATCACCCCCCTCTAGACACCTCTTCTCAAGGTCCTACACTTGCCTCACTAGGGTAGATCTTCACAAGTAGGTGACCTCCTTGCCCGTACAAACTCCTTGGTTCAACTCCACAATCTTGACAGAGGCTCACAAGTGACACCTAACCAATCTAGGAGACACCACTCTCCAAAAGGTAATGGATGGCGTTTTGTTGATGAACTCCTTGCTCTTGTGCTTGAAATGATAGTATCGCCAACACTCAACTTTCTCTCATGGGATTGGATTTGGTGGAAAGATGATTTGAGTGGAAAGCAACTTGGGAAGGCTAGAGATCAAGATTCATATGGTAGGATTGGAATATCTTGGCCTCAACACATGAGTAGGTGGTTCTCTCTCAGAAAATGAATGTTGGAAGGGTAGGCATGTTCTGATGGCTTTCCTCACAAATGAGGAGAGGGTGGAGGGGTATATATAGCCTCCACACAAAATTTAACCATTACACACAATTTACCAAAATCGGTGGGACCGAATCAGAAAACTCGGTCAGACCGATTTAGTTCATAATGTGACAGTTAGGCATTTTGGCAGGACCAACATGTCAACTCGATGGGACCGATTTATTTAGTGTTAGGGCATAACGTAATCTCGGTGAGACCAATTACACAAACTCGATGGGACCGACTTTGGCAATTAGCTAACCAGAGAGTTGGTCAGGCAAACTCGGTGGGACCGATTCTCTCATCTCGGTGAGACCAAAATGTTACGAAAGAGAAACAGGGAGTTTGCATTGCGAACTCGATGGGACCGATCGCTCATATCGGTTAGACCAAAATGTTACGAAGGGAAATAGAGAGTTTGCAATCCCATCTCAGTGAGACCGAGATCCCTATCGGTGAGACTGAAGTCACTAGGGTTTCTGGCAATGGCTATGTCGAATGAACTCAATGGCGCCGGATAGATCAAATCGGTGGGGCTGAGTTTGACTTTTGGTTTGGGACATATGTGGATATAAGAAAGTGGTTGAGGGTTTTTGGAGCATATCACTAAGCATTTTGAGCAAGCAAGCCATTAAGCAACACCTCATCCCCTTTTAATAGTATTGGCTTTTCCTATGGACTCAATGTGATCTTGGATTACTAAAAGTAAAATGTAGAGTCTTGAGCTTTAGAGCTTGAGTCAATCCCTTATCCTTAGCATTTTGAGGGGTCCACATTCCTAATCCATGCCATGCCAATCATTGAACTTTCCTGAAATATTCATCTTGAAATAGCATTAGTTCAGTGAGCTATATGTTGTTAATCATTACCAAAACCACCCAGGGATAGTTGCACTTTCAGTCTCCCCCTTTTTGGTAATTGATGGCAACATATAGATCAAAGCTTCGATAAATGATAATAAGATTTAAATACATCACCGCTTTGAGAAGTATGTGATAAGCAAGAGCTCCCCCTAAATTTGTGCATTATTTAAGATTTTCTTTTGAATGCAAATGCACAATCGATTAGTATCATGGGTTACTCTTCCATGTCACATACATCTTGGTGGAGCGCTCAAAATGATAGCAATTAAAAGCATGCACTCATTACCAAGCAAAGTGAATGATCGTATATGGATATAAGAGATAATATCATCCAAACATACATTAAAGTAGCATATGATCAAACACATGATCATTCAAGTATCTCACACCAGGACATAATGTATCAAACAAGCATACAATAAAGTTCAACCAAATAAAGTGCAAGAGAGACAAAAAGCAACACTCTCTCTCGAAGGCTATGATCTATACATATTTCTCCCCCTTTGGTAACAAGTTACTAAAAAGTTCATATATGCATAGTGCTATGCGTCTCTCAGGCTTGGTCTCCGTGAGGTGGTGTAGAGATGACTCCAAGGACGAAAGCTTCTGTCGATGTAGTTGGAGCTGATGGAGTCGCTGCTGGAGGTGGCACTAAAGCTGTGGATGCTGGTGTTGATGTAGTAGCTCTAGTATCAGGTACTGGCACTGCAGCTAACCTCTAACCTCTTGGCACTCACTGAAAAGCTTCTTTAGTAGCTTTCCCTTTCTTCTCCTTTGCATCCTCCTGGAGCTGCTCAACTACTGTTTGCATCTCAGTCACTTTCAGATCAAGATCATAGAAGTTTTATTCAATGATCATCTCCAAACTCTCCTAATTCTGAGTCAGGGTGGCCAAGCCCTTCTCAATCCTCAAAGTAGATTGGATCAGAAAGCCAAGTTGATCTTGTTTGCTCTTCAAGAACACTTGAGGTGCCTCTTCAACACTTGGCATCTTTACAGCTTTTTCTGCCCTTGCCTTTGCTCTCTTCTCATGTGCTTGCACTGATGAAGGATCATTCTTATCCATTACAACTGTGTTGTCTTCAAATTCTGGCTTGAGAGGTAAGTGCTCCTTGTCCAACAAGTAAGTGCATGTACCCATCTTTGAGTTGATGAGCACCTGAATTTGTGGAGCATACCCACAAGACCTTTTCTGATCAGCAGCTATGCTCTTGATTGTCTCTACAATCAGACTCATGACCTTGAATTTTTGAGGGACGTCAAAAATGTGCAGCAAGTTGATTGAATGTCCTCTTATCATCCTATGATCTCCAGATTTGGGCAATAGAGTATGCCTCAAGATGGTGTTGATAGTAGGCAGACCAGACAACAAGTATTTCACTGAGCCCAACTTGTGAGTTTCCAGGGCTTCATCAGGAATTTCCTTGTACATAATTGCCATGGAGTTGTGGTCTTTATTCTTCTTCTTGGCATACACATCCATCATCCTCATGGTCTTCTGGTGCATTGATCAACTTTTCCCATTCATCAACAGTTGACTGGTACCTTGTACCTTCACACATCCAGACTATCCTTCCATCTGGATAGAAATGAGCAGTGGAGTAGAATTGCATGATTAGCTCATCATTCCATTTGGTGAGCTTCTGTCCGACAAACTTGTCAACTCCACAAGCTTTGAACCTGTCATATACACCTAGGAAGTGATCTTCATTCTCTTTGATGTATGTCCAGTTAATCCATCTCATATCACAGACAATTGGCTTCTTGTCAAGCAAAATGGTCTCATAGAAATCTTGTTGTTCTTTGGTGTGGAACCTGTAGTCCACTGCAGTTCTCATACCTGCATTCTTCCTCCAAAGTCTCATACCTACATCCTTTCTGATGTTCATGTCATGTGCCACTGGATGAGTGTCATTGTGGTCTGGAATCTTTGGTTTGAGCTTTCTCAGCACTTGGGCTTCAACATCTTCTTCATCAACTTCAGGCACTGGGGCCTTGTTCTTCTCTTCAGCTGGGATGTTTCTGGTGCTTCTCTTGGGTGCAGACTTGGTGGTTTGAGCAACAACTTTGGGAGCAGCTTTGGGCTTAGAAGCAGCCCCTGACTTGATTGCATCTCCCATAAGCTTTTGGGACTTGGGTGCTGGTGCAACATCCTCTTCCTCTTCCTCTTTAGAGTCTCTCACCATAGTTGACTTTCCAAGAACTTTTGCAGTTGTGGTTCTTGCCCTCTACTTCTTATTGCCATCTCCAACTACATCACCATCATCTGATTCTATTGTGAATTTCATGGTTTCTCCTATGGCAACTTTCCTTGGCTTGGAGTTGGGACTCTCTTTGCAGGTGCCTTATTGTTCATACCAGGCTTTGTTGTAGCAGCAGTGCCATACTCTTTCTTTAGCACTTTCTTATTTGAGGTGGCCTCGTCCTCAACAGCAACATAGTCCTCATCCTTAGGGTCTGAGGTTCTCTTCTTCCTTTCTCTAGTGGCTGCCTTGGGCAAGTTACTTGGTGTGCTCCTGCTGCCCTCATCATAGCTGCTTGAGGTACTAGTGCCCTCACTCATTTGCACTTGCTCTTCAGACTTATTCTGGCTATCACTCTGGTCAGACATCTTGGCAGGCAAACTGACAGCAAACCCTGTGAATAGATATAGATGAGGTAGAGTAGATGAGGATCACAAAGTGCAGAGATTTTTGCAAACCAAATGAGTCAAAAACTTAGTTTTAGTTCTCTACTGAAATGATGTCGGAGCTACCGAATTGATAAACTCGGTGATACCGAAGCAACATTTGGAACCTAAACTAGTGAACTCGGTCAGACTGAGTCACAATTTGGTGGCACCGAGATTGCTAGGGTTTCATAGAGAATTGAACTCGGTCACACCGATTTGCAGTTTTTGGTCAGACCGAAAAGCGCATGTGAAATGGCCTAAGCCAAATCAGTGAGACCAATTTCTACAATTCGGTCGGTCCGAGATGAGTTCAGCGGAGAGCTAACCCTAAATTTTTTGAATCAAACTAAGCCTAAAGAAGTTTTTTCTGGATAGATAGATTTCATACGTGGCAAGAATCATGGCATTGTCCTCGTGCTTAGAATCGGAGGTAAATAGAGAGCACAAGGGGTCGAACACATACCCTAGTTCAGCGGGTGTCCGCTACGGCGGCAATGGCAGAGCAGATTCCATCGACGGCGGCAGAAACCAGTGGTGGGAGGTCGCTCGCGGCAAGGAGGCGATCCGGAGACCTGAGGATGCAGAGCAGGATACGCGCAGGCTGAGGGGTTTTGAAGAAATTTCCAAAATCTCACCTATGGGTATATATATCCCGACCCTGTCGGTGTGACCGAGTGGAACAACTCGGTGGCACCGAGATGCAGAATCGCAAGCGGTTACTGCAACTCGGTGTGACCAAAATGTTCAAATCGGTTGCACCGAGATGAAAACCTAGATCAACTTAGTGAACTCGGTTTGACCGAAATGGATGACTCGGTCATACCGAAATGCACAGAGAGGTTTTGGAAGTTTAAGTCCATGATGAATCGGGGACTTCGAGTGGTCCTCACACAGAGTGGTTCAATTCTGACTTGATTAAACTTTGTGATGTAGCATGAATAGAGTTTGAGACGAGAAAAGCATAGATAGCTACAGAAGGTTCTTAGGCATTCTTGTCCATCCACTTGGCAAAAGAGAAAGAGCCAAACAATCAAAGCAACAAGTGGATGTCCTTGAATGAGTAAAATATGCAACCAACATGCTCACACAATAAAATGGCAAATGAAATATGTGGCAAAGCATGCACAAACACTCTAGCATCTATCAAGCAATTTGCGATGACTAGGTCATCTATATATGAGTAGATTGACTTAGGAGTCAAATGAGAACATTTGATCATAGGTCATACTCATCATTTAAGAACAAGTGGGGTTACCAATTTTACATAAAGCATTAATGTGTTCACACCGTTAGAGTTGCTTTAGCTCAAGTCTTATAGTAAAGCTCCCCCCTAGATGTGATATCCCCCCTAAGAGGGGTGAACTAACCTTGGGTTTTGTCAATGATGACTTCATGTAGGTGTTGAAGATGTGGATGCTCAATGTTGATGTAGATCATTCGGAGCTATCCATTTGAGTGAGTTGCACTTTCAATACCTACACGGGTTAGTCCCATAAGGAACAAACAAGGATATCCACAGACATAGAGTGATGCACACACAAGATGATGTCCATGAAAGCATTAGGTTACTTGTCCCTTGTCTTACCAACAAGAGGGTTTGTGACTCCTTGACATAGTGCAAGATGTGGAAGTAGTTTGCACTTGTTCTTGCCAAAATGATATGAGTGAAGTGTGTTGGCGGAGTCACCCTCAAGAACTCTCTAGTTCTTCTTCTCTGGGATCCACATCATCTTGATGGGAATCCTTGGGCTTGTATGTAGGGGAACGCAGCAGAAAACAAAAAATTTCCGACCTACGCACCAGCCCAGGACCACTATGGAGACTGCATACATGGTTTGATCTTTTTCGTTACCGACTCGTAGCGCAGCGGGAAGTAGAGTCGATGACGAATGGCGGTGCAGATCCCCGCAGCTAGGATTCACAACCTCCCAACCGCGAGGATGTATAACCTCATCTGCTCCTCATACAGCCCTCCGGGAGGCGGTTGAACGCCCCCCCGGACGGTGTCGCGGATAGCCCTTCGGGAGGACCTTCGAAACTCGAACGGTCACTCGAACAGCCCTTCGGGAGGACCTTTGAAACTCGTACGGTCACATGGACAGCCCTTCGTGAGGCACTCATGAACTAAGACCAAAACTACGATCTCTCTACAGAGTTGCACACATACGGTGTCATCTATCCGGCAGGGCTTCGCCGTCCAGAACTAGTTCCTGCCGGAACCCAGACAGCCTTACGGCTCTACGAAACTCTTTTCGTGGGAGGGAGAGAAGAAGCCAGATAATGCATGACATGTGTATGAGAGCAAGGGATGAGGTTTGGTCAGCCCCCTCACCTCCTATTTATAGGGAAACCAAGGGGTAGGATGGGTATTCTGAAATACCAAAAGTGCCCCCACTTTGTCACACACAAAGGGTATAAAAGGCATAAAGGGATGACAAGTGGAGCCCCATGGAGGAGCTGCATCCTCCAACGTCCCACCTTCATGGGGGCCCTCCAAAGGGGGTTCCTTGATCCCTAAGTCCTTCTAGAAGCCTTTTGGGAAAAGCCCCAAAAGGTGGCTTTCCATAAAATATCCCAAAAAGCACTTTCACTATTCACGACGACATTTTTCAGCATCCGTTCGAACTGAAAATATTTATGTGGGCTTAGAACATTTCCAGTATCCACCATAATAATTTTCAATGCGTTCCGAAACAATTCCGGTTTTAGTGATTTTCATCTGCGAAACACATCTGAAGTGGCTCCGGCAGCTCCGGAACATTTCCGGTTTTTATCTCAGAAAATTCCAAAAAGCTTCCAGAATGATTGTGGCATCCTCCAAGAATTATCAGGCATGTGCTGAAACCAATTTGACTTAATGGTATATCCCGAAACAACTTTTCTGTATCATCGAAACTTATCCTATGACCTCTCTCTGCGGTACGATTCCGGTGTCCGAAACTTTTCCGGTGTCCGAAACTTTTTCGGTGATTTTGTCTCAGACTCCTTGTCTAGTATTCAACACATAGATGACCCTTAAGCATGTGACCCTATAGGTTCGGTGAAGTATAGACATGACCCGGAACCCCTTCCGATCAATGATCAACATCGGAGCCGTGGACACCCATATTGACCCCTATACCCACACGAATGAATATTCGAGTGAACCTCCAGTTGCCGTGTGCTATTCCTGTTGCTTCGCGATATGTTACGAAGACCCGAGGTGAGATTTACTTGCATCCCCATGGATCAACAACTTGTCCACTATGCTAGTTACCTCGTTACTGGTTTTGTTCTCTTTTCTCGTTTCCGTGTTCCGGCATCCCCGTGATCAAATCACAAAGTGTCTGGCCAGACGATGATGGATACCGTAACACCGAGAGGGCCCGAGAATATCTCTCCATCGTCGGAGGAGCAAATCCCAATCTTGAGCTATCAAGTTACTTGACACACTTTTCCATGAACCCGTAAGCCGCCGTAATAGCCACCCATTTACGGATGACGTTTAACAAACCCCAAAGTTCATGAAGCAAGCATGAAGAAACTCGATACTCTCATGGTCTAAGGAATCATGCAAACGTTAACCATCTCTGTGTTATTTACCATTAACTTGTGACGAATGAATCTCATAGCATAACATCAAACCGGGTCGTTTCAACACAAATGTTCTCTTAACATTGTGCCCTCAGAGTTGCTGGCATAGACATGCCCGTGATCAGGAAAACAGAACCATCATGCAACACTTGAGCTAGTCTTAGAGGCCAAACTAGGAATACTTCTTACCGTTTATTATTCCACACGTGCATATGAGTCTTCCTCCGAGCCTCGTGGATATTGCAGACTCGAGAATCATTGCAGTTATAGCATGGAACATAAACATAATTATGAACTTGGAGATAAGTAATAGTATTTATTATTGCCTCTAGGGCATATCTCCTACAGACTCCCACTTGCACTAGAGTCAATAATCTAGTTGATGCTAATGCACTTTACACCTATGGCATACCGGTGTAAAAATTGCTTCGCATGTGGTATAGCCTGATGTCCATCGGATCTGACAACTTCAGCTCCGTGTTTATCTCTGCATATCCTCGCGTTTTCACGCTTTCACAAAATTCATATTTTGTGCGGACTTAGCTTTGTATAAATGTGAATCATAGGTTGAACCTGGATTCCTCAGACTGAGTTATGGAGAAACTACCTGCAGTAGTGTCCCATTGACAAAAGCCATCTTGGAACCATACTAAGTTCATGAATGAACTATATGATTCAACATCTTGTTTGTCGCTTCTAGAGCATCAACATACTTAGTCATTTGTTATAGAATTCACCACAGTATCCTGTTGGGAACAATTTCCAACTACCGTGCCACCATATTGTGTATTACAGAAAACCCTTAACTTAAATCAAAAATCGCATGGAGAAAAGATGAAGACTGTATCCATGTAACATTTTACAACGAACTCTTTATGATCTCCGCTTGCGAGAAAACATATCATCAGTACTTACTCTAGTACTCAATGACATCTTCACTGTTGTCCCACGATCAGTACTTTGATCACTTTAGTATCCATACTCGCAACACCTTGGGAGTATCGGACATATCTGGTTGTTTTACATACCATGGAATACATGATTAATCCAAACACAAAAGTGTGTGGAATCTGCATCATGTATTTTGATCTTCAGTGTTTTGGGACACCGAGTCTTGCAAAAAACTCTTCCATGTGACTCCGGCAAGAATCACTCCTTGGCGGTTTTAAATGCTAAAAGGTTTTAGCACCTTGTCAATATGTATTCATTGCTTAGCCCTATTAGGTAAATCTATCTCCATAGATCATTATTCCTAATATTGAGGCTATTTAGCCTAAGCACTTCATCAAAAAACTATTTTCAAATGAAGTCCTAATTTTTGTCAAGAAATTTATTTCCAATTAACAATGTGTCAAGCACACAAGGTTTTTCGAAATATTATTACGCTCCAACTTACTTTTTTGAATTACAAGCATCTTCGTTACCCATTGATGAAGTCAAACCCCTTTGACCATTTCATCAAAGCACGAAGATTCCAACTCCATTTTGTTGTCTTCTGTCCATCGCTGGAACTCTGAAGTTTGCACCCTTACTAGCATCCTCTGGATAGACAAAATGCCTTGGACTGTAACACATGCAAGTCCTTGGTTTCGTTTCCATCAGATGGAAATCCTATTGTCATCCATGTTTCATATCTCATGATTTAAATATGTATTAATTGCTAGTTCAACCTGAACCGACTTTAAGCATCGCTACGATGAAAACAACCTCATCGTAGTCAACTCATGAACTTGTTATTTCAACAAGTCAAGCTTTATGGATAAAACATTTTTATCCGTATCAGTTTTAAGTTCCATAAATATTCGATAGACTCTAAGTCTTCCAAAAGGTGTATCAAGGTTTTAATCTTGAATTACTTATATGGAAACTAACTCGGGTTGTATTGGCATTTAGCCAATTCCGGAGTCAGGGCCCATCAACGCTTCCTTGTGTATCGTAGGTATAATGTTGTCTAACAACAATATCTCGTTTGCGCACCTGAGAGGTTTGCACAAGCCTTGCCTACGTGGTTCAGCTGCAAGTTCGACCGAAGTTCATACATTTTATTGTAGAGACTTCCGTATCAGTCGCAGTAGGAAACTCTGGAATTACTTCCAAGGTCTCTTTCCTTTGATCTGATGACGAAGATACTGTTTATCTCATCGAGTTGCACTATTCTCCCACTCACCTTTTTGAAAGAACCATTCTCTTTAAAAGCACACCGTTTCACGGCAAAACTATTTGCCTCGGTATAGTGAGGGAGGAATACCCAACATTTTGGTATAACCTACAAAGTAGCACTTGTCTGATTTGGAATAGGTTTGTAACCTTTTACACAAGCCCCATACTCCAAATGTTAAGAAAAGATATAACATGGTTGGGAGTACCATACCATGGCTTCATTTCAACAGACCCGATGTAGCTCTTTTTAGTGTAAAAACCACAGTCTCTAAAGCATCACTTTAAAAGGGATAATGGCAAATTTATTTATGTCTTCTTTGACCTTACCATGTCATAAATGGTTAGATTACATCTCCACGGACTTTTCACTTGCAGTGGTGTTCCGGGAGGTGCAAGTTATGAAACCCCTTTCACAACTCATCAGACATTCGCTAAACATGTAACTCAAATATTCCTTTGTGCAATAAAATTGCAAAAACATAATTTTCTTATTACAGTAACTTCTACTTCATTTTTGAAAACCTTTCGAATGATTTCAAAAGATCCAGACTTACGTCTCATCAAGTAAATATCCATATATCTACTTTAGTCATTTCAGAAGATAAATAAATCCACCACTTGCAACAACATTTATTGAACTACACACATCAAAATGTATGATCACCAATAAGTTTGTTGCTCGTTCCTTATGGCCTGTGAACGGTATTTCAGTCACTTCACTTCTCGAAGGAAAGTTGCAAGTGTCAGATGATTCAAAATCAAACGACTTCGAAATCCATCATAATGGAATTTTTCCATGCAGGTTTCTCCAATGTGACCAAATGTAGTGCCACACATGTGTGGTATTCTCATAGTCTCGCGACATTTAGCGTCAGCGTTATGGATGTATCATATTACCATCAATATTCATAACATACATCCCATCTTGGATGGAAGCATGACCCTTCATGTTATTCATAATACTTAACAAGAATTGTTGGTTTTATGAAGAACTCTTTTGCAACAAACATTGTGCAAAGGGCTAGAGTGTATGAAACTCTAAAATGAATTATGAAAGTAAACCCAGAGGTATTTTATTATTATCAATATTCATAACATACATCTCATTCATAATGAAAATATGGCCCTTGTGTTATTCATAACATCAAACATAAAAGGTTCTCTTATGAACAACCTTCTTGCAAGATACCTGATGCAATGGGCTAGAGTTTGTAAAACTCTAAATGAATTATGAAAATAAATATAGACGACAATACACCGATGGAAGGTATAGTAACATTTACTATGTTCCCTGTGTATACCTTAACCTCATTTCTGGCTAGTCTTTTTAGGCCATAGTAGCTCTTACATTGATTTGCAACAGAATGCAATCAAGCGGGTATCTTTGTGATTAACTCACAATACCAAAGAATTAGTGATTAACATGTTTAACCATAATTCCCAAGAACTATATCTTTGACCAGCCTACTTATAGATCAAAAACTTGTATGACATTCATACATGAGCTGGATATTCCAGTCATCTTTCTTTCTGCCTTTATACTTCTAACAGTTTAACTTTTAGTATTTCTCCTACTCGCAAAAGAAGCACCCAACTTAAGAGTGGCGTTAGCCCCATATTTCCTAGGCGTATAAGTCACAATAACACCATTTGGACACTTCCTTTCTCTTTAAGTTGTTGTTTTATTCACCTTTCATTATATGACAGGCGTTCTTCTGGATCCCTTTCCCAACAGTCAAATGCATAGTAAACACTTTTACTAATACTTGCAAACAAACATTGCTTTGTTTGTATCTGAAAATAATTTTCAGTTCCATGAATATCATATAACTATCCCAACTTTCGAAGTTTGGGTTTCATGGAAGCAAACATATTCCACTTGACCATAATAGAATTCTAGCTTTTGGATTGAAGGACGAGAGGCACATGATCCATAGCATTAGCGGGAGGATACGGAAAGCATGCGATAGACAAAGTCCTTCTCGGCACTTTTGAGAACAATCCTCATATTATGTTACCAATCATAAAGTTTTAACCAGATATTTAACAGCTATTCAATTTTAACAGGGAAAGTGGAAACGCGAGCCATTATTCTACAACTATTTTGCAAGAAACACTTAGATAGTGTTCATAATTAATTGCACTGAGAATTAAACAAGTTAATTCTACAGTGCGCTCCCACTCAAATCAATATCTCTCATAATTGATTTAGAGTGATTCAAGATCCATATTTCTATTCGATGCCATTGACGGGTTCATCACTGATGACACGAATTTCAATCGCTAGGCCAACTTGCCGATCACATCTCTATGTGATTCTTGTTCATATTTCGATGGGCGTGTTCCGAGCTCAGGACTCTCCTGCCTGAACGTCAAAGGCAACCAAGTGATCTTGCTGCGAGGTCTGACCTCACCCATCTCATTCCTCTCGATTCATTCGTGCTCATGTGTACATGGCGCACCCTGAAAAGATACAAATTTCAGACGGTGCTACACTTGGGTGAACACTAACTACTTTGATATTTTAAGTGAGAGATCACCCTAATAAAAAGCGACTACTGCGCAATCAAGAAGGGTGCATCATAAGGGATAAACATCTCAGGCAATTCATAATAGCATGATATGGTATAGCCCTTTCTGACGGAGAAGTCTTTCATTTCTTTGTCTTCGGCATTCGCGTCGGTGTTCACCTTCATGAAGATTTCCACCACCTTGTTGATGCACCGGATAATATTGCTATCTCCATAGCGGATAAAATAAATGCATTACTTAAGGTTGACACGCAGGTCATTAAAGTGCAATCATATGGCTCCAGCCATCATGCCAAATCATGACACGCAGGTCATGTTAATTACATCATATAGTCACCTCATACATAATCAAATTGAATATGAGCATTGCTATACCACATCACATGCACATGCAAACCCTCCTGCAAAACCAAGTTCGACGTTTCTAATTGGTTCATGCAAAAACTTGTTTTTCGTGGCTTCTAAGGTTTCGACTTAAACCGCAGCTACCAACGTTTTATCATCAAGTATGATTATTCAAGTTGCTAGATTAACATCTCGGGGTGTATGAAACACGAGATAATTAAATCTCGAGCCCCATACTAAACTTCATCATACGCATGACCCCCGTGCAGATCATATCTGCAATGCCCTTTCATCTGCGAATTTCATCTTTCTTTTGACTATGGCAGAATCCAAAGAACTGATAGCACTTCCATGATCAATTAGGATCACGGATTCCCAGAACTTTGTAAAATTCCACCATGTTGTCTCGAGATTGAGCAAATGCAAATTCTAGGGAAGCAACAAGAACGTCGGGTAACAGATTTCATTTGTCACCCGCATAAATAATTTTCAGCAATAGATCTCATCTACTCCAAAATTATATTATGCAATACCCATACATCTCCATGTATTCTAGATCGTAACCTGCATCTACGCATAGCACGGCTCTTGATGCCACTCTAGGGGAACGCAGCAGAAAACAAAAAATTTCCGACCTACGCACCAGCCTAGGACCACTATGGAGACTGCATACATGGTTTGATCTTTTTCGTTACCGACTCGTAGCGCAGCGGGAAGTAGAGTCGATGACGAACGGCGGTGCAGATCCCCGCAGCTAGGATTTACAACCTCCCAACCGCGAGGATGTATAACCTCATCTGCTCCTCATACAGCCCTCCAGGAGGCGGTTGAACGGCCCCCCCGGACGGTGTCGCGGACAGCCCTTCCGGAGGACCTTCGAAACTCGAACGGTCACTCAGACAGCCCTTCGGGGGGACCTTTGAAACTCGGACGGCCACATGGACAGCCCTTCGGGAGGCACTCACGAACTAATACCGAAACTACAATATCTCTACAGAGTTGCACACATACAGTGTCATCTATCCGACAGGGCTGCGCCATCCAGAACTAGTTCCTGCCGGAACCCAGACAGCCTTACGGCTCTACGAAACTCTTTTCGTGGGAGGGAGAGAAGAAGCCAGATAATGCATGACATGTGTATGAGAGCAAGTGATGAGGTTTGGTCAGCCCCCTCACCTCCTATTTATAGGGAAACCAAGGGGTAGGATGGGTATTCTGAAATACCAAAAGTGCCCCCACTTTGTGTCACACACAAAGGGTATAAAAGGCATAAAGGGATGACAAGTGGAGCCCCATGCAAGAGCTACACCCTCCAACGTCCCACCTTCATGGGGGCCCCCAAAGGGGGTTCCTTGATCCCCAAGTCCTTCTAGAAGCCTTTTGGGAAAAGCCCCAGAAGGTGGCTTTCCATAAAATATCCCAAAAAGCACTTTCACTATTCACGACGACATTTTTCAGCGTCCACTCGAACTGAAAATATTTATGTGGGCTTAGAACATTTCCAGTACCCGCCATAATAATTTTCAACGCGTTCCAAAAAAATTCCGGTTTTAGTGATTTTCATCTGTGAAACGCATCTGAAGTGGCTCCGGCAGCTCCGGAACATTTCCGGTTTTTATCTCAGAAAATTCCAAAAAGCTTCCAGAATGATTCTGGCACCCTCCAAGAATTATCAGGCATGTGCCGAAACCAATTTGACTTAATGGTATATCCCGAAACAACTTTTCGGTATCATTGAAACTTATCTGATGACCTCTCTCTGCGGTACGATTCCGCTGTCCGAAACTTTTCCTGTGTCCGAAAATTTTCCGGTGATTTTCTCTCAGACTCCTTGTCTAGTATTCAACACATAGATGACCCTTAAGCGTGTGACCCTATAGGTTCGGTGAAGTATAGACATGACCCGAAACCCCTTCCGATCAATGATCAACATCAGAGCCGTGGACACCCATATTGACCCCTATACCCACACGAATGAATATTCGAGTGAACCTCCAGTTGCCGTGTGCTATTCCTGTTGCTTCGCGATATGTTACAAAGACCCGAGGTGATATTTACTTGCATCCCCGTGGATCGACAACTTGTCCACTATGCTAGTTACCTCGTTACTGGTTTTGTTCTCTTTTCTCGTTTCCGTGTTTCGGCATCCCTGTGATCAAATCACAAAGTGTCTGGCCAGACGATGATGGATACCGTAACACCGAGAGGGCCCGAGAATATCTCTCCATCGTCGTAGGAGCAAATCCCAATCTTGAGCTATCAAGTTACTTGACACACTTTTCCATGAACCCGTAAGCCGCCGTAATAGCCACCCATTTACGGATGACGTTTAACAAACCCCAAAGTTCATGAAGCAAGCATGAAGAAACTCGATACTCTCATGGTCTAAGGAATCATGCAAACGTTAACCATCTCTGTGTTATTTACCATTAACTTGTGACGAATGAATCTCATAGCATAACATCAAACCGGGTCGTTTCAACACAAATTTTCTCTTAACATTGTGCCCTCAAAGTTGCTGGCATAGACATGCCCATGATCAGGAAAACAGAACCATCATGCAACACTTGCGCTAGTCTTAGAGGCCAAACTAGGAATACTTCTTACCATTTATTATTCCACACGTGCATATGAGTCTTCCTCCGAGCCTCATGGATATTGTAGACTCGAGAATCATTGCAGTTATAGCATGGAACATAAACATAATTATGAACTCGAAGATAAGTAATAGTATTTATTATTGCCTCTAGGGCATATCTCCTACATTGTAGTCATACTTGATGAAGTAGAACTTGATGTAGTCTTGGGAACCCACTTGACCAAGGCTTTGGGAGCTTCTTCAAATGCATCAATCTCCTCTTGAAGCTCATCCTTGCCTTTTTGCTTGTGGTCTTGTGGTGGAAGATCATATTGAGCTTGTGTCCCTTGGAAATAAGTAGGATCATACTTCTCTTGCTGAGGAATAAACTTCATCTTGGGGTATTGATCTTCTTCCCACTCAACTCCATTGGCATGAACTTTCGTTCAAAACCAACACCTTGATTCTTCTGTTGCCTTCCTTGCTTGCGTACAATTTCCTCAAATTGCTTACTTCTGGCAAGGCTCTTGTAAACACCTTTCTCTATAATTCCCTTCAATAAGCTATTTTCTTGCTCAAGTGTAACTTGGCTAAGAGAATCATTAGTGGAATCAAGAGGACTACTAGAAGCAACAACATTGGATTTAACATGATTATTGTTACTACTAGAGGAAGAATCTTTCTTACTTCTGTTGCTAGATTTTACTTGTGGCATGTAAGTAGACAAGAGTAAACGCTTGGCAATGTAAGAAGAACTTTTCTTGTGAAGATCATCATTGATAGCCTTTAAAAACTCATGCTCTTGCTCTAGGTTGAGCTTTTCAAAGCGTAACTTGTCATGAGTCTTTAAAAGTTCTCGATGATCTTCCAAGGTAGTTTCATGAGCTAACTTAAGAGTGTTTAGTTCTTTAGTTAGACGCTCAATCTTCTCCTTATCATTGTCATTCGTTTTATCTTGATTAGCATGATTAATTGACGTTTCATCACTAGAGTTATCAACAAGTAAATCATCATCACTTAGCAAATCATCTTCGTCACTATTGAAATCAACATACTTGGGATGTGATACCTTTGGGCCTTTAGCCATGAAGCATCTTCCAATTCCTTCATTTGGCGAGTCAAATATGTCATAGGAGTTGGTTGACACAAGTGCTAGACTGGCAACACCTTCATCTTGAGTATATTCAGAGTCGGAGTGATAACTTCTTTCAGAGTGATGGTCAGAATCGGAGCCGAATACCCATTCACCAACGTGAGCTTGATGTCTTCATTTTGTGTAGCTCTTTGATGATTTGTCCTTACTTTCTGAATCCTTGCTTCTCCGGGAGGTTCTTCGTTCATAACGATCATCTCTACTCCTTCTCTCTCTCTTGGTGGTGATTCTTCTCTTCTACTTCTTCATTTAGGTGAATCTTCTCTTCTTTTGTAGGGAGTCGTACACTCATTGGAGTAGTGTCCGGGTCTTCCACAATAGTAGCAATTACGTTCATGACTCGAAGATCTTTTGTCATCGTAGGACCTTGACTTGGAACTTCTTTCCTTGCTTCTACTCTTGTAGAACTTGTTGAAGTTCTTCACCATTAGCCTCAATTCTTCATTCAAGGTTTGTTTCTCACTTGATGATGTAGGAGAATCACATGAGGCTTTATAAGCACCACTTGACTTGTTGTGAAGCTCTTCTTTATCCTTGAGTGACATCTCATGAGCAACAATTCTTCCAATGACTTCCGTTGGCTTGAGATCTTTGTAATTTCGCATCATTTGGATCAGTGTGCACACAGTATCATATTTCCATCTAAGGCTCTTAGGATCTTCTTGATGATGAATCTATCGGTCATCTCTTCACTTCCTAAGCCGGAAATCTCATTTGTGATGATAGCAAGCCTAGAGTACATTTCAGTGACACCTTCACCATCCTTCATTTTGAACTTGTCAAGTTGACTTTGAAGGACATCCAATCTGGATTCCTTAACCGAGTCAGTACCTTCGTGCATATCAATCAAAGTATCCCAAATTTCCTTTGCATTCTCAAGACGGCTGATTTTGTTGAATTCTTCGGGGCACAATCCGTTGAAGAGAATATCACAAGCTTGAGCGTTGTATTGCAGCATCTTCAACTCTTCCGCGGTAGCTTCATGGTTCGGTTCTCTCCAATCAAAGAATTCACCTTGCAAGCCAATACACGCAATAGCCCAAGCAGCAGGGTTATTTCCAAGAATATGCATTTTCATCTTATGTTTCCAACTAGCAAAATTAGTACCATCAAAGTAAGGACCTCTATGGTGGTAATTTCCCTCGCTAGACGCCATACTCTCCTAGGTTGTGAAACCAAGGCTATGATCAGCAAAAGCTATGGAAATCAAGGCAAATGGAGACCATAGCTCTGATACCACTTGTAGGATCGAAAGTATGTCTAGAGGGGGCAGGGGTGATTAGACTACTTTACCAAATAAAAATCTAGCCTTTTCCCAATTTTAGTTCTTTGCAGATTTTAGCAACTTAGCACAAGTCAAGCAATCAACCTACACATCCAATTCTAAGATTATAGCAGCGGAATGTAAATCATTGCATATGAAGGTAAAGGGAGTAGTTTGGAGGGAGCAAATGCAATGTTGACATGAAGATTTTTGGTGTGGTTCCGATAGGTGGTGCTATCGTACATCCACGTTGATGGAGACTTCAACCCACAAAGGGTAATGGATGCGCGAGTCCACGGAGGGCTCCACCCATGAAGGGTCCACGAAGAAGCAACCTTGTCTATCCCACCATGTCCATTGCCCATGAAGGACTTGCCTCACTAAGGTAGATCTTCATGAAGTAGGCGATCTCCTTGCCCGTACAAACTCCTTGGTTCAACTCCACAATCTTGACGGAGGCTCCCAAGTGACACCTAACCAATCTAGGAGACACCACTCTCCAAAAGGTAATAGATGGTGCGTTGTTGATGAACTCTTTGCTCTTGTGCTTCAAATGATAGTCTCCCCAACACTGAACTCTCTCTCTCATGTGATTCGATTTGGTGGAAAGTTGATTTGAGTGGAAAGCAACTTGGGGAAGGCTAGAGATCAAGATTCATATGGTAGGATTGGAATATCTTGGCCTCAACACATGAGTAGGTGGTTCTCTCTCAGAAAATGAATGTTGGAAGTGTAGGCATATTCTGATGGCTTTCCTCGCGAATGAGTAGAGGGTGGAGGGGTATATATAGCCTCCACACAAAATCTAACCGTTACACACAATTTACCAAACTCGGTGGGACCGAATCAGAAAACTCGATCAGACCGATTTAGTTCATAATGTGACCGTTAGGTATTTCAGTGGGACCGACATGTCAACTCGGTGGGACCGATTTATTTAAGGTTAGGGCATAACATAATCTCGGTGAGACCGATTATACAAACTCAGTGGGGCCGACTTTGGTAATTAGCTAACCAGAGAGTTGGCCAAGCAAACTCGGTGGGACCGATTCGCTCATCTCGATGAGACCAAAACGTTACGAAAGAGAAACATGGAGTTTGCATTGCGAACTCGGTGGGACCAATCGCTCATCTTGGTTAGACCGAAATGTTACGAAGGGAAACAGAGAGTTTGCAATCCCATCTTAGTGAGACCGAGATCCCTATCGGTGAGACCGAAGTCACCTGGGTTTCTGGCAGTGGCTATGTCAAATGAACTCGGTGGCGCCGGATAGATCAAATCGGTGGGGCTGAGTTTGACTTCTGGTTTGGGACATATGTGGATATGAGAAAGTGGTTGAGGGCTTTGGAGCATATCACTAAGCATCATGAGAGAAAGCAAGCCATTAAGCAACACCTCATCCCCTTTTAATAGTATTGGCTTTTCCTATGGACTCAATGTGATCTTGGATCACTAAAAGTAAAATGTAGAGTCTTCAGCTTTAGAGCTTGAGCCAATCCCTTGTTCTTACATTTTGAGGGGTCCACATTCCTAATCCATGCCATGCCAATCATTGAACTTTCCTGAAATATTCATCTTGAAATAGCATTAGTTCAATGATCTATATGTTGTTAATCATTACCAAAACCACCCAGGGATAGTTGCACATTCACTACTCCAACGACGAAACCGTCCATCATAGCGGAGTAGTACCCTCGGCGCCGTTTTTAGAGGCCTCAGATCTTCTTCCCCGCCTCCGATAGTCACACAAGCATCACCATCCTCCACGTCCAACCCAATGATGTTGAGGTCCACAAGGCTATGCCAAAGAGGTTGCACACTCGTCGCATCACTTTGTTACTCTGCATTCATGTTGATCCCTCAGGGATCCTTTGCTATGTAACTACTATGGTACTACTATTCGTGCATTTGGTTAGAAGGAGTGGAGCAAAGCAAAACTGGAGGATTTCTTTCCTTTGGTGTCTCTTTCAAAGAAAAAATGCTGGAATTTTAATACCCACTTGGACGTCCTTTTCAAATTAATATGTATGAAGAACAAAACTAATTGCATTACTGGCATAATAAGATTCTTATTTTTTCATTTTTCACGTGGTTTGAATTTAATTTGACCATGTTTCTCCATTCCTGTGTTCTTCCAATTCATGTGAACCAAACACCCAGGTTGACAGAAATCCTATGTTTCCAAATGTTGTGTTTTGCACGTGCATTCCTATCCTATTCCTGTGTCTTTCCTATCCCTGCGTTTATAGAATCCTCCAATTCTAAGGAGCCCTTATAGATTTACTTCATTTTCAGATAGGCGTCAAAGAAAACTCTGTGTATTATGTCCTGCTCCTGCCATGCCATCATCCACCCCACCTGAGGTGCACCATCGACAGAAGCGTTCACTGCAGCAGAGATTCGCCCTGCAGACTTTCTTTCGCCGCCTTAGATCATCTTCCATGTTGCCGGCAGCCACGCCAACTGCATTACCATCATCGACTGAGCAGATGAACCTAAGGACTACAAGGTTCCGGAAGAGAGGTCGCAGTCTTTCGTGTTTGCTTACGTTATACATCGGTTATTATTACCTGCTACTCCCTCCGTCCGGAAATACTCGTCGGAGAAATGGATGTATCTAGATGTATTTTAGTTCTACATACATCCGTTTTTATCAATTTCTCTGACAAGTATTTTCGGACGAAGGGAGTACTTTATCGTTCAAACTTGAGTTTTAAAATACCCGTGGATCTCATATCGAGGCAGCAACGAATAGTATCTGTCTACTATTTGGTTCATCTGGGGTCTTCTGTGTGGTTCATGTTGGGTGGGCAACAAATAGTAGATGATCCATTGTCTATCTTTTTAAACTGAAGCTATAATCTACCTGCTATCATTAGTTTTGGATCTATCCACTCGTTTGCTACCATCAGTCTTGATTTCTGCATGCACCCCTTAGGCCTTACAAAATCTAAGTATTTTTTTTATTATGCACGTCAGTTATTGTACACAATCGTACTGAACATGTAGATAAAAAGAGAAGACCGTTGTGTGGGAATATAATGTCATGTAGACGCCGCTCCATGGTGGGCGAAGTGGGCCCCCTCCCGCCATTCCAGATTGTATTCCAAAGGAAGATAACTATTCAGATGGGGATTCAGAGGGAGCTGACCACTCCTATTTACCACCTGAGGTGTTTTCTCTAACCTGGTATGCTGATGTTGGTCATATCATGCATATGGCGCCTCGCATTGCTTACATTATACATCTTATATGTCATCAGCTTAGTTTAGATTTGGTTTATGTGAATGCCACCTGTTTGTTCTATATCATACTCCCACCGTTCCTAAATATTTGTCTTTTTAGAGATTTCAACAAGTGACTACATACGGAGCAAAATGAGTGATTCTACACTCTAAAATATGTCTATATACATCCGTATGTGGTAGTCCATTTGAAATCTCTAAAAACACAAATATTTAGGGACAGAGGGAGTATATGGGAATTATGCAATGCCATCTTCTTTAGCCAGGCATCATATACGTGAATCATGCAATGCCATCCTGTTTAGCTAGTCATCGTATATGTGAATTGTATCGTGCCATATTATTTTTTTCATAATTTATTCCATTTGTCAATAATGTTTATACATTCATCTACTCTTCCTGTGCATCAACCATTTGAATTGATCATGGAAAAATCTGGAGTGAAAACAAGGTCTTCTGAGCAGTCAGTGCTACCTGTCGATGCAAATTTCTTGCTGGTTACAGATAGCTCCTCAAAGGAGGATTCAGAGACAGATGACCATTCATATCCCCCCCCCCCGAGGTGCATGCTCTAACTTGGCAGGGTTATATTGCTCATATCATGCATATGGTGTCTTGCATTGCCATGCCATCTGCTTAGATTAGACATGCTTTGTGTGAATGCCTCTTGTTTGCTTTCTATATCATATATGTGAATTATGCAATGCCATGTTTTTCAGCCAATTATCATATATGTGAATTATGCACCGCCATGTAGCCAGGCATAATATATGTGAATTATCTCATGGCATCTTTTTTTTGTTATGTATTCCATTTGTCGACAATCTGTGTATATTGAACTACTCTTCATGTGTATCAGCCGTTTGAGCCGGTTATGGAAAAATCTGGAGTGAAAACAAGGTGTTCAGAGCAGGCAATGGTACCTGTTGAAGCATATATCTCGATGGTTACAGGGAGCTCCTCAGAGGAGGATTCAGAGACAGATGACCAGTCCTATATCCCACCTGAGGTGTATGCTCTAAGTTGCAATGTTTATATTTCTCATATCATGCATATGGTGTCTTGCATTGCTTAGTTTAGACATCATATGCACAATATTGAATTCCATCTGCTTAGTTTGGAGATCATACATGTGAGTGTCAGTTGCTTAGTATATGAATCAATTATGTCAATTATATCATGCCATCCTGTATACTTAGACAACATGTATGTGAATTATTTCATCCCAACCTATTTTAGAAAGACATCATACAGTTTTGTCATGTCATCCTGTTTAGATACTCATCATATGTTGAATTATCCCATTATATCATGTTAAGTTATCCATCATATATCTGAAAATGTGTCATGCTATCTTGTTTAGTTAGGCATCATATATGTGAAATTGTGTCATGCTGTCATGTTTGGTTAGACAACATATATATGAATTACCACATCTGTCATTCATACCACTAGAGGAATTAGGAACTTTGCCGTCCGCCAAGGCTGACGACAAAGGCATACATGGCGGACGACAAAGACCTTTGTCGTCAGTTAGTAGACAGCAATAGGTCCGGCTGAATAGGCTACAGCAAAGGGATCTTTGCCGTCAGCTGGCGGACGGCAAAGATGAAAAAGGCTTTGTCGCCAGCCAGCGGACGACAAAGAGCTTAGACGACACACGTGGTAGTTCAAGTCCGTTAAGTGGTTAACGAGGTGTTTGCCGTCAGCCAGCGGACGACAAAGATGCAAAGGCCTTTGTCGTCTGCTGGCTGACAGCAAATCTGCCAAATAGGCCAGCCCCTAATTGCCAGGTTGCACAAGTAGCTGCCACATGGCAGCTTTGCCGTGTGCTGGCGGACTGCAAAGCTCTTTGCCGTCCGCTGGCGGACGACAAAGTGTCTATATAGCCCCTGATTTTTTTCTATTTCTTCTTAAATTCATTCAATTTTGATAGAATTTCACACACACACACACACACACACACATATATATATATATATATATATATATATGTGTGTGTGTGTGTGTGTGCGTGTGTGTACATATTTCAAAATAATTTCAACAATAAGTTTCCAACAAGAGATATATACAAGTTTCCAACATTTCCATATATACAATAAGTTTGCAACAAGAGATATCCAACAAGTTTCCAACCAACAACATATCCAACAAGTTTCCACAAATAAAAAGGAAGCACAAGCA
>NC_041383.1:611311725-611324165 GCF_002162155.2 Triticum dicoccoides
ATTAGGAAAGTTGAAAGTTAGAAGAAGAAGAAGAAGAAGAAGAAGAAGAAGAAGAAGAAGACGACTAGCTATAAGAAAAAGAAGAAGAAGAAGAAGAAGAAGAAGAAGAAGAAGAAGAAGAAGAAGAAGAAGAAGAAGAAGAAGAAGAAGAAGAAGAAGAAGAAAAAGAAGAGAAGAATAAAAAGAAGAAGAAGAAGAAGAAGAAGAAGAAGAAGAAGAAGAAGAAGAAGAAGAAGAAGAAGAAGAAGAAGAAGAAGAAGAAGAAAGAAGAAGAAGAAGAAGATTGCTTCTTCTTCTTCTTCCTTATTCTTCTTCTAACTAAGGTAGGTAAAATGCCATTTTTTAGCTAAGGTAGGTAAAAATGCTAAGCGTGTAGGTCATTTTGTACCTAAGTGAGCTAATTATGTCATAAATGAAGTAGCTAAGCTAATTATAGATCATTATTGAACTATTCTAGGTTGTTATGCCATTTTGAACCTAAGTGAGCTAATTATGTCATACATGAAGTAGCTAAGCTAACTATAGATCATTTGTCGGCGTTCTGGGAACGGGGGTCCCTAGACTTGCCTGCCTGCAGCCTGCGGCGTGGCTCAAGGGGCGGCCCAGCGTGGCCCATCTTCATCAGCATGAGCTCAAGACCCTCGCGAGGGGCCAAGCCTCGCGGGGCGGACGACAGGAAGCTTCCTCAGGCACGGCCTCGTCAGGCTGGCTCGCGAGGAGGCGGAGAGATCAAGGCGGGGTACCTCACGAGGTGACCATGACGCAAGCCATGACGACCAAGGGCGCCAGGCGGGCGCCAGCCCTCGCAGTGTCCTGCCTTTCCTCTTTGGTGCAAAGGGAGCAAGCGCAGGCAAGAGCATCAAGCAAAGGCATCCATTTCGGTGCAACAAGACCAAGACCAGCAGAACGGCAGGATGGAGGTCATCGTGGAGCCCAAGACGGCGTCACCGCCAGAGCCTTTGGCAGGCGAGGACCAACTTTAGTCAGGATAAGTGTACTAGATGTTCCCCTTCAAAATGGCCAATTGTTGGCGCCCTTCCTGCTCAATATTTGGGAAGAGGCCTAGGGCCTTTGCCTATAAATAGGACTAGCCACCCACAAGGTAGAGGCATCTAGAAATCGACCGGTCATCATCTGGGAGACCGACTGAACTCCCTCTAGAAGTTCATCGCACCAGCCAAGAACAGACCCTCACGAGGCTGTTCTTCCTTGTATTATTCATAATCAGCCCAAGAGGCAATCCACCAAACCACAAACTAGAGTTGGGTATTACACCACAATGGTGGCCCGAACTAGTATAAACCCTGTGTCTCTTGTGTTGCTCTTTTCATAGCTTAGATCCATAGCGAGGCGGTGAGGCGCAGGTAGGTAGAGGGTGAAATCTCCGCATGCACCCCAGTGTTCGAATCTAAAGGGTCTGCCGGAACCCAAAATCCAACATTTGGCGCGCCAGGTAGGGGTGCGCCGGGGCTTTTCCTTCCACCGACCCGCTCTCCGTCGACACCGCGACTCGCCCTGCAATGAGCAGCGCGCCGCCTGCCCCGGTCGTCGCGGCCCTCCTGGGCGGCTCGCAGGCGCCACCTTCAGGCCACCGCGTAAAGCCATTAGTCTGCCAGGTTGGTGCTACCTCCATGCGGCAGGGGGCTCCCTCAGGTCGGTCGGCGCTCAAGGCCGATCTGGCCTTAAGCTCGGAGGACCACCCCTCCAACGCAGCCTGCTCGGGCGCGCTCCCGATGCTGTGCACCCCCACCATCTGCCAGGTGGCTGTCACGAGGACTCTCATCGACGGCGGCTCGGTCCTCAACATGCTCTCGATTAAAGTTTCAGCCTCCTCCACATACCACCGGGGCGGCTTCAGCCCAGCCGGCCCTTCTTGGGTGTTGGGGGCGGGTCATCCAGCTCCCTGGGGCAGATCCGTCTCCCGGTAACCTTCAGCACCTACGACAACTTCTGCACGGAGCTAATCGACTTCGACATTGCCCCCATCGGCCTCTCGTACAATGCCATCCTCGGCTACCCACCGCTGGCCCGATTCATGGCCGCGACTCACCCGGCATACAACCTCATGAAAATGCCCGGGAGCAGCGGCGTCCTCACCGTGTGCGGAGACACCGGGGATGCGTTGCAAGCGCTCAAGCTCGCCTTTAAGGCGGCGGCTTCGGCGCAGCCTGCAGACTCGGACGCCCCTGAGCCCAAGGGGGTTGCGCCAGCCAAGAAGAAGCAGTTGTTCACCCAAGACAAGGCAGAAACCAAACAGATGCTGGTTGACGAGGACGGATCCACTGACGCCACCTTCACCATAGGCGCCAACCTCGAGCCCAAGCAGGAAGAGGCCCTGGTCAAGTTCCTGCGCACGAACAAGAAGGTATTCGCATGGGATCCCGATCAGCTGGCGGGGATCCCTAGAGGCGTAATCGAGCTACACCTCAACGTGTGCCCCAATGTCCGCCCCGTGAAGCAGAAAGCAAGGCGGCAGTCCACGGAAAAGCAGGCTTTCATCATCCAAGAGACCCGCAAGTTGGAAGCTGCAGGGGTCATTCACGAGGTCCAATACCCGGATTGGTTGGCCAACCCAGTTATTGTGCCAAAGAAAGGGGGGAAGGAACGTATGTGTGTCGACTTCACCAACCTCAACAAAGCTTGCCCGCAAGATCCGTTTTTGCTCCCCCGCATCGATCAGATCGTCGACTCCACCGCCGAGTGCAACCTGTTATGTTTCTTGGATGCCTTCTCTGGGTATCACCAGATCAAGATGGCGGTAGAAGATGTGGAAACAACGGCCTTTCTAACCCTGTGTGAGGTATACTGCTACACATGCATGCCGTTCGGACTGCGCAATGCAGGGGCGACCTTTCAGCGGCTGATGCACATCACCTTGGGCCCGCAGCTCGGGAAAAACATCAAGGCTTATGTCGATGACATTGTGGTGAAGTCTCGCTTGGCCAAGACCCTGATACAAGACCTGGAGGAAATCTTCACGAGCCTCAACGTTGTGAGCCTGCGGCTCAACCCAGAGAAGTGTGTGTTTGGGGTCCCCTCAGGCAAGCTCTTGGGCTTCCTCGAGTCTCACAGAGGCATCGAGGCTAACCCAGAAAAGGTCAAGGCGGTCGAGGAAATGAGCCCGCCAAAGACCCTCAGAGAAATGCAGAAGCTCACTGGGTGCGTGACGGCACTAGGACGCTTCATCTCCAAGTTGGGGGAGCGGGCACTGCCTTTCTTCCAACTGATGAAGAAAAAGGGACCCTTTGAATGGACTGAAGAGGCCGACAAGGCATTCCAAGACCTCAAGAGGTACCTAACTAGTCCTCCTGTAATGGTGGCCCCACGCCCTCAGGAGCCCCTGGTGCTCTACCTTGCAGCCACTCCCTACTCCGCTAGCGCAGCCCTGGTGGCGGTTAGAGAGGAGCGTCGGAACAAAGCCACGGCATCTGCCCATGTCGAAGTGAAGCGTGAACAAGGAAGACCCACAGAGACTGCTACCACAGCCAAGAAGGGTCAGCCGTCACAGGAGAACACACTCGGGGCAGCGAAGACCCCTCCCCCTAGCGACCAGCCACTGGGGGCTCCCCTGTCTCAGGAGGCGCCACGGTCTCCGGAGGGCGCCATCGACACCAGCACTCCCAACCTTGTCGAACACCCTTTGTACTTCATCAGCACGGTGTTGCAGGATGCGAGGGCGCGGTACCCCATGCCTCAGAAACTCTTCCTAGCGCTATTGGTGGCCTCGCGCAAGCTGCGGCATTATTTTTAGGGCCACCCCATCAAGGTTGTCTCAGCGTACCCTTTGGAAAGGGTGCTCAGGAGCCCTAACTCGGCTCGAAGAGTCGCCGAGTGGAACATTGAACTGCAAGCGTTTCAGCTCGAATTCAGCACAACCAGAGTCATCAAGGGGGCCGCCTTGGCGGATTTCATGGTAGAATGGGCGGAGGCGCCGGGCCTCAGGGCTGATGAGGATCGATCCCTCTCCCCGGGAAGCGAGGCGCTGGACGGTTGGGTCATGTACTTCGACGGGGCATTCTCCAGGCACGGCGCGGGGGCTGGCGTGGTGCTTATATCTCCTACTCAAGACAAGATCTACTACGTCGTGCAGCTCTGTTTCCAGCACGGAGAAAAGGTCTCCAACAACATAGCAGAATATGAAGGCCCAATAGCAGGTCTGAAGGCCGCGGCCGCCCTAGGAGTGAAGCGCCTTACCATCAAGGGAGATTCGCAACTCCTCGTCAACTTCTCCAACAAAGTATACGAGCCGAGGGATGAGCACATGGAAGCTTACCTTGCGGAGGTCCGCAGGATGGAGAAGCAGTTCTGGGGGCTGGAGTTACAGCATGTGCCCCATGGCACAAATCAGGAGGCCGATGACATCGCCAAACGAGCATCCAGGCGGCTACCTCAGGAGCCTGGCGTCTTCGAAGAACGGCTCTTCAAGCCCTCGGCCACGCCATCACTATCAAGCGCAGTGCAGCCTCGGGAGGAGCTCCCCCAGCCGCCAGCCTCTGGAGCCCCGGTCTGTGGCCCGGCCTCAGGAGCGCGTCTGCTCTTGACAATGGAGCCTCGGGAGGGGTGCTGGATCACGGAGCTCCGGAGCTATCTGATGCAAGGGACCTTGCCAGAGAAGGAGGAGGAAGTGGAGTGCATGGCACGGCAAGCCACAGCATACTGCATCAGGGATTGAGAGCTCTATCGGAGGCGACCGAATGATGTGTCCCTGTGCTGCATCACCAGGGAGCAAGGGAAGGAACTGCTGGCGGATATACACGGGGGAGACTGTGGGCATCACTCATCATCGCGGAACCTCATTGGCAAGGCGTTCCGCAGTGGATTCTATTGGCCCACTGCGCTCAATGATGTTGTCGAACTGGCAAAGGCTTGCGAGGCCTGCCAGTTCCATGCCAAGAAGATCCATCAGCCGGCTGGAGGTCTGCAGACTATACCCCTCTCATGGCCATTCGCAGTCTGGGGGCTGGATATCCTGGGTCCGTTTCCTCGGGTGCCAGGGGGCTATCTCTACCTCTACGTCACCGTGGACAAGTTCACTAAGTGGGCTGAAGTGCAAGCCGTCCGCACCATCCCTGCAGGGTCTGCGGTCAAGTTCATCAAGGGCATCGTGAGCCGGTTCGGGGTGCCGAACCGCATCATCACCGACAACGGTTAGCAGTTCACCAGTAAGTTCTTCAAAACATACTGTGCTAACCTTGGAACGTAGATATGCTACGCTTCAGTGGCGCACCCCCGGAGCAACGGTCAGGCCGAGCGGGCCAACGCGAAGGTCCTGAGAGGCATCAAGACCAGGACATTCAAGAAGAAGTTGGAGGCCTGCGGCCGAGGTTGGTATGACGAGCTTCAGTCCGTGCTGTGGTCCATCCGCATGACCGCGACCAAGCCAACTGGAGAGACCCCATTCTTCCTGGTCTATGGAGTTCAAGCGGTCCTCCCTCACAAGGTCAGGCATCGTTCCGCACGGGTCCTGGCGTTCGACGAGGCGCAGCACGACGCCATGCGGGGACGGACCTCGTGCTGGGGGAGGAGCGTCGTCGGGAGGCTGCGCTCCGAGCAGCAAGATACCAACAAGCACTGGGGCGATACCACTGCCGCAACATCCGCCCTAGGACTCTCGAGGTAGGGGACCTCGTGCTCAGGCGGGTTCTCTCTAGGGAGGGACTGCATAAGCTCTCTCCCATGTGGGAGGGCCTGTTCAAGGTTGTTCATGTTTCCAAGCCCGGCTCCGCGCGCTTGGAGACTCAGGAGGGGGTACCCGTCCAGAACGCGTGGAACATCCAGCACCTTCGGAGATTTTACCCTTAAAAAGGCTCAGAGCCTATGAAGAAGGCGAATGCCTGTGAAGTTGTTGTGTTTTGGAAAAGGCCCAAAGCCTGTGAAGAAGGCGAACGCCTGTGAAGCTGTTGCATTTTGGAAAAGGCCCAGAGCCTGTGAAGAAGGTGAACGCCTGTGAAGCTGTTGCATTTTGGAAAAGGCCCAGAGCCTGTGAAGAAGGCGAACGCCTGTGAAGCTGTTCCGTTTTGGAAAAGGCCCAGAGCCTGTGAAGAAGGCGAACGCCTGTGAAGTTGTCGCATTTTGGAAAAGGCCCGGTGCCTGTGAAGAAGGCAAGCACCTGTGAAGTTTATCCTCCCGAGAAAGGCCCGGAGCCTGTGAAGAAGGACAATGCCTGTGAAGCTCGCCGCCCGTGACACTCTCACGTAATAATGAGTGGGGCTGTACACGCCCTGGAGTCTCAGGAGCGCCGACCTTAGGCCCTGGGGCTCCCTCCCACGCCAAGTGGCAGCACTTAGCTCTGTGCTGGTGAGAAGACGTCGAAGACTAGATTAGGTGCCGGACGCGGCTTTTCTCATTTGCTTTCTGCAGTTGGCTGTTCATCCCCATTCGAGGTTTTATTGAAGTTGTTGTCGTCTTTGGCTTTTTCGCTCTCCTGCCCCGATTTCTCTCGCGCAAGTGTCGCGAGGGAGCAATGCGGGCACCCTCGCGAGTGTTTTCTGCCCTTATCATTCGAGGCTTCCCTACCCGGGTCCACTACAGGAGCACCCCTCCAGTCCGTGCCCCACGGGCACCGCGGCACGAACACAGGACCTGGGTCGGTCGCCTCTGCGGCTGAGGCCGGGAGCTACCTCTTCAGACTAACCCTCGCAGGACTCAAAGCGTTCGACGAGGCCTCGGCCTCGGGAAGAAAAGGCCACAGCAGGCCTCCCCCCGAGCTAAGTAATTTCTGCGCGCAGGCGCGCTGCACAAAGGCACAATATCAGAATAGCGGAAGCAGTAAGATAATTAACAGCAATAGTCCAAGCGCACCCTCGTGGGTCCCTACACTGTTGTCTCTTTGCGCAGGAAAAGAGAAGAAAAAAAAGAACAAAACGAGCGCGACTCGCCCGACCAACTCGCGATGGAGGCTCGAACTGCCTCCGGAGCTTAGGAGGACTCCATCTCGCGCTTCACCAAGGCGCGATGGCGGGCGGACCCTCTACCTCCCTCCAGGCGGGCGCGGCGGTGCGGGGGCCGATCGCGGCCACCGCTGGAGGAGCTGCTGCCCGAAGAAGAGCTGTCGAAGCTCGATGAACCACGAGCGCCGCCGACCATGCGCGTGCTGTCGTCTTCATCATCACTAGGGGTGGATCCACGGCCATGATCATCGTTCTTAGGGCAGCACCCAACGCGGCGACCATCTTCCGAAAACACCCTCACGTAGAGGGTGGCATCACCGTCGAATTTGAAGTGCAGGATGCACCGCCGGCTCAGACCGCGCGCGCGGGCAAACGTTTGCCAGCCGCGGGTCAGAGCCAGGCTCCCGGCTGCAGAGACCTCCAGCGAAGCCCAGGAGGCTCGGCTACAGCAACCGTCCGCCTAAAGCCAGAGGCCGCCCGGGGCGCCAGCCGGAAGCTCACCTAGGAGGGAGCGAGGAAGTTGGAGCCGGGTGCTGGCCGGTTCCGCCGACCACACAACGAACTCCGGCAGAACCTCTGCCAAGTGGGAGCGAGGCCTAGGGGGTTGCGCGGCCATGGCGCGCCCCCCAGCGGCGGCCTGCCGCCCGTCACCATGCGGGAGATCACCTCCACGGCCGCGAGGAGCCACCATGGGAGTCACAGGGTGTTTGCGGGGGCGGCCTCGACCGCGCTTGGGCAGGGGAAGGTCAGGCCCCGCCTGGCGGGCCTTCCCTTTCTCCGCGGCTGAGAACCTCTTTGGCGGAGCCATGAATAAGAAAGAGAAGCGAGAAGGGATGGACCGGAAGGGCAGGCGTCGCCCCGTACTTATAGACAGAGGAGGCTAACCGCCGGCCTCCACGATCACAGGTAATCATGACCCGCTTTGCATGCAGGGACTTGTCAGTTCGCGCAGTTGCCGAGGCATCGTGGGGAAGCGGAGCCGTCCACGTCCAATCAACTGCCACGCGGCGCCCAAGGCCGTAGGCTGTTAGGGACCGCCACGCTTCGCACTTGCCCCTTCGCTTCTCTGCTCAGCCAAGTCCGGGCGCGCCTTGGGCCCGGGGGCTACTATCTTCTGGGAACGGGGGTCCCCAGACTTGCCTGCCTGCGGCCTGCAGCGTGGCTCAAGGGGCGGCCCAGCGCGGCCCATTTTCATCAGGACGAGCTCAAGACCCTCGCGAGGGGCCAAGCCTCGCGGGGCGGACGACAAGAAGCTTCCTCAGGCACGGCCTCATCAGGCTGGTTCGCGAGGAGGCGGAGAGATCAAGGTGGGGTACCTCACGAGGTGCCCATGATGCAAGCCATGACGACCAAGGGCGCCAGGCGGGCGCCGGCCCTCGCAGTGTCCTCCCTTTCCTCTTTGGTGCAAAGGGAGCAAGCGCAGGCAAGAGCATCAAGCAAAGGCATCCATTTCGGTGCAACAAGACCAAGACCAGCAGAATGGCAGGATGGAGGTCATCGTGGAGCCCAAGCCGGCGTCACCACCAGAGCCTTTGGCAGGCGAGGACCAACTTTAGTCAGGATAAGTGTACTAGATGTTCCCCTTCAAAATGGCCAATTGTTGGCGCCCTTCCCGCTCAATATTTGGGAAGAGGCCCAGGGCCTTTGCCTATAAATAGGACTAGCCACCCACAATGTAGAGGCATCTAGAAATCGACCGGATCATCATCTGGGAGAGCGATTGAACTCCCTCTAGCAGTTCATCGCACCAGCCAAGAATAGACCCTCGCGAGGTTATTCTTCCTTGTATTATTCATCATCAGCCCAAGAGGCAATCCACCACACCACAAACTAGAGTAGGGTATTACACCACAATGGTGGCCCGAACTAGTATAAACATTGTGTCTCTTGTGTTGCTCTTTTCATAGCTTAGATCCATAGCGAGGCGGTGAGGCGCAGGTAGGTAGAGGGCGAAATCTCCGTGTGCACCCCAGTGTTCGAATCTAAAGGGTCTACCGGAACCCAAAATCCAACATCATTATTGAGCTATCCTAGGTTGTTATGCCATTTTGTACCTAAGTGAGCTAATTATGTCATACATGAAGTAGCTAAGCTAATTATAGATCATTATTGAGCTATCCTAGGTTGTTGTGCCATTTTGTACCTAAGTGAGCTAATTATGTCATAAATGAAGTAGCTAAGCTAGTTATAGATCATTATTGACCTATCCTAGGTTGTTATGCCATTTTATACCCAAGTGAGCTAATTATGTCATAAATGAACTAGCTAAGCACTTGGGAAAACTTACCATGACCCGGGAGGTGAAGGGCCGGTCGGGGTTGCGCCACTGTGAGACAGAGAAGGATCGGTCAATCCTTTGTGGGAGGCGTGCTGCGCGAAAGATCATTTGCAATGTTTAGTTAGCATGATGCAACTGAAATGTGAATACTAGTAACTAATGACCATTCAAATGAAACTCACAGTGTCCGCTATAGCAATCTGGGGCATCGGCGGAGGGGTCTGGCTGGCTTTCTCGCACACGGTCTGCACATTTTGTTTTCACGAGTCAGTCATATGAGTCAGTAATGAAACGAACATTGCGTGCATGATTTGACTAGTATGCGGGAGAAACTTACCACGAGCATCTCATATAGGGCCCGGTGACTCGCGTCGTTCCGGTTCCTCTCCGCCTCCAATATATTAGCCATCCTCTCCTCCATGTGCCTCACCTTATCGTCCGCCTGCCTGGTTGCCTCTGCCACAAACTCCTGGGCCCTAGCCTCGATAGCGAGATCCACTGGCCGTGGTCGAGGCCCCATGTCAGGAAGAGACTTCATTTGCCGCTTCTTGATCTCCGAGAGACTTCTAGGAGAACGTATGATCCCATCCCCAATGGCTATGTGGCCATGTTTCCTCCAATCACCAGATAGCATCACGAGCTCAGGATCAAAAGGACTCTGGCTCGGGTTGAACTCCTCGCCTTTCATCTCTTTCCCCCAGTCTCTGTACCTCATAAGATTGTTGTGGGAGGAGATGTTGGTGAAGCTCTCTGGATGATTGAGGTCATCCTTTGAGAATGCCTTGGCCTTCTTGAATGGGGCACTATGGGCCATGGCATAGAGGTTGTACAGTGGCAGCACCTCCTTCTTATTGTATTTTGCCTGAAAGAGAGGAACAGGGGTAAATTAGTAATTAAAGCTAGCATGAAGAATGAAATTGCATGAATCAAACCACATGCCAAGTGATCCCCATACTCAAATAGGTTGGAGCTCCCTTGATGGTGCGGCATACCTCACATCTGGGCACGCTTGTCCCTGGCCTTGTTGTGGGTGGCTAGCCATTGGGGAGAGCACCACTCATCCACCAACCTCTCCCAACAGTCCATCTTATCCGCACACCATCTCGGGGGCACCTAAGTTATACAAAGAGAAATTCCAGCGCTACGCCTACGAATCAAATCAAGGAAACTGATACCAGGCCTTAAGAATAGGCAATTACCATCATGTACTTCTCCTTACTCAGATACTCGAGGCGGCACTTCTTCTTCTGCATCCTGATGTTAGTCGAGGCATAGTAGTCTTGGACATCCTGGACCTGAGCCTCGTGCCGTGTGTTCCGAAGTAGGCGCTTGCACTCGGCTTCGAGAACCATAGCCGCCTCCGCCTCGTGTTCCTCAAGACACCTGTAGAAGGTCTGCAATCAAACAAGACAACACCGATCACTATTACAATCACTAGGTACTGTTGATTTTTAATTTTGTAAAGGATAACTTACCCAAGACCGCCGCCTCACAATGTCGGCCGCCGTATCGCACACAACACCGTCGACTATCTCCCCCAGCGGGGCCAGGGCAGCCTGGTACAACTCCCAGGTGAGTGCTAGCTATAGAATCTCACCCTCACCGGGCAATGTGACCCACCCCAGGAAGTGGTGCCGGACTAGAGTACCAAGGACCTGGTTGGGCCTGCGGACCTTATCTGCGTGTACCCAACCCCTGCAGTATGACAAGGCCAACACATTAGATATTAATTTGAACAAACATGAAGGAAAAAGGTTAAAAAGAGTAAATTAATGCACTTACTTCTCCCCATTAGGCTGAATCAACCACCTCTGGTCACGGGTTACCGACACGGAAGGTAGCTTAGTACTACCACGCTGGTAGACCCTCTTGCCCTCCTCAACCCGCTCGTTCTTGCTGTAGCTATCCTCAGATAAGGTCTCGTCGAGATTATCATCATGGTCGCTAGTCTCTAGAGTCACGTGGGACGAAGACTCTGGGACCCTAGTCTCCTGGGAGGAAGACTGTGGGACCCGAGTCTCCTAGGAGGAAGACACTAGGACCTGAGGCTCGGCCACCAGAGCCTCATCGACTCTTGGCTCGGCGACCAGAGGCTCATCGTCCCGAGGCTCGTGGACCGGAGTCTGACACGGGTCCAGGTCAGACGGGTCCACCTCAGACGGAGCACTTCGGTGGTCCGGAGACTCAGCGGGTGGTGGCGGTGAGGAAGGCAAAACAACCTTCCTACCTCTGCCAACACCCCGTCCACCTCTACCCCTCTTCTTCCCCTGACCTCCTCTCCCGGTAGAAGAAGAAGCGCCCGCCGAAGATGCTGGGGGTGTGTGTGCATGTTGTCTACCAGCGCCCTCCGAAGGTTGTGGGGTGGAATAACAACACCCCTCCCAGGCGCCGAGGTAGGAGGATTGGAGCGCTCTCGATCCAAGCCCACCATATGTCAACACCTGCAATGAGAAAGAGTAAACGAAATTAGTACAACATAAACATAATAAAAAATTAGTGTGTATCATCATCATGAACATAATAAAAAGTTTCGGGGTGTCGTGTCGGGGGTCGAGGGGTCAGGGTGTCAGGGTGTAGTGTCAAGGGTCGAGGCGTCGGGGTGTCGTGGTTGAGGGTCGAGGGGTCGGGGTCAGGGGGTCGGGGTGTCATGGTCGGGATAGCAAATCCTCAACCCCTTGACCCTCGACACGACACCTCGACCCCTTGACCCTCGACACGACACCCCGACCCCTCGACCCTCGACCACGACACTCGCGACCTTAGGTTATTTAACTAAAACCTAACACTAATCTAGTATCATATAATCTAATCTAGCTAACTATATATCTATTGTATCTATTATCTAAAACAGAAAAAACAGAACTCTTCCTCCTCCTCTTCTTCTTATTTTTCTTCTTCCTTCTTTTACTTTTTCCTCTTTTATTCTCATCTTCTCCTCTTTTTCTTCTCCTCCTCCTCCTCCTCCTCCTCCTCCTCTTCTTCTTCTTCTTCCCCCTTCTACTTATTCTACTTTTCTTCTTTTTTTTCATCTTTTTTAACTTCCTTTAATTATGACTATTTAACTAAAATCTAACACTAATCTAATATAATCTAATCTAATCTAATTAATCTAATCCAGCTAACTGTATAACCTAAACTAATTCAACCTAAACCTAAACTAATTAAACCTAAACTATTTAAACTAATTAAACCTAAACTAATTAAACTAAATAACCTAAACTAATTAAACCTAAACTGAAAAACTTAAACTAAATAACCTAATCTAAACAGAA
>NC_041383.1:611324471-611330818 GCF_002162155.2 Triticum dicoccoides
AGGCAGGGAGGGGCGGTAACGGGGCGGGAGAGGGTGGTGACGGCGCAGGGAGGGTGCGGCGGTGACGGCATGGGTGGGGTGGCATGAGGGAGGAAGAAAGAGGAAAGGAGACAGAGAGAGGGCGATGACGGGGGCATGGCTATTAAGTCAATTTTGAAGCTTTGCTGTCCACCCTCTCTTTGTCGTCTGCTAGCGGACGACAAAGAGGGGCCCCGTTAGGGGTTGACAGCCAGTGGGCCAAACCCCCTCAGATGGCAAAGAAAGATTTGTCATCTGCTAGCGGACGACAAAGAGGGGCCCCTTTAGGGGTTGACAGCCAGTGGGCCAAACCCCCTCTTTGCCGTCCGCAAGCTGACTGCAAATCTTTCTTTGTCGTCCGCTAGCAGACGACAAAGAGATGGCTTATGGCAAAGCCATTCTTTGCCGTCCGCTGCCTCTTTGCCGTCCGCTTTCTACTGTCTTATGGCAAAGCCTACCTTTGCCGTCAGCTAGTAGACGGCAAAGAATGGGCGAACGGCAAATCTGCTGATTCTAGTAGTGTACAATGTCTGTACGTTCAATTTCTTTTCTTGTTTATCAGCCATTTGAAATGGAGGGGGTGATGGCAGTATCTAAGGGAGCAAAAACCCGTTCTTCACGAGACAGTTGTCAGTGTCAAAACCGGCGGATCTCGGGTAGGGGGTTCCGAACTGTGCGTCTAAGGCTAATGGTAATAGGAGGCTGGGGACACGATGTTTACCCAGGTTCGGGCCCTCTCGATGGAGGTAATACCCTACTTCCTGCTTGATTGATCTTGATGATATGAGTATTACAAGAGTTGATCTACCATGAGATTAGAGAGGCTAAACCCTAGAAGCTAGCCTATGGTATGATTATTGTTGTCCTACGGACTAAACCCTTCGGTTTATATAGACACCGGACGGGGCTAGGGTTACATAGGGTCGGTTTACAAAGGAGGAGATCTACATCCGAATCGCCAAGCTTGCCTTCCACGCCAAGGAGAGTCCCATCCGGACACGGGACGAAGTCTTCAATCTTGTATCTTGATAGTCCAACAGTCCGGCCAAATTACATAGTCCGGTTGTCCGGATACCCCCTTATCCAGGACTCCCCCAGTAGCCCCTGAACCAGGCTTCAATGACGACAAGTCCGGCGCGTAGATTGTCTTTGGCATTGCGAGGCGGGTTCCATCTCTGAATACTCCAAGATAAATTCCGAACACAAGGACCATGTCCGACTCTGTAAGATAAATCCCATATACCACCGTAGAGAGAATAATAATCCACGAATCCGATCTGCTGACAACTCTTTGAAACGTCACACCGCGGTCCGATTTTTATTCAAACCGCTTTATTTATAGAAGGCTACCGTGCACATTACGAGGCGGTTCCATTGGCACGTCTTGTCGAAGCAGAGATCGTGTCCCTCTTACTATGGGATCCTCATCAATACGGGTATGGGTAATCCAATCGTGCCTGTTGGCATGACTCCGTGCTTTTAGGCAAGTCCAGAATGACCACGCTTGGGGACGCTTGATTTTCTTCCCCCCCTTTATAAGGGAGTCGAGGCCTATCCCTCTATCTCCACGCACGCGCATCTCGCACCCTGAGTTCCAACACCCAAAGCTCGAGCCTAAGCACCCCGGATCTTCGATCATGTCCCGATATGGCCATCAAGGCCAGTGGAAGGCTTCCTCTGTCATAGAGGAGGATATTGCGAAGCTCAGGGAGGCCGGGTATTTGACCGCCGATGTCAAGCAGAGGCTTCCTGCTCCCGAACAGGTTATTCCCACTCCTGAGCCCAACGAGAGCGTCGTATTTGTCTCCCACTTCCTCCGGGGCTTGGGCCTTACTCTTGATCCCTTTGTGAGAGGGCTCATGTTCTACTACGGGCTAGATTTCCATGATCTAGCTCCGGATTCCATCCTCCACATCTCGTCGTTTATCGTCGTGTGTGAAGCCTTCCTGCATATTACCCCCCACTTCGGCTTATGGCTCAAGACTTTCAATGTGAAGCCGAAGATGATTAAGGGGCGACACGCAGAGTGCGGAGGCGCCATAATAGGCAGGAATGCTGATGCCCCGTGGCCCGAAAGCTCCTTCCCGGAGGTATCTGATTTATGGCAACGGAGGTGGTTCTATGTCACAGCTCCCCGAGGCTCAAAGTGGGCGGCCGCACCCGCCTTCCGCTCGAGCCCCCCTCCTCAACTGGCGTCATGGGCCAACATGGGACCAAACTGGGGACCCGTGAACGATGTACCGATGCTGCAGAGCCGCATTCGGGAGCTTCTCGAGAGGGACATTAGTCTTGTCAAAACAATCCAGGTAATGCTAGTTCGGCGGGCCCTGCCGTGCAAACATCGGCCTCTTCGGATGTGGGAGTTCAATCCAGAAGGCCCGCGAACCATTCAGCACTTCCTCGGCACAACGCCCGAAGGGATGTATAAGTTGTTCTTCGGACCATGAATAAAGTGTCCGGACACCATCGAGGATGCGGGCCTGAGCTGCAATCACCCAGATACCCAAGTAAGTAACCTTATAACCAAACACTTTGCTTATATTTGTCATAGCATTGTTCTGAACACTGTGCGCAACCAGGATTGGCTTAGCAAGGCGGAGAGAATCAGGTGTCCGGCCCCCCTTCCCGAAGGCTCGCCCAGTTTGGCCATAGCCAAGATGCTCGAGCGGACGTTAAGCCAAGTGCCATCGAGGAAAGCGGAAGGGGAAGGTGTGCCTCATACATTGCTCATCCAAATCAAGGGAATTAATGTCTCTACGAGGGAGGATAGTCGGGGAGGTGAATCCAAGGGCTCCTCCCCCCGCAGAAAGGAAAGGGCTGCCTCTGAAGATTCGGAGATGGAGGCGCTTAAGCAAGGGAAGAAACCTTCCTCAGGGAGCCCGGCCCCGAAGGACGTCCTCACCGCGTCATGCCCGCCAACAGGCCAGCCCTCCACCGAGTTGTAAGTTCATATATAAGAAGCTTATCGCTTTTTCCCTTTGAGAATAATAACCAGAATCTTTTTACAGTCCGGCTAGCAGTTCATCTCAACAGGGTTTGCCTTCGGGGGATCTTCTTCCGGACATGATGGAGAGCGAAACCCCACCTACCTCTCCGCCCCGTGGGGCCGGCGACCCTAAGGTGTCGTCGTGAAGGAGTCTAGATACACTAAGGCCAGAAGCTAACACTTAGGCCTCCCCGAGCCCGTCACGTTTGACTCCTTTGGAGGGCAATGGCAAAGGTCTGGGAGAATCCGGTGCCCGGACGGACATACTGATGGGCCTCCTAGAGTCAGCTGCTCTCTCGGAGGATCACCGTACACTAATGGGTACAGTGTTGGAGAAAATTTCTTTCGCCACGAGTGGGTTAAATGAAGCTTTTAGGAGCTTGCTCAAAGGCTTTGAGGTACACAATGCGCAATTTTTTGGTTGTACCGTATGCGATAGATGTGCTCTGTATAGATAGTAGCCCCTGAGACTCTGGTTGCCAGCCCTAAGCGGCAAACGGAGGATCACATTCCCAGGTTTGATCATACTGTATTCATGCGCGGGTTTCTAAGGGTCCGGCGGTAGACCGGACTGCTGAAGTCGCCGAATTGGGGCGAAAAATTGATGTGGTGGATGCCGACATCACGCTTATGAACAAGCGATTGGACGAGTCATAGAGTATGCAATCGGTGTTTCCGTATTTGGTTTTTAGGAACCGTGGAAAGTATTTGAAGTATTAATGTAATATGATGTTGGCTGCAGGTGGAGCTGCTGTTGTTGAGGCCCTGAAGGCGGAGCTGGCCCTAGCCAAGGAACAAGACCGGATCAGCAATGCGGCTGTTCTACGGGAGGCCGAAGACTTGAAAGCCGAACAGGCCGCTCGTCTTCGAAGCGAAGAGAAGATAGCCAAGATGGTTGTTGAGCTGAGGGACGCCGCCGGCCGGCATGAACTTCTCAAGAAGGAGAATCAGGCAAAGGCGGCTGACCTGAAGAAGGTGCTGGATTCGGCTAAGGAGATGCACTCTGAAATTAGGGGCGCGCGGGATGAACTTCAACAGGCCGGAGAAATCGCGGCTGGGAATCCTTACTTATTGCGGATGAAGTTTTTAGATCCCAAGTATGCTCCCTTGGATAAGTTGTTTAGCGCTGCAGATGAGTATGCAGACTTGGCGAAGAGTGCGGCAGACGCGGCCAAGTTGTTCAAGGATCATAAAGATAATGAAATGGAGAGGCTGTTCTGGTAGCAATTTAATGCCCTAGTACGCTCATTGTTGTTAAATGAGAAGATGGCCGCTATAGCCGAGCTCCATAGACTATCCGGCCTTGCGATGAGGTCTGTAATTGACCATCTATGGCCGAGGGAGCCGAGGCTGGACAGTTACTTTGGTTTGGTGCAATGATTATTTGGCGCCAGATCGCAAATCGATGCCATGAAGAGGTCGGCATGTATAGAGGGTGCGCGGATGGCTCTTGCCCGTGTTAAGACATATTGGGCAGATATGGATGCCACCGGCGTTGCGACCCAGGGTCCGGCGGGAAGCCAAGACCCAGCCGAGCAGTATTTCGAGCAGGTCATAGAAGGTGCCTGTAGAATAGAGGCTCAGTGCTCGAAGAATGTTGTGTTCGAGTGACAAGTCACTGAGTTGTAAACAATTATGTGTTACATATAGAGGCTGTTATTTATACTTTTTCCTAGAAGTATTATGATGTCTCCTGTGTGGCCATTAATGTATGCATATAACGTGAAAGTTAGCAGTCGTTGGCTTTAGCCCCCACACATATAATGCGGTGGTGTTCGAAAAGATAGGCGTAACACACTTGATCCAACGTCTTGGTCCGTTAAGGAGGTGATCGCACGTCGAACCAGGCAACCGGACTATATAGCTGTAACACCTTCACTTAGCCGTAGGAGTCCGGATACGGTGCACGTACTTGACCGGAAAACCGGTCCTTCATTAATGCGGAGGAATCCTATAGATTCCGAGGAGTCCTCGAGTGGTTGACCAGTCTCTCGCTGTATCATGACAGTCAGTTTTCGGCTTTCTCTAATGAGGTGCTCATCCGGAATAACCAGGGCACAATCGCAGTAGTTCTCCTTTGGCCGCCTTAGCCGATAGAACGGAACGTAAGGCCGCAAACCCAGGAGCCGGGATAACCCAACATTTGACCAAAGACATGATTCGGAGCTGATGCATATAAGGCCAAACTTGCGACGCCGAACACTCCCGAGGGTATTCGGACTTTATAACATATAGTGGGCGGAATAACGCCCTTGACCCTGTAATTCCAGGTACGTGCATTGGTCTGTCGTGGTGAAAAGCCTATAACGGCAGTGTCCCTTATGGGTGTATGAAATGCCCATGGGATGTCAAGCAACAAAAGACAGTAAAGAAGGTTTACACAGGGGCTTAATCTAAATAGAAACCTTTGGGCAGGGCCCTGCTGCACGTCTGCGCCTTTGTCTCCGTTGTGCCGTATCCTGGAAGGGTGTAGCACGAAGAATGTCTGAAAAACGAAAACTTCATGAAGAAAGAGTAAGCGTGCGAGAAGTTAGTTAGTCTCGAGGGATGTTCGAGGTATGGCATTCTTGCATATTAATGAGGCAAGCCAAATTGTGGGCCTTGTTATGTACTAACAGCCCCCAGTATCATTTTATGGGGATACATGTAAGGCACCTAGCGCGGGTTTATTCTGGGCTGTTGTGAAAAAATGATGGACTGGACCCGTCTAACCGTGTCCGTGGTCTTGACGACCGATCATGCTTCCGATAGGAGAGGCCGCTTAATGTCTGGCTACTAGAGCCGCCGCATACTGTTCTGTCTTTCTGACAATGGTTATGACGCCACGTGGACCGGTCATCTTAAGTTTAAGGCAGGCGTAGTTCGGTATTGCGTTAAAGCAAGCGAAGGCCGTTCTTCCAAGCAATGCATGATAATCGCTGCGGAAGGGAGCGATGTTGAAGAGTAAGTTCTTGCTTCTGAAGTTGTCGGGAGAACCGAACCTCACTTCTAATACGAGGGAGCCCCAGCAATGGGCTACGGCGCCTGGAATTACTCCATTGAAGGCGGCGCTACTTTGGCTTATTCTGGATGGGTCTATCCCCATCCTCCGGATGGTGTCTTGATATATCAAGTTAAGACTACTGCCGCCGTCCATTAGGACGCGAGTGAGATGATATCCGTCAATTTTTGGGTCGAGCACCAAGACAGCCGATCCTCCGTGTCGGATACCGGCCGGGTAGTCCCTATGATCAAAGGTGATCGGGCAGGCCGCCCATGGATTGGATTTGGGGGCGGCGAACTCTACGTGAGTTGTGTGTACCATATTCACCATTTTGACTTCTGGTGGGAATTTTTTCTGCCC
>NC_041383.1:611331001-611399369 GCF_002162155.2 Triticum dicoccoides
CGGCTAACGAGGCTCATCCTCTTCTTCGCTTGGTGTGTCCCTTTCCTTGTGTTCGGTGTTTATCTTGCCGACCTGCTTGAAGACCCAACATTCTCTGTGGGTATGATTTGCAGGTTTGTCGGAAGTGCCATGGATTTGGCACAATCTGTCCAGGACTTTATTCAGGCCGGATGGTCCCTCTTGCTGTCCTTAAATGGCTTTTCCCCTTGACCAGGTCGAGAGCCCCTGAATCCGGTGTTAACCGCCGTGTTGTCCGGACTATCGTTATTCCGACGTTTGTGCTTAGTGCGTCGTGGCTTCCCGTTGCCATCCCGGATTTCGGATGTGCCTGGGTCGCTGGTGCCTCTACGAGCCAACCAGCTGTCCTTGCCCGCACAAAATCGGATCATAAGGCTTGTTAAGGCTGCCATCGTCCTTGGCTTTTCTTGGCCGAGGTGTCTGGCAAGCCACTCGTCTCGGATAATGTTTTTGAAGGCGGCTAAGGCTTCGGCATCCGGACAGTCGACAATTTGATTCTTCTTAGTGAGGAATCTATTCCGAAGCTTGCGGGCTGACTCTCCGGGCTGCTGTGTTATGTGACTTAAATCGTCAGCGTCCGGAGGCCGGACATAGGTTCCTTGAAAGTTGGCCCTGAAAGCATCCTCAAGTTCCTCCCTACTACCAATTGAGTTTTCGGGGAGGCCTTTCAGCCAGTGACGAGCTGGTCCTTTTAACTTGAGGGGAAGGTATTTTATTGCGTGGAGGTCATCCCCACGAGCCATGTGTATGTGGAGGATAGAATCTTCAATCCGGACTCTAGGGTCCGTCGTTCCGTCGTATGGCTCTATATTCACGGGCTTAAATCCATGTGAAAATTCATGATCCAGCACCTCATCGGTGAAGCACAGGGGGTGCACAACTCCTCTGTATCTGGCCGTGTTGCAGTATGCTGTCGGCTGTTGTTGCTCCCAGTGTTGATTCCGGACTAGAATTCAATCGGTATGATCCCTGTGGTGACCATGATCCCGCGTTGGAGCACGTCCTCTGGATCCGTAGATGGATCTGGCCGCACTGGCCTTTTTGTCCAGGAGCTCTCGTAAATCATGTGCGGTATCGGTGGCTGCTCTATTGCAGCCGTGAGGTGGTTGGTCCGGCTGAGTGGTCGTATTGTTTTTTGGCGGAACGGGCGCCGCAGCTTCATCATCGAATTCGGGTAGTAGTTTGCGCTTTGGGTAGCTCTTTGTGTGGAGATCATCGTCAAATTTCCCTTTGGTGTCCAGCACCTTATTCGATCTTCGGTTGAGCGTATCCTGCGCGGCTTTAAGCTTTTGCTTCTGCTTCTTCAGGCTCCACGCTGTGGCCATGAGTTTGCTGTGGAGGTTATCTTGTTTCGAACATTCCTCCGGGATGATGAAAGCATCGTCAACCGGACTGTTCTCCTCTTGGGAGGTAGTATGATGGGTTCGGCCCTCTGGATTTTTGTGATTGAGCGTCTGCTCTGGGCTGTGTTTGGCATGACCTGGCTTATCCTGCTCCATCGCTGGGTCCATACGGTCGTTGTTGCATCCGGAATCAACCGGAGTGTCATCCTGTTTTCGGTTGTTATCGCTATTTTTACTGTGACTGGACTTAAGGCAGCGTCTGCGCCGTCGTTTTTGCTTTTCCCCGGGGGGTTTATCCTCCGTTGTGTCCTTTTTGTCACCATTGTATTCTTTAGGCGTGTCCACCATATAGACATCATATGATGAAGTGGTTGTCCAGTGCCTCATGGGCGTTGTTTCCAGACCGTCCCCATCATCAACATCCATACCGTCGATGTTATTGGGGTAGAAATTGAGAATGTTTGTTAGGTCATTGACAGTGGCTACAAAGTGGGTGGTGGGTGGGTCACGATTTTCTTCGTTGTCCGTATCCCACACGGGCCAGATATAGTCCGGCCAGGAGTCTCCTGACAGAGATAGAGACCTTAATGAATCTAGCACGTCTCCAAAGGAGGAGTGCTGAAAGATATCTGCGGCGGTGAATTCCATGACTGGAGCCCAGTTAGATTCGACGGGCACGAGTGCGTGCGGTCCAGAACATACGGCCGGAGACGAGTCCGGGAGTCCGGAGATACTGATTTCCTTAGGAGAGGAGTCTATGTACGGCTCCAACGCCGGTGAGTGTGCGGCCTTCGGGACGGGGTCCATCCATCCGTCCTCGGAAGGCACGACCTGCTCTGGAATGGAGTTCGGAGCGGTGGGAGGTGCGATGTTCCGAATACTTTCCGACTACAGATCTAGGTCGAGCACGTCGTGATCGTTCGGCGCTCCTGGCACGGGCCCAAATCCGTTGAAGATCAAGTCTCCGCGGATGTCGGCAGTGTAGTTTAGGTTTCCAAACCTGACCTGATGGCTAGGGGCATAGCTATCGATCTGCTCCAGATGGCCAAGCGAGTTGGCCCGCAGTGCGAAGCTGCCGAACACGAAGATTTGTCCAGGGAGAAAAGCCTCGCCTAGGACGGCATTGTTGAAGGTTGCAGAAGCCATCAAGCCTTATCATGATGACACAGAGGAATTCTCAATGAAAGCACCAATGTCGGTGTCAAAACCGGCGGATCTCCGGTAGGGGGTCCCAAACTGTGCGTCTAAGGCTAATGGTAACAGGAGGCTGGGGACACGATGTTTACCCAGGTTCAGGCCCTCTCGATGGAGGTAATACCCTACTTCCTGCTTGATTGATCTTGATGATATGAGTATTACAAGAGTTGATCTACCACGAGATCAGAGAGGCTAAACCCTAGAAGCTAGCCTATGGTATGATTGTTGTTGTCCTACAGACTAAACCCTCCGGTTTATATAGACACCGGAGGGGGCTAGGGTTACACAGGGTTGGTTTACAGAGGAGGAGATCTACATCTGAATCTCCAAGCTTGCCTTCCACACCAAGGAGAGTCCCATCCGGACACGGGACAAAGTCTTGAATCTTGTATCTTCATAGTCCAACAGTCCGGCCAAAGTAGATAGTCCGGCTGTTCGGATACCCCCTTATCTAGGACTCCCTCAACAGTGCTACCCATCAATGCAGATAAAACCATGGTTGTACTGGCCCACAAACTAGCCCCACCACACATAATCGAGACTCTTCCAGATTGCACTCTTACACCGTTGGGCAAAGAACCAGCTACAACCCATCTAACCGCAACCCCAGCGGATAGTAACCCACTTCTAGTTGACAAAGCACCAGGTGCACCACAGAGTACCCCCACATGAGCAGTTTGTAAAGCAACTGTAGTGCCCAAAGCACGAAGACCACCATAGCGAACCCAAACTCCATGTTTAAAGCAGAAGAGCAACTGTTCTCAGGTCAGATTCCGTAGCTATGGTCCATACTCCTTTGCTGTTGCATCACTGTATTTACTCATACCAACTACTTTCAAATTTGAAGGATCCAATTGAAACTCCAATGGCGCAAAAGGTATGTTTTGAACCTATTTCTTTAACTGGATTGCTGTTCTAACTTCTTGCTCTATGTTGATTTCAGTTTCAGTTGTATAAATAGTTATGTTCTCATATGATGCACATTACAAGTGCTGCCAATGTTGTGTAGTTTCTCACACTTATATTCTGTCTATGTTGTCATGTCTTAAAAATATATGAGTTGAATTATGTGTCTATCTTGATTAGGCAACATAAACTAGAATGATATGGACAATACAGTGACCATAGTACATAGATATATGTTTGTTTCATGCTGTTATCCTGACCACCTTACTACTGAACCGGTTTACCAAAATGAGTTTCGCATACTACATGCTAAACCTGTGATGTGTCTGCTTGTTTCTCTTGTAGTATGCGAACATAATATTGGAGAAGAGCACCCCACTATGCAGTGGTAGAGAAAGTAATGCAGATAAGGTTCAAGATAGTGATACAACCCTATTGGTCTCCCAGAAAGGTGATAAAAACGATCTTCTAGACAGTGAGAAAACCCCACAATCCTGCATTGATGTAGTGTTCGAGTCACTCGCCAGTACCACTGGCACAAGCTCTTCAAACTCGCTGCCTGAATCACTTCGGCTTTTTCAGTCTCAGCTACAAGCTGAAAGGCATCAGTCAACTGTGTTGTAGCAAGAAGCCGAAGGACCGAGGAAGTCCCTACAGAATTCAGATGCATACTTTCTTGTGCAACAGCAAGCGCTGGAGGATTTAAGCGCCAAACAAGAGAAAGTTAATAAGCTTGCTAAGCATCTTGCCAGCATTATGGGTACCCAGGATATTGTTTCTTGAGCTCTTCTGAAGTGGTTTTAGTTCTGGACTTGTTTTGTTGCGGCGTTTATTTGCACTGGTCGCCAACTTTGACAACCAGTGTATGTGATATGCTGCTTTGTTCCCTATATTTGCACTGGTGGCGAACTTTGATGCCCAGTGGATGTAATATGTGTAATAGCCATGATAGCCTAGCATAAGTTGCTTGCTTATTTATTTCCTTGTTTCTTGTTTATTTGTTTGCTTGTACTGAGTGCAGCTCTTTTTCCGCGGTTTGCTAGTGGCCGCAATAACCTATTTTTTAAAACTAGGCCACAATAACGATGGGCTACATATTTACTGTAGTGACACTAGGCCTCCTACGGGCCGTAGAAACAATGGGCCTTCTACGGGCCATAGAAACAATGGGCCTTCTACGAGGCATAGAAACAATGGGCCTTCTACGGGTCGTAGACACAATGGGCCTTCTACGGGCCATATCATCAATGGGCCTTATACGGGCCATATGATTGATTGGCCAAACATGGGCCAATAACAGACCACATTATGGCATTAAACAGGCTAGAGGTGGAGTCGTCCATTCATGGGCCGACCATAACAGGTTGTCATTAATCGGCCGTATTTGATGACGCTATGAAAACGGCCCAACGTATTAACATGCCACAAATGGACCGACTATAACCACGGGTTGAATTTGGCCCACAAGCAGAAAATGACAGTAACGGGCCGTAAGTAACCAAATGGTGGAAATGAGCCCAAGAATAAATGGGCCCTGAGAAGGCCAAAAGATAACATGGGCCAGAAATGGCTAATGGAATAATGGGTCGTTAATGGGTATAAAGTGATGCACTGTTTATTATGGGCCAGTTTCACCACGGGCCGTTAATGGGCCAAGAGTTACAAAGGGCCTCATATGGGCCGAAAGACGTCATGGTCCATACATGGGTCAGAAGTTAAAACAGGCTGGAACCATATTGGACGGCCCAGATAACGCTACTGGGCCTAATTCAGATAGGTCGTAATGGGCCCTGGGTTAGCGGGCTATAAATGGGCTATATCCGAACATGCCATTAACAGGCTTTCCATGGGCTGGCCCGCCACCTTTTGACCAAGTCAAACAGGCCGGCCTTTTCACAGGAATGGGCCTCTGTTGGGTCGTGTCACATGTCGACGTATCATAGGCGCCTTCGGTCCAATGAGTGGATGACATCTGTCCCAACAGTGAGCCGACACGTGTTTCCTTTAGCCAATGATAATTTTACATGTGGAAAATCCCCATTGGTCGGGGCTGTTAACGGGTTATCGGATCCAAAAACGGACCCGATAGCTTAATGGCGAGCCGTTACGGTGGATGCCACATGTCGGTTACCCTTGACGAAAGAACTTCTATGACGCGAGATTTATCGTCCTAGAAGTGGACACTTTCGTGATGATAATTCTGGTAATTTCATGGAACACTTCTACGACATCACATGTATGACTATCTTGATTCTTTCATAAAATCGTCATGGATGTACATGCATGACAGAAAACGTGACCTACTATGACAAACACGTATCATCACGGAAGTGTATTTTTTTGTAGTGATTACTGCTTGTAGTTGATGCTAGTTGGTTTATTCGGTGGAAGATCATATGTTCAGATCCTTAATGCATATTAGTACCCCTCTGATTATGAACATGGATATGATTTGTGAGTAGTTACGTTTCTTCCTGTGGACGTGGGAGAAGTCTTGTTATAAGTAATCATGTGAATTGGGTATTCGTTCGATATTTTGGTGAGATGTATGTTGTCTCTCCTCTAGTGGTCTTATGTGAACGTCGACTACATAAAACTTCACCATGATTTGGGCCTAGGGGAAGGCATTGGGAAGTAATAAGTAGATGATGGGTTGCTAGAGTGACAGAAGCTTAAAACCTAGTTTATGCGTTGTTTCGTAAGGGACTGATTTGGATCCACATGTTTCATGCTATGGTTAGGTTTACCTTAATTCTTCTTTCATAGTTGCGGATGCTTGCAAGAGGGGTTAATCATAAGTGGGATGCTTGTCCAAGGAAGGGCAGTACCCAAGCACCGTTCCACCCACATAGCAAATTATCAAAGTAACGAACGTGAATCATATGAGCATGATGAAAACTAACTTGACAGTAATTCCCATGTGTCCTCGGGAGCGCTTTGCTTTACATAAGAGTTTGTCCAGGCTTGTAATTTGCTACAAAAAGTATTGGGCCACCTTGCTGCACCTTAGTTACTTTGGTTACTTGTTACCCGTTACGAATTACCTTATCACAAAACTATCTGTTACCGATAATTTCAGTGCTTGCAGAGAATACCTTACTAAAAGCCGCTTGTCATTTCCTTCTACTCCTCATTGGGTTCGACACTCTTACTTGTCGAAAGGACTATGATAGATCCCCTATACTTGTGGGTCATCAAGACTCTTTTATGGCGCCATTGTCGGGGAGTAAAGCGCCTTTGGTAGGTGGAATTTGGTAAGGAAACATTTATATAGTGTGCTGAAATTTAGTGTCACTTGTTACTATGGAAAATAATCCTTTGAGGGGCTTGTTCGGGGTATCTTCACCCCGACCAGAAGAGCAAAGACATGCTCCTCAACCTACTGAACCTACTGAAAATATTTAATTTGAAATTCCTTCGGGTATGATAGAGAAACTTCTAGCTAATCCAGATACAGGAGATGGAACATTACATCCCGATATGCACCTAATCTACGTGGATGAAGTTTGTGGATTATTTAAGCTTGCAGGTATGCCCGATGATGTTGTCAAGAAGAAGTTCTTCCCTTTATCTTTGAAGGTAAAGGCATTGACATGGTTTAGGCTATGTGATGATATTGGATCATGGAACTACACGCAATTGAAATTGGAATTTCATCAGAAGTTTTATCCTATGCATCTGGTTCATCGTGGTCGTAATTATATATATAATTTTTGGCCTCGCGAAGGAGAAATTATCGCTCAAGCTTGGGGGAGGCTCAAGTCAATGTTATATTCATGCCCAAATCATGAGCTCTCAAGAGAAATTATTATTCAAAAAATTTATGCTCGGCTTTCTCTCAATAATCGCTCTATGCTCGATACTTCTTGTACTAGTTCTTTTATGATGAAGACTATTGAATTCAGATGGGATTTGTTGGAAAGAATTAAATGTAACTCTGAAGATTGGGAAATCGACGAAGGTAAGGAGTCAGGTATAACACCTAAGTTTGATTGTCTTAAATATTTTATGGATACCGATGCTTTTCGTGAATTTAGCACTAATATGGAACTGACTCTGAGATAGTAGCTTCTTTCTGTGAATCATTTGCTACTCATGTTGATCTCCCTAAGGAGAAGTGGTTTAAATATCATCCTCCCATTGAAGTGAAAGTAGTAGAACCTACTAAAGTTGAATAAAAGACTATTACTTATAATGTTGATCCTATTGTTCCTACTGCTTATATTGAGAAACCACCTTTTCCTGTTAGAATAAGGGATCATGCTAAAGCTTCAGTTGTGATTCGTAAGAGTAATGCTAGAACACCTACACCCCCTGAGCAAATTAAAGTTGAACCTAGTATTGCTATGGTTAAAGATCTCTTAGTCGATAATATTTATGGGCATGTTATTTACTTCTGTGATGAAGCTGCTAGAATTGCTAGACCCGATACTAAAAATAAACATAGACCTATTGTTGGCATGCCTGTTGCTTTTGTTAAAATAGGAGATCATTGTTATGATGGCTTATGTGATATGGGTGCTAGTGTGAGTGCAATACCTCATTCCTTATACAAAGAAATTATGCATGATACTGCACCTGCTGAGACAGAAGATATTGATGTTACTATTAAGCTTGCCAATAGAGATACTATTTCACCAATTGGGATTGTTAGAGATGTTGAAGTCTTGTGTGGGAAAATGAAATATCCTACTGACTTTCTTGTTCTTGGTTCCCCACAAGATGGCTTTTGTCCCATCATATTTGGTAGACCTTTATTGAATACTATTAATGCTAAGATAGACTGCGAAAAGGATATTGTTACTGTTGGTTTAGGGGATATGTCTCATGACTTTAATTTTGCTAAATTTCATAGACAACCCCATGATAAAGAATTGCCTAGTAAAGGTGAAATTATTGGTCTTGCTTCTATTGTCGTGCCTCCTAATGATCCTTTAGAACGATATTTGCTAGACCATGAAAATGATATGTTTATGAATGAAAGAAGGGAAATAGATGAAGTATTCTTTAAACAGGGACCTATTTTGAAACACAACTTGCCTGTTGAAATCCTAGGGGATCCTCCTCCACCCAAGGGTGATCCCGTGTTTGAGCTTAAACAATTACCTGATACTTTGAAATATGCTTATCTTGATGAAAAAAAGATATATCCTGTTATTATTAGTGCTAACCTTTCAGAGCATGAAGAAGAGAAATTATTGAAAACTATGAAGAAGCACTGTGCTGCTATTGGATATACTCTAGATGATCTTAAGGGCATAAGTCCCACTCTATGCCAGCACAAAATAAAACTAGAGAAAGATGCTAAACCAGTTGTTGATCATCAACGACGGTTAAATCCTAAGATGAAAGAAGTGGTAAGAAATGAAATACTAAAGCTTCTGGAGGAAGGTATAATTTATCATGTTGCCGATAGTCAGCGGGTAAGTCATGTCCATTGTGTCCCTAAGAAGGGAGGTATTACTGTTGTTCCTAATGATAAAGATGAATTGATCCTACAAAGAATTGTTACAGATTATAGAATGGTAATTGATTTCCGCAAATTAAATAAAGCTACTAGAAAATATCATTACCCTCTACCTTTTATTGATCGAATGCTAGAAAGATTATCCAAACATACACATTTTTGCTTTCTAGATGGTTATTCTGGTTTCTCTCAAATACCTGTGTCAAAGGAGGATCAGGATAAGACTACTTTTACTTCCCCTTTCGGTACCTTTGCTTATAGACTTATGCCTTTTGGTTTATGTAATGCACCTGCTACCTTTCAAAGATGTATGACTGCTATATTCTCTGACTTTTATGAAAAGATTATTAAGGTTTTCATGGACGATTTCTCCATTTATGGAACTTATTTTGATGATTGCTCGAGCAACCTTGATCCAATTTTGCAGAGATGTGAAGAAACTAATCTTGTCTTGAATTGGGAAAAGTGCCACTTTATGGTTAATGAAGGTATTGTCTTGGGGCATAAAATTTCTGAAAGAGGTATTAAAGTTGATAAAGCTAAAGTAGATGCTATTGAAAAGATGTCGTGTCCTAAGGATATCAAAGGTATAAGAAGTTTCCTTGGTCATGCTGGTTTTTACAGGAGGTTTATTAAAGACTTCTCTAAAATTTCTAGGCCTCTGACTAATCTCTTACAAAAAGATGTTCCTTTTGTTTTTTATGACGATTGTGTAGAAGCATTTGAAATACTTAAGAAAGCCTTGATTTCTGCACCTATTGTTTAGCCACCTGATTAGAATTTACTCTTTGAAATTATGTGTGATGCTAGTGATTATGTTGTCGGTGTTGTTCTAGGACAAATAGTTGATAAGAAATTAAATGTTATCCAATATGCTAGTAAAACTCTAGATAGTGCCGAGAGAAATTATGCTACTACTGAAAAAGAATATTTAGCAGTTGTGTTCGCTTGTGATAAGTTTAGACCTTATATTGTTGATTCCAAAGTAACTGTTCACACTGATCATGCTGCTATTAAATACCTTATGGAAAAGAAAGATGCTAAACCTAGACTTATTAGATGGGTTCTCTTGCTATAAGAATTTGATTTGCATATTATTGATAGAAAGGGAGCTGAGAACCCCGTTGCAGAAAACTTGTCTAGGTTAGAAAATGTTCTTGATGACCCACTACCTATTGATGATAGCTTTCCTGATGAACAATTAGCTCTCATAAATGCTTCTCGTACTGCTCCTTGGTATGATGATTATGCTAATTACATTGTTGCTAAATTTATACCACCTAGTTTCACATACCAACAAAAGAAAAAGTTTTTCTATGATTTAAGACATTACTTTTGGGATGACCCACACCTTTATAAAGAAGAAGTAGATGGTGTTATTAGACGTTGTGTACCTGAGCATGAACAGGAACATATCTTACGCAAGTGTCACTCTGAGGCTTACAAAGGACACCACACCGGAGATAGAACTACACATAAGGTATTGCAATCGGTTTTTATTGGCCTACTCTTTTCAAAGATGTTTGTAAGTTTGTCTTGTCTTGTCATGAATGCAAAGAATTGGTAATATTAGTAGACGTCAAGAAATGCCTATGAATTATTCACTTGTTATTGAATCATTTGATGTTTGAGGATTTGATTATATGGGACCTTTTCCTTCCTCTAATGGGTATACACATATTTTAATTGTTGTTGATTATGTTACTAAGTGGGTAGAAGCTATTCCAACTAGTAGTGTTGATCATAACACCTCTACTAAGATGCTTAAAGAAGTTATTTTTCCGAGGTTTGGAGTCCCTAGATATTTAATGACTGATGGTGGTTCACATTTTATTCATGGTCCTTTTCGAAAAATGCTTGCTAAGTATGATGTTAATCATATAATTGCATCTCCATACCACCCTTAGTCTAGTGGTCAAGTAGAATTGAGTAATAGAGAGATTAAATTGATTTTGCAAAAGACTGTTAATAGATCTAGAAAGAATTGGTCCAAGAAACTTGATGATGCATTATGGGCCTATAGAACTGCATATAAAAATCCTATGGATAAGTCTCCGTATAAAATGGTTTATGGAAAAGCATGTCACTTACCTCTCGAACTAGAACATAAGTCATATTGGGCTATTAAAGAGCTCAATTATGACTTCAAACTTGCCAGTGAGAAAAGGCTATTTGACATTAGTGCACTTGATGAATGGAGAACCCAGGCCTATGAGAACGCCAAATTGTTTAAAGAAAAAGTTAAAAGATGGCATGACAAGAGAATACAAAAGCGTGATTTTAATGTAGGTGATTATGTTTTGCTATACAACTCTCGTTTATGATTTTTTTGCAGGAAAACTTCTCTCTAAATGGGAAGGTCCTTACGTTGTCGAGGAGGTCTATTGTTCCGGTGCCATCAAAATCAACAACGCTGAAGGCACAAATCCGAAGGTGGTGAACGGTCAAAGAATCAAACATTATATCTTAGGTAATCCCATAAATGTTGAAACCAATGTTATTGACACCGCTCAGAGTAGTACATAAGGGACACTTTCCAGAACGTTTCAAACTCCGAAAAGGAATAGGTATGTGGTATGGTAAGTAAACCTACTCCAAAACTGCTCAAATAGCAATTTTTCTCCGTTTTGGAATATTTAAAAAATAAGGAAAATTAGAAGTAGTCCGAAAGGGACACGAGGCATCCACGAGGGTGGAGGGCGCGCCCTACCTCCCTGGCACTCCCCCTGCCTCGTGGCCACCTCGTGTGCCCTCTGGACTCCATTTTCTTGCACGATACTTATTTTGGTCGGTAAAAATTCATTATATAATCTCCCGAAGGTTTTGACCACCATACCACAACGAAATCCTCTGTTTTTGTTTTGAGTTGTTTCTGTCGCAGATTTAGAGCAACATGTCATCCCAAGATTCGGAAGGAGAAAGCTATGTGGCTGATTACCTCGCAGACCCCAAGTTCTACTCGAACCTAGAGCATTGTGGTTGGACCATGGAGGAACAAGCATACGTCATCAATAACTCCATCATCACCACCTCCGAAGAAAGAGACATAAATACATGGGTATGGGCACTCCCCTTGGCAACTACCAAGCTTGGGAGAGGTGCCCCGGTATCATATCACCATCACACTTCTATCTTCACTGTTTTTCTTAGTTCGATCCTTTTGGTTATATCTTGATCTAGTAGAATAAAGTTTTAGTTTGATCTAGCTTTGAGTTTTGTTTTGATCTCTATCTATGTAATTGAGACCTTGAGCTATATATAATAAAGATTAGTTTTGAGTTGAGGGCTTTGCTATCTTGCTATGATCTTGAGGGAATAACAAGAAAGAATAAAAAGAAATAAAAAGATCATATTGATCTTATGGAAAGTAATGACTTCACATATAAAGAGTATGATGAATAAAAGTTGTTGAGAGTTGACAAACATAGTTTCGGTCATCGTTGCAATTAATAGGAAGTAATAAAGAAAGAGAGGTTTTCACATACAAATATATTATCTTGGACATTTTTTATGATTGTGAGCAGTCATTAAAATATGACATGCTAAAAGGTTGATGTTGGACAAGGAGACAACATAATAGGTTATGTTTTCTTATATCTGAATAAGTTATATTGTCATGGATCAGCCAACATGTTGAGCTTGCCTTTCCCCCTCATGCTAGCCAAATTCTTTGCACCAAGTAGAGATATTACTTGTGCTTCCCAACATCCTTAAACCCAGTTTTTCCATGAGAGTCCACCATACCTACCTATGTACTGAGTAAGATCCCTCAAGTAAGTTGTCATCGGTGCAAGCAATAAAAATTGCTCTCTAAATATGTATGATCTATTAGTGTGAAGAAAATAAGCTTTATACGAGCTTGTGATATGGAAGAAATAAAAGCGATGAACTGCATAATAAAGGTCCTTATCACAAGTGGCAATATAAAGTGACATTCTTTTGCATTAAGATTTTGTGCATCCAACCATAAAAGCGCATGACAACCTCTGCTTCCCTCTGTGAAGGGCCTATCTTTTATTTTTACCTTCTACCCTTATACAAGAGTCATGGTGATCTTCACCTTTTCTTTTTACACTTTATCCTTTGGCAAGCACAATGTGTTGGAAAGATCCTGATATATATATATAAACACTATTCTGATCACGGGATCAGAATAATATTCTAATCACAACATGAACTTCCCGAGTAACGAGCCTCACCTTCTCCGAGTACTAGGTTGAGCTTCAGCTAAAAGGTTTCCAAATGGGGCTTGCGATATACCGTTGGAAAGCTATGGACACCAGTATTATGACCCAACTTAAATTTTTGGCAAAATGTAGGCGGTTTAAGAGCAGTTTTGAAAACCGTTTTTTCTTCACACAAAAAACGTGAATCATATTTTTGATCGCATTTCTAAACCGTTTATCGGAATGAGGCATATAATATGGCGTTGGAAAGCTGCTGCAAAACCGCTCCTTCCACATGTTGAAAGTTTTCTCTAATTCCTTATGGTTAAAGAGTAATTTGAAAAAACGTAAAATTTCGCAAACCGAACAGCCGAGTTCATATTTTCGATGTCATTTCTAAACGGCTAATCCAATTGAGGCATACGATATGGCTTTGGAAAGCTTGTGAAAATGTGCTACTTTTTCATTTTGAAAGTTTTTTATAATTTTGAACGGTTTAAGAGTAATTTAGAAAATGGTACAAGTTCTACGGAGATCGTATTTTCGAGCTCAAATGCAGCAAATGATATGGCGTTGGAAAGCTTGAACAAATGCAAAACTTTTTGGTATGTATTGTTTCTCCCAATTCATTACGGTTTTAAGTCAGTTTCGAAAATGGCGCAAAACATATTTTCGCCGTATTTTCTACAAACTTTATCGGAATGGCGCAAATAATATACCCTTGAAAAGCTACGGAAAATGTGGAACTTTTTCATGTTGATGATTTTCTCTGATTCCTAGCCGTTTTCATGTAATTTTGAAAATAGCGAGATCGTGCGTTCTGCAAAAATGCATCGTGTGAAGAACTTGAACTCCTCAACATGTCTACCTGAACTTCACTCTGTTTTTCACGTGCTTTTTTCTTGTAGCTCTCCATCCACTCTCCGGAATTGAGCAAGTAATATCTAGGTGGAAAGCTGCTGTAAACATGTAACTTTCCCATGTTGATCATTTTATTTCATACTCGTGATGGTTTAAAAAGTTTTTCATCTGAAATTCATTCAGTGTAGTAGTTGAACTTCTTGCTGTTTTCACGTTGAACTTCTGTGATATATTTTCGTTTGTAATTTTCTCATCCATTCAGCAGTGTTACACAAATGATATTCCTTTTATTGAAACCTCTCTCACAATATATTTTTTAACTTTTTTTGACCAAGGACTTGAACTTATAACAACAAAACTTTTAGTCTTTGCTTGTTATTCTTTTTTAATACGAAATGCACACCATATAGTACGTGAACTTCTGTCAGTTATCAATCTGAATTTCTCTCAGTTACGTGAGAATATCTGAATTTTTTATGCATTTTAATATAAATTTCTTAATTGAAGCACTCTATTTTTTAAAAGTTGAACTTATTATTATTTTATTTTTGAACTTCTTGTTTCCATTCTTTAAGAACAAGGAAAATCTGAGTTTTCTATAATCATCAAACTTCTCAGTCTTTTTAATATGGACTTCCTTGTTTTTTCTTAATCTATTTTATGAAATTTTGAAGCGCTCTATTTTTAAAAGTTGAAATTTTTGTTATTTCATTTTTGAACTTCTTGTTTCCATTCTTTAATAACGAGGAAAATCTGAGTTTTCTATAATCATCAAACTTCTCCATCTTGTTAATATGGACTTCCTAGTTTTATTTATTTTAGTAATGGGAAAAATCCTGAACTTCCTGAGTTACACAACCTGAACTTCCCTCTATAGGAACCCGACCTTCGGGCTATCTTCGCAACCGTGTCTCCCCGCGTGAATTATACTCGTCAGTCGTGTTCTATGTGATGTAAGTGTAACCTGGAAATGGTTTTTAGCAACTAAATGCCCGTTTTCAATAGGAATCTCTCTCATTGGCGGATTTGCTCTCGGGTTGTGATGAACGTGTGGTGAGAATAATATTCTAGTAACTACATAACCTGCCGCAACAGTAGCACTTGAGCTTCCCCAAGTGCTAGGTTGAAGTTCCGCAAACATTGCCCAAATGGGGCTTCAGATATACCGTTGGAAAGCTATGGACACAAGTATCATGAGCAAGTTATAATTTTGGCAAAATGTACACGGTTTAAGAGCAATTTTTAAAACTGTTTTCTTCATATAAAAAAATGTGAATCATATTTTTGAGTTGATTTTTAAACCATTTATTGGAATGAGGCAAATGTGATGGCGTTGGAAAGCTGCTGCAAAATCCGCTCCTTCCCCATGTAGAAACTTTTTCCAAATTCTCTATGGTTAAATAGAAATTCTTTTAGCGGATCCTTACCATATTCGGCGCCCTGAGGTGCAAGGTGGCAACACAAAAAAGCTTATGTATAGAAAACCGAGTTATTTGAATTTTGAACTACTCTATTGTTGGGGATCGTTGCAGAAATTAAAAAAATTCTACGCATCACCAAGATCAATCTATGGAGTAACTAGCAACAAGAGAGAGGGGAGTGCATCTTCATACCCTTGAAGACCGCGAGACGGAAGCGTTACAAGAACGCGGATGAGGGAGTCATACTCGAAGCGATTCAGATTGCGGTGGATTCTGATCTTAGCGCCGAACAAGGGCACCTCCGCGTTCAACACACATGCAGCCTGGTGACATCTCCCGCACCTTGATCTTGCAAGGAGGAGGGAGAGGTTGAGGAAGGAGGCTCCAACAGCAGCACGACTGCGTGGTGGTGATGGAGTGGTAGTACTCCGGCAGGGCTTCGCCAAGCTCTTGCGGAGGAGGAGAGGTGTTGGGGAGGGGAGGGGCAGCGCCTTGGATGTGGTGTTGCAGCCCTCCCCTCGAACCTCTATTTATAGGAGAAGGAGGAAGGGGGCCGGCCCCCTCTAGATGAGATCTAGAGCGGGGGGGGCGGCCAAGGGGAGGGGGCTTGCCCGCCAAGCAAGGGGGGCGCCCCCTTTAGGGTTCCCCCCCCCAACCCTAGGCGCATGGGCCCAAGGGGGGTGGCGCCCAGCCCTCCAAGGGTTGGTTCCCTTCCCTCTACAGACCATGAGGCCCTTCGGGAGAGGTGGCCCCTCCCGGTGGACCGCTGGAACCCTTCCGGTGGCCCCGGTACAATACCGGTATGCCCCCGAACATTTCCGGTGACCGTATGATAACTTCCCATATATAAATCTTCACCTTCGGACCATTCCAGAACTCCTCGTGACGTCCGGGATCTCATACGGGACTCCGAACAACATTCGGTAATCACATACAAGTCTTCCTAATAACCCTAGAGTCATTGAACCTTAAGTGTGTAGACCCTACGGGTTCGGGAATCACGCAGACATGACCGAGACAGCTCTCCGATCAATAACCAACAGCGGAATCTGGATACCCATGTTGGCTCCCACATGTTCCACGATGATCTCATCGGATGAACCACGATGTTGAGGATTCAAGTAATCTCGTATACAATTCCCTTTGTCAATCGGTACATTACTTGCCCGAGATTCGATCATCGGTATCCTAATACCTCGTTCAATCTCGCTACTGGCAAGTCACTTTACTCGTTACATAATGCATGATCCCGTGACTAACCACTTAGTCACATTCAGCTCATTATGATGATGCATTACCGAGTGTGCCCAGAGACACCTCTCCGTCATACGGAGTGACAAATTCCAGTCTCGATTCTTGCCAACCCAACAGACACTTTCGGAGATACCTGTAGTGCACCTTTATAGTCACCCAGTTACGTTGTGACGTTTGGTACACCCAAAGCACTCCTACGGTATCCGGGAGTTACACAATCTCATGGTCTAAGGAACTGATACTTGACATTAGAAAAGCTTTAGCAAACGAACTACACGATCTTGTGCTATGCTTAGGATTGGGTCTTGTCCATCACAACATTCTCCTAATGATGTGATCCCATTATCAAAGACATCCAATGTCCATAGTCAGAAAAACATGACCATCTGTTGATCAATGAGCTAGTCAACTAGAGGCTCACTAGGGACATGTTGTGGTCTATGTATTCACACATGTATCACGGTTTCCGATTAATACAATTATATCATGAATAATAGACAATTATCATGAACAAGGAAATATAATAATAATCATTTTATTATTGCCTCTAGGGCATATTTCCAACAGTCTCCCACTTGCACTAGAGTCAATAATCTAGTTACACTATGATGAATCGAACACCCATAGAGTTCTGGTGTTGATCATGTTTTGCTCGTGGAAGAGGTTTAGTCAACGGATCTGCAACATTCAGATCCATATGCACTTTGCAAATATCTATGTCTCCATCTTGAACATTTTCACGAATGGAGTTGAAGTGACGCTTGATGTGCCTAGTCTTCTTGTTAAACCTGGGCTCCTTGGCAAGGGCAATAGCTCTAGTGTTGTCACAAAAGAGAGTGATCGGCCCCGACGCATTGGGAATAACTCCTAGGTCGGTGATGAACTCCTTCATCCAGATTGTTTCATGTGCTGCCTCCGAGGCTGCCATGTACTCCGATTCACATGTCGATCCCGCCACGACGCTTTGCTTGCTGCTGCACCAGCTTACTGCCCCACCATTCAAAATATACACGTATCTAGTTTGTGACTTGGAGTCATCCAGATCTGTGTCGAAGCTAGCATCGACGTAACCCTTTGCGACGAGCTCTTCGTCACCTCCATAAACGAGAAACATATCCTTAGTCCTTGTCAGGTACTTCAGGATATTCTTGACCGTTGTCCAGTGTTCCATGCCGGGATTACTTTGGTACCTTGCTACCAAACTTACGGCAAGGTTTACATCAGGTCTGGTACACAGCATGTCATACATAATAGACCCTATGGCCGAGGCATAGGGGATGACACTCATCTTTTCTCTATCTTCTGCCATGGTCGGGGATTGAGCTGAGCTCAATTTCACACCTTGCAACACAGGCAAGAACACCTTCTTGGACTGGTCCATATTGAACTTCTTCAATATCTTATCAAGGTATGTGCTTTGTGAAATACATATGAGGCATCTCGATCTATCTCTATATATCTTGATGCCTAATATATAAGCAGCTTCTCCAAGGTCCTTCATTGAAAAACACTTATTCAAGTAGGCCTTTATGCTGTCCAAAAGTTCAATATCATTTCCCATCAAAAGTATGTCATCCACATATAATATGAGAAATGCTACAGAGCTGCCATTTAAGATAGCCGTTAAGGAATGCCGTTTTGACGTCCATTTGCCATATCTCATAATCATAGTATGCGGCAATTGCTAACATGATTCGGACGGACTTCAGCTTCGCTACGGGAGAGAAAGTCTCATCGTAGTCAACCCCTTGAACTTGTCAATAACCCTTAGCGACAAGTCGAGCTTTATAGATGGTAACATTACCATCCGCGTCCATCTTCTTCTTAAAGATCCATTTATTTTCTACCACTCGCCGATCATCCAGCAAGTTCGTCAAAGTTCATACTTTGTTTTCATACATGGATCCTATCTCGGATTGCATGGCTTCAAGCCATTTGTTGGAATCTGGGCCCGTCATCGCTTCTTCATAGTTTGAAGGTTCACCGTTGTCTAACAACATGATTTCCAGGACAGGGTTGCCATACCATTCTGGTGTGGAACGTGTCCTTGTGGACCTGCGAAGTTCAGTAGCAACTTGATCCAAAGTACCTTGATCATCATCATTAACTTCCTCTCTAGTCGGTGCAGGCACCACAGGAACATATTCCTGAGCTGCGCTACTTACCGGTTCAAGAGGTAGTACTTCATCAAGTTCCACTTTCCTCCCACTTACTTCTTTCGAGACAAACTCTTTCTCCAGAAAGGACCTGTTCTTGGCAACGAAAATCTTGCCTTCGGATCTGAGGTAGAAGTTATACCCAATGGTTTCCTTAGGGTATCCTATGAAGACGCATTTTTTTGACTTGGATTCGAGCTTTTCAGGTTGAAGTTTCTTGACATAAGCATCGCATTCCCAAACTTTTAGAAAGGACAGCTTAGGTTTCTTTCCAAACCATAATTCGTACGGTGTCGTCTCAACAGATTTAGACGGTTCCCTATTTAAAGTGAATGTAGTTGTCTCTAAAGCGTATCCCGAAAACGATAGCGGTAAATCGGTAAGAGACATCATAGACCGTACCATATCCAATAGAGTGCGATTACGACGTTCGGACACACCGTTACGCTGAGGTGTTCCAGGCGGCGTGAGTTGTGAAACAATTCCACATTTCCTTAAGTGCATACCAAACTCGTGACTTAAATATTCTCCCCCACGATCTGATCGTAAGAACTTTATTTTTCTGTCACGTTGATTCTCTACCTCATTCTGAAATTCCTTGAACTTTTCAAAGGTCTCAGACTTGTGTTTCATTAAGTAGACATACCCATATCTACTTAAGTCATCAGTGAGGGTGAGAACATAACGATAGCCACCGCGAGCCTCAATGCTCATTAGACCGCACACATCAGTATGTATATTTTCCAATAAGTTGGTTGCTCACTCCATTGTTCTGGAGAACGGAGTCTTGGTCATTTTGCCCATGAGGCATGTGTCGGTGTACTAGAGTAGGGGTACCCTAGTATCTCGAACTTGTGCACGGGCAGTTGCAGCACCCCGCGGCAAGGCTTGCCGGGTGACCGCCAAGGTCCTCCATGGTTCATATGGAGCCATTCAAGAACAAAGTATTCAAGCCAAGGAGACAAGGCCCCGGCAAGAGGAGCTTGCCAGGAAGGCCAACCAAGGCATCTCAAGGAACTTGCCGCAACACACCACGCGTCCCGGCGAGGCCCGGTGAGCAACAAGCTTCCAGACGCGACAAGACAACGACCGCGGCAAAGTGCTTGCCGCGGCAAGCTACCACTCTGTACCCGCGCTCCAGCACATCCACCAACGTGTCGCCCTGGGGCCTTTCCAGGTGCGCGTGGCAAGAGGCTGTGCAGCCAGCGGTGCGTGGTGGCAAGCGACGCTGACAAGATTGCCATTGTGGCGAGCGGTGGCGTCCCTGACGGTCCCTTTTTGCACTATTTGGGCGACGTAGATGGGCATTTAATGCCTTTGTCCCCTGCCGTCAGGGTTAGGTATGATACACTGTACAGGTAGTTGTACCAACCGCAATTCCTTTTCCATTTTTACCCTTGTCTACATTGCCACCTGTCGGAAACCCCTTTAGCATATAAAAGGAGGCCCATGCGCAACGTAGAGGGGGGTTCGAAGGCATAAAAACACTCACGCTCGGTCTCGTTAGCAGCTAGTGTGTACTGTAGCACTCAGCGCTCCCGAGCAAGAATTCAATACACTCAGACATGTAGCAGTAGGAGTGTTATCTCTCCGGAGAGCTCCGAAGCTGGGTAAACTGCTCGTGTGCTTCGCCTCGATCCGCTCTTTGTGCGATCTCCGCCCCCCGCCGAACCGAAAGGGGCTCGGTCCGCCGGTCCCATAGGTGTTCGTGGATCAGCTTCCCCGACATCTTTGGCGCGCCAGGTAGGGGGCGTTGAGGTTGTGTGAACCTGATCCGGCGTTCACACGAGCTAGATCTTCATCTTCTTCATCGACATGCCACCGAAGAAGAAGGCTTCGGCGGCAGCTGTTCCGTCCACGTCGATCCCACCACCACCGGAGCAAACGGGTGGTGGGGTAGACGCCGGCGGAAGAACGGGCATCGACGAGGGAGCTCACGGTGCCGCCAGGTCCAAGGACAAGGCTGCGCAGACCTCGGCGTCCGTACATGCACCGCGCCCATCTCAGGAGGCGCAGGACCGACAGCGTCATGGTATTCGTAGGGCCATACGTTCATTGGACCAAGATTGAGCTGGTGGATCTCGGGGTGCTCAAGACCAGCATGCACGCCAACATGCTGGCACGAGCGAGACACGGTCGCCTGGACGGGATACTGCTCCTTCTAACATAGTTAGAAGTCCGAGCATATCCCGCTCCTCGCACCGTTCGCCACTGCCGCCCACCACTCCAACAGAAGCTTTGGCGCGAGCTCAACTGCTCCTGGATTACCCTCCAACGGCAGACAAGATCGATGAATGGAGGGCCACCATTCAGAGTCTCATCGGCTTCGCCAACGGCGACACTCCGCGGCAGCCGAGTACATCGCTGCCGCGGCAGGACTGCTGGGCACGAGCCGATGGCGACGAAACCGGTGGGGGTGCAACCACCATGCACTCTCCACCCCGAAGGCCAAGATCATCAACTCGCCGGATCCACCTCGACAGCGACTCCACCGCATCATCAGATCCACGAGCTCATCGCGATCAGCGCCAAGTTCTTCACGAACGACAGCAAGAAGACGCTCGAACTCGCATCGAGCGCCGAAGAGAAGCGCGGCGTCAATCGGACCAGCGCGCTGGGCCCTCTGTCGACATGCATTCACCAGGGGAACCAGGCGACTTGCTGTATGCGGTAGGTTGCCCTGCGTTCACTCGTGAGCTGCGGCAAGTCCAGTGGCCCAGCACGAAGAATTTCAAGCCAGACGTACCAGAGAAGTACGACGGCAAGTCGCATCCGTCGGAGTTCCTCAGCATCTACACCATCACGGTGCAAGCTGCCGGGGGGCGGGACGACAAGATCCTGGCCAACTACGTCCCGCTGGTGCTCAAGCCCAATGTCAGATCCTGGCTCATGCACTTGCCGAACAACTCCATATCCTCCTGGGCAGACCTATGCCATCAGTTTGTCGGCGCCTTTACAGGCGGCCACAAGCCTCATGGCCAAGAGAGCGACCTTCATCTGCTCGCCCAGAAGGAAGGAGAGCCCCTGCGCAAGTACATTCAGAGATTCAGCCGCGTACAGCACAACATCCCAGATGTCCACCCTGCCGCGGTAATCAGCACGTTCCATCAGAACGTGCGAAACCGCAGGATGCGGGAGGAGATGGCGATGTGCAAGATCAGAGACGTCAGTGAGATATATGCCCTGGCCGACAAGTGTGCACGTGCTGAGGAAGGGAGGAAACTCCCCGGAGAGAATACAGAAGCAGGAGGATCTGATAGTGAGGAGGCTGCCCCGGCAAAGAAAAACCGGCGGCGGAACAACAGGAATAAGAAAGGCAAAGATGTGCTAGTCGTTGAGCAGTCCGGCAACGGAGGTGGCGCCAAGAAAGCCAAAGTTGGTAGCTCCGGCGGGGATATTGCCGCAGGCACCAACTACCAGGTTGTGGCGGTCGCCGACAAGCAGGACGGCACCAACAAGCAGTACTGCAAGATCCACCGCACCAAGGGCCATGACCTCCAGAGCTGCAAGAAGGTTGAGCAGCTTATCGAGCAGCAAAAGGCTGAATACGAGCAACGCGACAAGGAGAAGGCCCAAGAAGGTGCTGGAGGAGCCGGCAAGAAACGCCCCGGCCGAGGAGGACGCCACGGCAAGGCCAAGCAGCGGCAAGGAGATAGACCTCCCCGCGGCCGCGACAAGGATGAAGATGACGACGACGATGAAGATATGGATGATGATGAGACCGATGAGCAGGAGTTCCAGAAAGCCACAGAGGTCCTGTGCATTGACGGCGGTGCTTCTCTGCATACTTCACACCGCCAGCACAAGCGGTGGGTGCGGGAAGTCAATGCGGCACAACCACCCGTCGAGTCACGCAAGCCTCTGAAATGGTCCAGCACGCCTATCATCTTTGATATTGAGGACCACCCTGATCGCATAACTGCGGTCGGGTGCTTGACGATGTTGGTTTCACCAACTATCCACAACCTCAAGGTCACTAAGATGCTAGTTGACGGCGGGGCCGGCTTGAACCTGATCTCCTTCGCGGTACTCCAGAAACTCCAGATCCCTGATGGCGAGCTCGAAGAGACCGGCATATTCCAAGGAATCAATCCGGGAAGGAGCAAGCCGAAGGGAAAGATCACGTTGCTGGTGACATTTGGCAGCGAGTTGAACTTCAGGACTGAGAGGGTCACTTTTGACGTTGCTGACTTTCCATTGCCTTACAATGGGATACTCGGCCGTCCAGCACTCGCCAAATTCATGGCAGCCTCTCACTATGCATACAACATGCTGAAGATGCCAGGCCCGATAAGTGTCATCTCTATCCCTGGCGACAAGAAGGATGCTCTTATCTGTGCCGACAAGATCTACCGGGAAGCAGCAGCCGCAACAGATCGCAAGTCACTTGCCATTGAAGCTCCCGGGGCGAAGAAGAAGACCAAGTCCGGCAAGAGTTCTGATGCCCACTCCGGCAAGCGCACCTCTTCAAAGTGCTGCGCTACCGTCGAGGACGCACCATCGAGCTCCACCGGCAAGTGTAAGAAGACAATGGCAGCTCCACCAGAGACCAAGAAGGTGTCCGCCAAGGAGGATGGCACTGGTGGTACCTTCACCATCAGTGCCACTCTCGACCCTAAATAGGAAAGCGCGCTCATTGCTTTCCTGCGGGCGAACGTCGACATATTTGTGTGCCAACCGTCTGACATCCCCGGTGTTCCCAGGAAAGTAATCGAGCACCATCTTAACGTCTGTCCTCATGCGCAGCCCGTCAAGCAGAAAGTTAGGAAGTAGGCAGTGGAGCGCCAAGAATTCATCGCAGAAGAAATCAAGAAATTGGAAGCAGCAGGCCTTGTCAGAGGAGTGCTCCATCCTATGTGGTTGGCCAACCCTGTAGTCGTGCGCAAGGCAAACGGGAAATGGAGGCTTGTATCGACTTTACCGATGTCAATAAAGCTTGTCCCAAAGACCCATTTCCCTTGCCGCGCATCGACCAGATTGTTGACTCCACGGCCGGATGTGACTTGCTTTCATTTCTTGATGCATACTCAGGATACCATCAGATCTTCATGGAAGAAGAGGATGAGGAGAAGACCGCATTCATCACCCCATGTGGCACATACTGTTTCATACGGATGCCTTTCGGTTTAAAGAATGCTGGTTCAACATTTGCATTGGTAGTCCATGACGCTTTTGAGCCGCAAATGCACAGAAATGTGGAAGCCTACATGGATGACATAGTGGTCAAGAGCAAGGACAAGGCGACTCTGATTCAAGATTTAGACGAAACCTTTGCAAATCTGCGCAAGATCAACCTCAAGCTTAACCCCGAGAAGTGTGTGTTTGGAGTCCCCTCCGGCAAGCTTCTCGGGTTCTTCGTGTCTCAGTGGGGAATTGAGGCCAATCCCGACAAGATCAAGGCCATTGAGCAGATTGAAGCACCAAAGCGCGTCAAGGATGTACGAAGACTTGCCGGTTGCGTAGCTGCTCTCAGCAGGTTTATCTCTAGGTCTGCTGAGCGCGCCCTGCCATTTTTTAAAATATTGAAAAAGGCAGGTCCAATGAAATGGACTCCGGAAGCGGAGGCTGCACTGCAGGACTTAAAGAGATACCTGTCCTCCACTCCAACACTTGTCGCACCTAGGCCACAAGAGAAGTTGCTGCTATATATAGCGGCAACCAATCAAGTGGTTAGTGCTGCGTTAGTAGCGGAGAGGGAGGCGGACGATGAGCCAGCAACCACGGCAGATGCATCCAGCGACAAGCAGGGGACTTCATCGGCAAGCTCTGGTCCCGGCAAGCTCTGGTCCCGACAAAGATGGATCTGCACAGGCGCGTGAGAAGATGCAGAAAAGAATGGTGCAGCGCCCAGTTTACTTTGTCAGTTCCCTTCTGTGGGGGGCTAGGTCAAGGTACTCTGGTGTGCGGAAATTGCTTTTCGGCCTTCTCATGGCCTCGAGAAAGCTGCGCCATTACTTCCAAGCACATGAGATCACAGTCGTCACTCGTTTTCCGCTGAAGAGGATACTGCAAAATCCAGAAGCAACAGGTAGGATTGTCGAGTGGGCACTGGAACTGTCAAGCTTTGGCCTCAAGTTTGAGAGCACTTCGACTATCCAAAGCAGAGCATTGGCGGAGTTCATAGCAGAATGGACGCCAACACAAGATGAAGAAATTCCAGAAACGAGCATCCCCGTCAAGGAAGCAAGCAAAGAGTGGCTGATGTACTTTGATGGTGCCTTTTCGCTGCAAGGCGCCGGTGCGGGTGTGCTACTTGTTGAACCCACCGGAGAGCACCTCAAGTACGTAGTCCAGATGCACTTTCCCAAGGAGCAAGCAACGAACAATACCGCAGAGTATGAGGGTTTGCTTGCCGGTCTCAGGATCGCAGCAGACCTTGGGATCAAGAAGCTCATTGTCAGGGTGACTCACAGCTTGTCGTCCGCCAAGTGAACAAGAATTATCAGAGTCCGTTGATGGAAGCTTACGTAGATGAAGTGAGAAAGCTAGAAGAGCACTTTGACGGCCTATAGATGGAACATGTTCCAAGAGCTCAGAACGACATTGCCAATGGCCTGTCGAAGTGCGCCGCACTTTAGTTACCTGTGGAACCAGGGATCTTTGTGCTCAAACTGACTCAACCATCTGTAACGCCATCAACTGGACAGAGCAAGAAGAGGAAGTTGATTTCTGGTGACTATTTTCCGGCAGAGGTCCCCGAAGCCGCCGCCAAGAAGGTCCCCAAGATCAACACCAAGGGTGCTGAGGAGCAGTCTGCTCCGGCAAGCCCTAGGGTTTTCTCTGTTGAAGCAGACGCTCCCGACAAGTTTTGCTCCGGCAAGCTTGCCAGGGAACGTCAAGCTCCGGCTGAGCCGCAGGTTCTCGCCGTAGAAGCGGATGTTCCCGCAGCAGCAGATGTGCCTTTAGTCCTTGTTGTCGAGCCGCAAGCTCCAGCATGGGCACAGCAGATTGTCCGTTTCCTTCAGACAGGAGAACTTCCCGAAGAGCAAGAAGAAGCGGAAAGAGTAGCCCGGCAGTCAAGTATGTACCAGTTTGTCGACAACACACTGTACAGAAGAAGACTCAACGGCGTGAAATTGAAGTGTATTCACCGGGAAGACGGACAAAAGCTGTTGGCAGAGATACATGGAGGCATATGTGGTCACCACATTGGCGCAAGAGCACTTGCCGGCAAAGCATTCCGGCAAGGTTTCTTTTGGCCGACAGCCCTCCAGGATGCAACTGCACAAGTAACCAAGTGTGAAGCGTGCCAGTTCCATTCCAAGCAGATACACCAGCCAGCTCAAGCTCTCCAGACGATCCCTCTATCCTGGCCATTTTCGGTCTGGGGGCTCGACATCCTCGGCCCCTTTCCCTGAGCTATCGGGGGCTTTGAGTACTTGTACATTGCAATCGACAAGTTCACAAAGTGGCCAGAAGTGGAAGCAGTGAGGAAGGTGACAGCAAAGTCAGCAGTCAAGTTCTTCAGGTCGATTGTTTGCCGCTTCGGGATCCCTAATAGGATCATCACCGACAACGGCACGCAATTCACGAGCCGCACCTTCATGCAGTACGTCCAAGATCTTGGCGCCAAGGTCTGCTTCGCTTCTGTTGCTCATCCGAGAAGTAACGGTCAAGTGGAGAGGGCGAATGCTGAAGTGCTGCGCGGGCTCAAGACCAGGACTTTCGACAGGCTGCGCAAGTGCGGAAAGAACTGGATTGAGGAGCTGCCGGTGGTTCTTTGGTCGGTCAGGACGACGCCAAATCGAGCCACTGGCCAGACACCTTTCGCTCTAGTCTATGGAGCAGAGGCAGTTCTCCCCACGGAACTCGTATACGGGTCACCTCGAGTGCTCGCTTATGATGAGCTTGAGCAAGAGCAATTGCGACAAGATGACGCGCTGCTCCTTGAGGAGGACCGTCTTCAGGCCGCTGTAGGAGCTGCTCGATACCAGCAAGCTTTGCGCCGCTACCATAGCCGCAAAGTTAATGCCAGAAGTCTCGAGGAAGGCGACCTTGTTCTTCAGCGCGTTCAGTCTGCCAAGAATTCCAACAAGTTGACGCCAAAGTGGGAAGGCCCTTACCGGGTGAAACGAGTCACTAGGCTTGGCGCTGTCCGCCTTGAGACCGAAGATGGCATTCCGGTAAGCAACTCCTGGAACATTGAGCATCTTCGTAAGTTTTACCCGTAAGGCACGGTTGCCGGAACCTGTTCCGGCAACCACCTTTTGTACAAGTCTTGCCGATGTTCCATGTAATCCTTTGTACGAAGCCGGGCGCAGACCCCGTGCATAAGTAAAGCTCATGTGCTCCGCACATCTTGTCAATTTCATGCTTTCTACTTTTCTTTGCATGTGTTATCTAACACTTTGTGCAGCGCCTACCCCCGGTAAGCAATAACGAGCCGTAAGGCCCCATATCTTTATTTTTCTCTTCTTTCTCTTTCTCAAAGAAGGGAAGGTTCCCTCGCCCACAAGTTTGCCGGGGGGAAAGGAGAAGATAATGGTGTGGACCAAGCGTCGTTCGAGGAATTTTCGCCTTACCGGGAAGCAAACGACAGAAAAGCTAAGTTGCTAAAGTTTGAGCAATCAGTTTTAAAATTTTTAAGTTATCTTCCTCGAACGACCGTGCTTTGTATGGAAAACCTGTGCGCAGAGGAACCAACTCGTAGCTAGTTGCGCCCTTACTTTTTTTTGAGTCCGCTCAACAACTTAAGTGAGCTGCGACTAGTTGCGACAAGGTTTCTTGTCGGTAGCGGCACCGCCAGCAGGCTGCTGACGTCCCGCACTCAGCGCTCGTGGCTAAGGTGCCTGCGCCGACAAGTTCCCTAAAAGCGTAGGGCAAAAACATACAAAGCAAGGAATCAAGTAAAGGAAATAACATAGCAATCGCTACCCAAAATAGAGTCATATTATAAGATAGCTTGTCGCAGCTCTAACAGATTGTTCTCATAACATGACCAGCAGCGACAAGAAAAAGAGAAAACGGGCGGCCTAATCTACGCGATCACCCTCAACCCTCTTGATCCCGCTCACCTTGTCCATAATGGGTGCGACAAGGGTCTTGAGCGCTTCCAGATCAGCATCCGGCGGCAAGGTCCTGAGGACGTTGGTGAGGTTGAGGCCTGGGTTGCGGAAGGCCACCTTCACCAGCACCTTTTGAAGAGCTCCCGCACAGATTTTGCGTGACTCGTCGGCCAGCTGCTTTGGGATCTTCTCCCGGAGTCGCTGGAGGGCCGTCGCCACGCCTTTGAAGAACAAGCTGAGCTTGGCGCTGGGTTGGAGGTGCTCATTGGAGGAATACCCGAGATCCTCCATCCCCAGCTGCGCCAGCTCCCCGTCGATGGCTGCGGCAACATCCACGAGACCCTCGGTCCAGTGCTCCACGTTCTCCCTAAAAGTGTTCTGGGCGGCAGCAGCACTGGCCAGCAGCGCCTCGTCGGCCTTGATCTTCTCCTTCAAGGCCACCTCCTGCTCCCTGGCGCCGTCCAACGTCTTGGTCAAAGTAGTTAGCTTCAACTCAAGATCCGCGTTGGAGTCCTTGGCGGCGCTAAGCTCCTTGCTCCTCTCGGCGAGACGACCCTGCAGCTCGCCATGGGTGTAGGCGTCCTTCTCGCGCTCACGCTTGAGCGCAGCAAGCTCCTCGCCGCTCACCTTGAGATCGGCCTCCAGCTGCGCCACCTTCGTCTCCAGCTCCTTCTTGGCGGCCTCGGCAGCTGCGGCAGCATCCTCTGCTTCCTTGAGAGCCCCGCCGAATGTTTGCTCGCGTGCGGCAAGCTCCTCCTCGTGGCTATCAAGGTTAACCTTCCGTTGCGCCAACTCGCCTTCCTGCGCAGACAGCTTCTCGGCAGCAAGCCGCTGTTGCTCCTCAACTTCAGCCTTCTCAAGGAGGAAGGCTTTCCGCTCCTCGGCGAGTTGCTCCTGCTCCTTTGCCAGGGACCGGAGAGCTTCCTGGTTGAGACCCCGGAGCTCCTCCGCACGCTTCTCGATGTCCTCTCCCGCCTTCGCGACAAGCGCTTCTCGGGATACCAGCTTGGCCTGTCGAGCGCGGTAGAGCGACAATAGCTTCCACAGCAGTTGCTCCTTCTCAGGCTCGCCGCTGCTGCTGCTCAGCGCGTCGACCAGCGTCAGCCCAGCGGAGGCGAGCAACTCTTCATCAAAGGTTTCTCCTTCGATCGGCGCCCTAGAGCTCGACGCCCAGGGGGGCTTGATGAAGACGCCATCGCCGACCTTCAAATAGGCGCCGGGCTGGGGCTCTTCGGAGCCTGACGCTGCAGCAGCGGCGGAGGGATCGGCGGTCGGCGTAGCGCCCGACGCTCCTGCGGCCTCGGGGCCATCAGTGCGATCGCCGGACCCCTCGCCAGCTTCTGCGGCGGCAGCTTTGGCGGCCTGTTCGCCGGCGGGATCATCGGCGCCGGCCTCTTCTTCGGTGGCAGCAGCGTCGTTGGTATCGCCGTGCATGTTCTCATCGCCGGCGACCTCGGTTTCCATCGGCTCCGTGGCAGATGGATCTGATGACCGGAAAAGGGAGAAAAGTCAAGCAAATATTCAAAAAGAAAATCAGAAGAAGAAGAACCCATGGGAAGTTTTCAAGCAAGAGGATTACCTGTACTAGGATCTACAGCCGTGGTCTCCGCCATCGAGGGGTCGCTGGTGCTGTCCCTTGCCGAAGAACTGCCCCTTGCCGGAGACTTCTCCCTTACCGGAAAATTGTCCCTTGCCGGAGAACGCTCCCTTGCCGGGGAATCCTCCCTTGGCGGTGTAGTTGAAGCAGAGGGCATGTCGGGAGCAGCTTCCGGGCACTCCTGGTGAGACTGCTCTGCTCCTACGCAAACCAAGAATCAGATGTCAGCAAAGAAAGAGCACCCATGCGCGCCTAACAGCAGGAAGTAAACCATATACTTATGCTGGGGGCTGCGCTGGGGGCTGCGCTGGGGGCTGCTTTGGGTAATTTCCGGGTCCGGCAAGGTGGTCTCGGACACACCCCCTGCTGTCGCGGTGGGTTCGTCCTCGATGACAATCACCGGGACCTTGGCTCTCTTCGCCGCTCTCTGGGCCAGAGTCCTGAAAAGGAATGGGTTCAGAGTAAAGCAAATCAGATACAAGACAAAACAACAAGAATTGAAGAACTACAAGTACAGCAAGGAATGTTACTCTTCCTCTTCCTCGTCGGAGCTGAGCGCGGAGAGGTCAAAGTCCGGCCCACCTTCGGCGCGACAAGGCGGAGGAGTAGGTTCCCTTAGCCGCTTGGCGGGAGCAGAAGCGGTGGTCCGGGAGGGCCCCGCTCCAGTTGCCGCAGCGGCGTGAGGTGCTCCCGCGGCAACAGTGCCTGCCACGATGGAGCGCATCGCGCGGCGCGGCGGCTGTTGACCCGTCTGCCGCCCCGCTACGTCCACGGCCTTGCGGAGACGCCTTCTTGGTGGAGCTGGAGGCTCCGCTTGCGGCGAGCTATCTGAAGGTGAGAAAGAGGAGGAGTCGATCTTCAACGAGTCGCTCGCGCCCTCAGCAGGCTCGCTCGACTCAGGTTCAGGCCCGACAAGCTCTCCCTCGCCGGCAAGCTCCTCTCGCTCGGAAAGGCTTGCCGCCTCTGCTGCCTCTGCCTCCTCCACGGTGAATCCAAATTCGCCTGCGGCAGCGGCTGCCGCCGCCTCTTCCAGCCTAGTGGCGATGCGCTGCATCTCCGCATTGGTGGTGTCGCGAGTAAGGCTCTTCTGTTCATCGGAGTGGACCGGCACTTCTACTAAGCCGTCAAAGAACTCCTGCACGACGTCGTCTGCAAGCTCTTGCCAAGTTGGAACAATTCCGTGCGAATCGCACAGCGGCATCATTGCACGGATGCGGTCGAGCGAGGAGTTGTTGCACAGCGGAACGACACCCCTCGGCAACATGAATGCTTCGGGATGTTGAGGATCGCGCTTGAACAGTTCCAGGAGCATCGCGTCCAGTTCCAGGACAGTGAAGTTGAAGTTGAGGCCCGGGCGCAACCTCATGATATCCGCCGCATTCTGGAACTCCCAGGCGGGTCTCCTCCTCTCCTGCAGAGGGGCGATGCGGCGGCGAAGAAAATTTGCGCCAACGGCGCCTACGGTGAGCCCGACAAGCCTGAGGCGTAGGATCCGGGTGACGGCAATCTTCAGCCTATCGTCTTCCGGGGCCACGTTTCTACAATCGTTGCCGCGCGCTATTGGGGCTTGGCACTGGGCGGTAAATGGCTGCGGGTTCTCCTCGACAATCTAGCACCAGTCTGCTCTCCATTCCTCCCACTTGCTGCGGAGCTCTCCCTCCAGATAAGCTTCCTTCTTGCCAGCTCTCGAGATCTAGGCGATTCCGCCGGATAAAGGCTCCCCTCTCTCAACTCGGGGCATAAAGAAGTGGCGAAAAAGAGCTACATTTGGATAGACTCCGACAATGTTTTCGCAGAGATGTGCGAAAACTGCCATGGTCAGAACGGCGTTGGGGGTGAAGTCAAGGAGGCGGAACCCGTAGGTGTTCATAATATCACAGAAAAACTCAGAGAAAGGCGGGCAGAGCCAGCAGTAGAAGAACAACGCGAAGAAGGGATATCCATTCGGAGCCAGTTCCAAAGCGGCAGCTGAGAGTACCTTCGTGCGCGGATGCGCTCACGTCTCCATCGACCAGAAGAGGTAGTAATACTCCCTCAGCTCCTTCGCAGCGAGCTGAGGGGGGAAGATTGCCCGCTCCTTTCGCAGCGCCGCGAGCCGCTGCGCCTCGGCCGACTTCACAACCTTCCCGGCTTTTGGAGCCATGGCGAAGGTGGTGAGAGAGATCGACGGCGTTGGTGGTGCCGGTGGCGATGGGGGGCGGAGCGCTGCTCTCTTTCAGCTTTGGGAAGAAGGGGGGAGCGGCGGAGGTTTTTGAGATTGGAATAGCGACCGGCGAGATGGGCGAACTACCCCTGTTTCCCCTACTTATAAAGAGGGAGGGGGCAAACGTTCTGTCTTTCCGAATAAAAAACCACCCACGATCTCTCCCACGATGCCGCATTCGACGCGTGCCGTTCGAGGAGGGCACGGTGGATATAGAGTGAAATACAGCGTAACCCAGGCCGCGCGTGCCTGTGCCCTGTTTTGGGCCTAGCCCAACAGCGCTCGGCACCGTGTGTGGCCCAGGCCCGGGGGCTCCTGTCGGTGTACTAGAGTAGGGGTACCCTAGTATCCCGAACTTGTGCACGGGCAGTTGCAGCACCCCGCGGCAAGGCTTGCCGGGTGACCGCCAAGGTCCTCCGTGGTTCCTGTGGAGCCATTCAAGAACAAAGTATTCAAGCCAAGGAGACAAGGCCCCGGCAAGAGGAGCTTGCCGGGAAGGCCAACCAAGGCATCTCAAGGAACTTGCCGCAACACGCCACGCGTCCCGGCGAGGCCCGGTGAGCAACAAGCTTCCGGACGCGACAAGACAACGACCGCGGCAAAGCACTTGCCGCGGCAAGCTACCACTCTGTACCCGCACTCCAGCACATCCATCAACGTGTCGCCCTGGGGCCTTTTCAGGCGCGCGTGGCAAGAGGTTGTGCAGCCAGCGGTGCGCGGTGGCAAGCGACGCTGACAAGATTGCCATCGTGGCGAGCGGTGGCGTCCCTGACGGTCCCTTTTTGCACTATTTGGGCGACATAGACGGGCATTTAATGCCTTTGTCCCCTGCCGTCAGGGTTAGGTATGATACACTGTATAGGTAGTTGTACCAACCGCAATTCCTTTTCCATTTTTACCCTTGTCTACGTTGCCACCTGTCGGAAACCCCTTTAGCATATAAAAGGAGGCCCATGCGCAACGTAGAGGGGGGTTCGAAGGCAGAAAAACACTCACGCTCGATCTTGTTAGCAGCTAGTGTGTACTGTAGCACTCAGCGCTCCCGAGCAAGAACTCAATACACTCAGACATGCAGCAGTAGGAGTGTTATCTCTCCGGAGAGCTCCGAAGCTGGGTAAACTGCTCATGTGCTTCACCTCGATCCGCTCTTCGTGCGATCTCCATCCCCCGCCGAACCGAAAGGGGCTCGGTTCACCGGTCCCATAGGTGTTCGTGGATTAGCTTCCCCGACAGCATGGTTCACACGTGTCAAATGATTCGAAATCAAGAGACTCCAAAACTCCATCTGCATGGAGCTTCTTTATGCGTTTGACACCAATGTGACCAAGGCGGCAGTGCCACGGATATGTGGGACTATCATTATCAATCTTACATCTTTTGGTATTCACACTATGAATATGTGTAACATCACGTTCGAGATTCATTAAGAATAAACCATTGACCAGCGGGGCATGACCATAAAACATATCTCTCATATAAATAGAACAACCATTATTCTCGAATTTAAATGAGTAGCCATCTCGTATTAAACGAGATCCAGATACAATGTTCATGCTCAAAGATGGCACTAAATAACAATTATTGAGGTTTAAAACTAATCTCGTAGGTAAATGTAGAGGTAGCGTGCCGACGGCGATCACATCGACCTTGGAACCATTCCCGACGCGCATCGTCACCTCGTCCTTCGCCAGTCTCCGCTTATTCCGCAACTCCTGTTTTGAGTTACAAATATGAGCAACCGCGCCGGTATCAAATACCCAGGAGCTACTACTGGTAAGGTACACATCATTAACATGTATATCACATATACCTTTGGTGTTGCCGGCCTTCTTATCCGCTAAGTACTTGGGGCAGTTCCACTTCCAGTGACCGTTCCCCTTGCAATAAAAGCACTCAGTCTCAGGTTTGGGTCCGTGCTTTGGCTTCTTTCCGGCAACTGGCTTACCGATTGCGGCAACTCCCTTTCCATCCTTCTTGAAGTTCTTCTTACCCTTGCCTTTCTTGAAACTAGTGGTTTTATTGACCATCAACACTTGATGTTCCTTTTTGATTTCTACCTCTGCTGATTTCAGCATTGAAAATACCTCAGGAATGGTTTTCACCATCCCCTGCATATTGTAGTTCATCACAAAGCTCTTGTAGCTAGGTGGGAGCGACTGAAAGATTATGTCAATGACCGCCTCATCCGGGAGGTTACTGTCCAGCTGGGACAAGCGGTTGTGCAACCCAGACATTTTGAGTATGAGCTCGCTGACAGAACTATTTTCCACCATCTTCCAACTGTGGAACTTCTCGGAGACTTCATATCTCTCAACCCGGGCATGAGCTTGGAAAACCATTTTCAGCTCTTGGAACATCTCATATGCTCCGTGCTGCTCGAAACGCTTTTGGAGCCCCGGTTCTAAGCTGTAAAGCATACCGCACTAAACGAGGGAGTAATCATCAACACGCGACTGCCAAGCGTTCATAACATCTTGGTTCGCTGGGACGGGTGCTTCACCTAGCGGTGCTTCTAGGACATATGCTTTCTTGGCAGCTATGAGGATGATCCTCAGGTTCCGGACCCAGTCCGTATAGTTGCTACCATCGTCTTTCAGCTTGGTTTTCTCTAGGAACGCGTTGAAGTTGAGGTTGACATGACTGTGGGCCATTTGATCTACAAGACATTTTGCAAAAGTTTTTAGACTAAGTTCATGATAATTAAGTTCATCTAATCAAATTATTAAATGAACTCCCACTCAGATAGACATCCCTCTAGTCATCTAAGTGATACATGTTCCGAGTCAACTAGGCCGTGTCCGATCATCACGTGAGACGGACTAGTCATCATCGGTGAACATCTCCATGTTGATCATATCTTCTATACGACTCATGTTCGACCTTTCGGTCTCTTGTGTTCCGAGGCCATGTCTGTACATGCTAGGCTCGTCAAGTCAATCTAAGTGTTTTGCATGTGTAAATCTGGCTTACACCCGTTGTATGTCAACGTTAGAATCTATCACACCCGATCATCACGTGGTGCTTCGAAACAACGAACTTTCTCAACGGCGCACAATTAGGGGAAACACTTTCTTGAAATTGTGATGAGGGATCATCTTATTTAGTACCGTCGTTCTAAGCAAATAAGATGCAAAGACATGATAAACACCACATGCAATCAAAATAGTGACATGATATGGCCAATATCATTTTGCTCCTTTTGATCTCCATCTTCGGGGCGCCATGATCATCATCGTCACCGGCATGACACCATGATCTCCATCATCATGATCTCCATCATTGTGTCTCCATGAATTTGTCTCGCCAACTATTACTTCTACTACTATGGCTAACAGTTTAGCAAAGAAGTAAAGTAATTACATGGCGTTATTCAGTGACACCCAGGTCATACAATAAATAAAGACAACTCCTATGGCTCCTGTCGGTTGTCATATTCATCGACATGTAAGTCGTGATTCCTATTACAAGAACATGATCAATCTCATACATCACATATATTTCATTCATCACATCCTTTTTGGCCGTATCACATCACAAGGCATATGCTGCAAAAACAAGTTAGACATCCTCTAATTGTTGTTGCATGTTTTTACGTGGTTGCTATAGGGTTCTAGCAAGAACGTTTCTTACCTACGCCAAAACCACAACGTGATATGCCAATTTCTATTTACCCTCATAAGGACCCTTTTCATCGAATCCGATCCGACTAAGGTGGGAGAGACAGACCCCTGCTAGCCACCTTATGCAACTAGTGCATGTCAGTCGGTGGAACCTGTCTCACGTAAGTGTATGTGTAAGGTCGGTCCGGGCCGCTTCATCCCACGATGCCGCTGAAACAAGATAAGACTAGTAGTGGCAAGTAAATTGACAAAATCTACGCCCATAACAAACTTGTGTTCTACTCGTGCATAGAAACTACGCATAGAGCTAGCTCATGATGCCACTGTTGAGGATCATTGCAGAAATTAAAAAATTTCAGCGAATCACCAAGATCAATCTATGGAGTAACTAGCAACGAGAGAGAGGGAAGTGCATCTTCATACCCTTGAAGACCGTGAGATGGAAGCGTTACAAGAACGTGGATGAGGGAGTCGTACTCGAAGCGATTCAGATCGTGGTGGTTTCCGATCTTAGCGTCGAACAACGGCACCTCCATGTTGAGCACACGTGCATCCTGGTGACGTCTCCCGCGCCTTTATCCAGCAAGGAGGAGGGAGAGGTTGAGGAAGAGGGCTCCAACAGCAGCACGACGGCGTGGTGGTGATGGAGTGGCAATACTCCGGCAGGGCTTCGCCAAGCTCTTGCGGAGGAAGAGAGGTGTTGGGGAGGGGAGGGGCTACACCTTGGATGTGGTGCTGCAGCCCTCCCCTCGCCCCTCTATTTATAGGAGAAGGAGGAAGGGGGCCGGCCCCCTCTAGATGAGATCTAGAGGGGGGGCTAAGGGGAGGGGCTTGCCCCCCAAGCAAGGGGGGCACCCCCTTTAGGGTCCCCCCCAACCCTAGGCACATGGGCCCAAGGGGGGTGGCGCCCAGCCCTCCAAGGGCTGGTTCCCTTCCCTCTACAGCTCATGAGGCCCTCCGGGAGAGGTGGCCCCTCCCGGTGGACCCCCGGAACCCTTCCGGTGGCCCCGGTACAATACGGGTATGCCCCCGAACATTTCCGGTGACCGTATGATAACTTCCCATATATAAATCTTCACCTCCGGACCATTCCGGAACTCCTCGTGACGTCCAGGATCTCATCCGTGACTCCAAAAAATATTTGGTAATCACATACAAGTCTTCCTAATAACCCTAGCGTCATCGAACCTTAAGTGTGTAGACCCTACGAGTTCGGGAATCACGCAGACATGACCGAGACAGCTCTCCGGTCAATAACCAACAACAGAATCTGGATACCCATGTTGGCTCCCACATGTTCCATGATGATCTCATCGGATGAACCACAATGTCGAGGATTCAAGTAATCTCATATACAATTCCCTTTGTCAATCAGTACGTTACTTGCCCGAGATTCGATCGTCGGTATCCCAATACCTCGTTCAATCTCATTACCGGCAAGTCACTTTACTCGTTACATAATGCATGATCCCGTGACTAACCACTTAGTCACATTGAGCTCATTATGATGATGCATTACCGAGTGGGCCCAGAGATACCTCTCCGTCATACGAAGTAAAAATTCCAGTCTCGATTCGTGCCAACCCAACAGACACTTTCAGAGATACCTGTAGTGCACCTTTATAGTCACCCAGTTACGTTTTAACGTTTGGTACACCCAAAGCACTCCCACGGTATCCGGGAGTTACACAATCTCATGGTCTAAGGAACTGATACTTGACATTAGAAAAGCTTTAGCAAACGAACTACACGATCTTGTGCTATGCTTAGGATTGGGTCTTGTCCACCACATCATTCTCCTAATGATGTGATCCCGTTATCAATGACATCCAATGTCCATAGTCAGAAAACCATGACCTTCTTTTGATCAACGAGCTAGTCAACTAGAGGCTCACTAGGGACATGTTGTGGTCTATGTATTCACACATGTATCACAGTTTCCGATTAATACAATTATAGCATGAATAATAGACAATTATCATGAACAAGGAAATATAATAATAATCATTTTATTATTGCCTCTAGGGCATATTTCCAACATCTATAATTATAAATTGAACTTCTTAGTTTATTCTTTAGTAATGGGAGAAATCTGATTTTTGTAGAAAAAACATCAACCCACTCTACTATTATAAATTGAACTTCTTGGGTTTATTGTTTTAGTAATGAGGAAAATCTGAGTTTTTTATATACATTGAACTACTCCGTTATTTTAGTTTGGACTTCTTGGTTTTATTCTTCGAATAGAGCATACAATATACCACTTTTGAAAAGTTGTTCTATAGAAAAGAACTTTTTCATGTAGAGCATTTTTGTTCCAAATTTGTAATGGATTGGGAGAATTTTTGAACTTCCCCGGACAGAGCACTTGAACTTCTTTCAACAAACCTTTTAAGCTTTTATTTTTTTATACTTTTATTCTCATCTGAAATGCATTCCTTGCAGTACTTGAACTTCTCGTTGTTTTCACTATGAACTTCTGTCACATCTTTGTGTATACGTCGAATTACACATAATTGAAGGTCGGACGTCATTTTTTTCCATTTAAAAACATGTAATTGGAGGTCGGCGTCCCGCAATATAAATTCTGAACCATGCGCGAAGGTGCACATTAACTTATTGTAATAAATCTGAGTTTTTTATATAGTTCGAACTTCTCTATTATTGTAATTTCAACTTGTTAGCCTTATTCTTAGAAATAAATATGTTTTTAAATAATCATCAAACTTTTTTTAATTCAAGTTTATGTTTTTATTTTCCATAGAGAACGGAAAGAATTTGAGTTTTTCGTATACATCAGACTACTCCTTTATTTTAATTTGAACTTCATCATTTTATTCTTTAGTAACAAGGAAAATCTAAGTTTTTTACAAAAATCAAACTGGACCATTTTTAAAATTTGGACTTCTTGGTTTGTTTCAAATAGTAATAAGAAAATCATAGTTTTGTAATATACTTGACCTTCCCGAACATAACATTTTGACCCTTTGCATAACGAAAAAAATTAGAAGTTAATCATTGAACGACTTCATTTTATAATTTTGAACTTCCATGTTTTTCCTAGAAACGGAAAAAAACTGTTTTTATAAACTATTTTTGAACTGCTCTATTACTTTAATTTGACCTTCTCAGGGTTATTAAAACCATGATAAAATGTTTTATGTTCCAAATATTGAACAACTTTGTTATTTTAATTTGAACTTTTTGGTTATCCATTTTCAATAATGGGAATATCCATGGGAATATTTATTAGTATAGCGATAACATTTTTTTTGAACTCTCTATTTTATCAAATTTGAACTTCTCAAGTTAACACTTTTATAGTTGAAGGTTGTTTTTCTTCATGGTATATAACCATCGAACATCCGTGTTATCGTAATTTGAACTTCTTGGTTTTTATTCTTTAGGAACTAAAGAAATCCAAGTTTTCTTTTACAAACACTAAACTACTCCGTTATTTTAACTTAAACTTCTAGGTTTTTTAGAAATGGGGAATTTTGTTTTTTCAAAAACATTTTAAACTACACTATATTTTTGGTTTCACCTTCCTTACTTTCTAATAAATATTGAACTTCTCGGTTATTTAAATTTGAACTTCATGTTTTTTATTTGGAAGCACGGAATCCGTTTCTTATGATTTTTTTTCATAATTTGTTTTGGATGGACCAGTTAATCTTACTCAAAAATAATAATGTTGTTTTATTTTCCGAACTTGCCATGTTTCATGCGATGAAACTTTTTGATTTTTTGTGTCGTGATACTTTTTTTCCTTTTGTTCTCGTCGTGAACCTAGAAAGAAGCCCAAGACCAAGCATGAAGATGGCGGTTCAATAAAGGGTCTAAAGCCCGCAAGAGGCTTAATGCCCATAGTGGTAAACCGTCATGATAATATGACTTGTAACATAAGGTAGACTTAACTAGTCACCGAGCCGGACACTGTCTATGAGCCGGCTGGGACTCTGTAGGCCACAGGGCGTCCACCCGTGTATATAAGGGGACGACCCGCTGGCGGCTTAGGGTAAGAAACAACTCATCGAGAACCAGGCATAGCGTATCTCGCTCCCTGGTCATCGAAACGTCAAGCAATATCAACCCAACTAGACGTAGGCCTTACCTTCATCGTAAGGGGCCGAACTAGTATAAACCCCTCGTGTCTCTTGTCCCAACTAACCCCTTCAAGCTTCCTAGTTGCGATGGCTCCACGATGAAGTCCTTTCACTAGGATATCTGACGTGACAATTCCACGACAGTTGGCGCCCACCGTGGGGCCACGCACAGTGGATTTGAGTTCTTGAAGGGCAACTTCGAAGGGCTCAAGGGATACGCAGTGGGCCGGATGACTAAAAGTCGTCGCGGCAAGATCTACATCGACAACGAAGGTTGGGGCCCCGACGCCGGCTCAATTGAGTACGGGTACCGGGTCCCCTTCGGCAGAATCCACGTCTTCATCGGCCGGATTGGTGAGCCGGGCCCTGAGCCGGACAACTGCACCGACCTCGTCGAGACGGCTCAGCGTGCGAGACCCGCCTGAGTCCAACCCGGCATGAAGCGTGTCTTTGTGGGTTGCGTCCATGGAGAAGAACTTTCTGAAGGACCTGAAGATGGTGGTGAGACGGCCGTCATCTCCGACGGTGATTCATCCGCCGGTTCAACAGATTCGATGTATCAAGTGCAAGATGACGTGCTTGGGGGCTGTTCCGATGGCTCCAGTATTTCGGACCCCTATGAGTCGCCAAATTGGGCAGGAGTCTTCATGTCTGGGACTCAACCCGGCCAAAATTCTACAGCCGCTGCTGCAATTACGTCCGAGATAGGAGCGGCCGGGGCAGGAGGCCCTGTGCACCCGCCGGCTCAAGTGCTGATAGATCTCATGGATAAGCTTACGGCCTTGTTAACCGCCACGGTTATTCCTGCAAATAAAGATGAGCATGACGCGGAGGTGGCGCGGGTGCGCGAGGAAATAACTCGGGCCAAGGAGTCCTTAGCAGCTGAGGATACCAGGTTAGCCACGGAACGGGCGGCTTTGGATGCACGGGCGCAGCAGCTCCAGTCAGAGGCTTTCCAGCTTACGATGAGCTTGAACGCATCTAATGAGGTGATGAGAAGGAGGCACCAGAAAACTCAATCCCGTTTGCCTCCGACTTACGACCCTCGGGTTCTTTTTGCTACACCCGGAGTCGGCCCAAGTAACCCGCCAGATGCAAATCAGTTTATGACAGCTGGAACAGGAGGATCGGCTCAACCTCGGGAGATGGCACCTCCTCATGGGAACATGGCGCCGCCTCGTTACGTACCGATACCGCCGGGTCACTTCTCCAGCCCCATGGAGAACTTAATCGTAGCATCATCACGTTTGGCAGCTCTCCCGGTGGACGGTGATGATCCGACAGCAGTGGAGACCCGGAGGATCAAGGAACTTGTCCAGACGGCCCTGGCTCAGTAAGAGACTTATTCTTATAGTCGGGACAGGATTCACTCAACTCCTCCGCCTTGGTTAGCACCACCTCGTCAAAACCGGAGTCCAAGTTACAGCAGGCACATGGAGTCAGAATCTTTGACAAGCAATGCCCAGCTCCGGAACCAGCCCAGTGGCTATAACCCGGTACAAGGTCGGGTACGTCAGGAGAACGAGCAGGCGGCTCAGCTAGCGGCTCAACAGACGTCTCATCAAGACTTCCCAGAGTATCCGATGACTTCCGTTGAGACGGGAGTGGCTACTAGAACCGGCGGTGTTCCTTGTCTGGTGCCGGCTCTGCGTAATGTACGCCTACCCAAGGATTTCAAGGGACCTCGAAAGGTGCCGAATTACACGACCGACTTACAGCCCGGAGCGCGGATCGAGAGCTATGAGATGGCCATGGAGCTGTTGGAGGTCAGCGACGCGGCAATGGCTAAATACTTCACCATGATGTTAGATGGAACGGCCCGGTCCTGGTTAAAGGGCTTGCCACCCAATTCCATTAATTCGTGGGCAGAGCTGAAGGCCCGTTTCATCCAGAACTTCAAGGACACTAGCAAGCAATCTATGTCCATTGTGGATTTGACAAATTGTAAGCAGGAGGAGGGTGAATCCATGACTCACTGGGTACGCCGGGTCAAGGAGATAATACATTTGTCTGACAAGATGGATGCTGGCTCTGTAGTCCTTATGTTGGAAAAGAACTGCCACTTTGAGCCGCTGAGACAGAAACTGGGGTGCCTTAAGCGTGATTGCAACCATATGGGTATGCTGATGGCCGCTTTAGTCAAATATGCCGATTCTGATAGTACCAAGGACCCCGCGTCTGATGAGGAAAAGACAGGGGAGGGAAAGAAGAACAACAAAGGAAAGGGGCAGCAGCATAACCCGATGAATCAAGGGGGCAACAAGCGTATGGCCGAGGGTAACCCGGAGTTTGTAGCCAATGCCAATGCACAGGATAACAATAAGAGACGTAAGGGCAGACCCCCCCCCCCCGATCTGGTGGGTCAGGCTCGTCTCTTGAGCAGTTACTCAATGAGCCATGCCCGAAACACGGCACCCGGGAATGACCCGCCACCCACTTATGGAAAGATTGTGCGATCATGAAGGCTTTTAAGAATTCCAATACATTTGATGGCAATCATGGGTCGGGCGGCGGCTCAGGAGCTGGCAGTTTTCATGGCCCGGGTGGCGGTTCAAGTTCCGGCTTTCAGGGACAACAGAGCGGTTATAATCAGCAGCAATCTGGTCAAGGGGAACAACAGCAGCAGCAGTCGGGTTATCAAAGCCATCCGAAGCAGCTGAATAGTGGGCAGTATCATGTGTTTACCACTAGCTTGTGCAAACATGACCAGAAGGTTCATAAGAGGACTGTAAATTCTATTGAGCCGGCGGTTCCTCGTTATTTGAGGTGGTCAGAATAGCCCATTGTGTGGAGCAGGGAAGATCACCCCATCCGGGTTGATAATCCGGGTCAGTTAGCCTTGGTGGTAGCGCCTCAGGTTGGTGGATATAAATTCACTAAGGTACTCATGGACGGGGGTAGCAGCATCAATATCCTCTATTATGAGACCTTTCAACGCATGGGGTTAACTGATCAGAATTTAAAGACGTCCAACACTGTTTTTCATGGAGTGGTCCCTGGTAAGTCGGCGTACCCGGTTGGCAAGATTGAACTGGAAGTGGCTTTTGGAGATGAGTATGACTCCAGAGTTGAAAAATTAACCTTTGAGGTGGTCAAAATCAGGAGTCCATATCATGCTCTATTTGGACGGCCGGCTTATGCCAACTTTATGGCACGGTCGTGCTATGTTTACCTGCAGCTTAAGATGCCGGGTCACAATGGTACCATCACCGTGCATGGAAGTCGAAAGGTAGCCCTAGAATGTGAGGAGGGTGACGCGGCTTATGCTGAGTCTGTTTGTGCAGCGGAGGAACTAAAGTTTTATCAAAACAACGTTGACCCGGCAAATATGACCTCTTTAAAGAAGCCAACCACCGAGCATGACCCGACGATGAAGTTTAAGTCGGCGGCTGAAACCAAGCTTGTGGATTTCAATCCAGGTGATTCATCTAAGCAGTTCAGCATCAGTACCAATTTGGATCCTAAATAGGAAAGCATGCTCATCGAGTTCATCCATGAGAACCGGGACATCTTTGCATGGAAACCTTCTGACATGCCAAGTGTACCAAGAGAACTCGCTGAGCACACTCTCAATATTGATCCAAAGTATAAGCCGGTCAGGCAGTTTCTTCGATGGTTCAATGAAGAGAGGCGGAAAGCTATTGGAGAGGAAGTCGCCCAGCTCTTAGCAGCTGGGTTTATTGTTGAAGTTTTTCACCCGAAGTGGTTGGCTAACCCGGTGCTCGTGCTCAAGAAGAACGGCACCTGGCGGATGTGTGTGGATTTCACAGACTTAAATAAAGCTTGTCTGGTTGATCCCTTTGCTCTCCCCCATATTGATCAAATCATTGATGCTACGGCGGGTTGTGAGTGTTTAAGCTTTTTGGATGCTTACTCTGGTTATCATTAGATCAAGATGGCAGTTAAGGACCAGGAGAAGACGGCTTTCATCACTCTGTTTGGAGCCTTGTATTATGTATCTATGCCGTTTGGGCTCAAGAGTGCTCAGGCGACTTATCAGTGATGTGTACATAACTGTCTCCACGATCAAATTGGGCGCAATGTTCATGCTTATGTGGATGATATCATGGTGAAGTCCAGAGAGAAGAAAACCTTGATATCTGACCTGAAAGACACCTTTGATAATCTCCGGGTTTATAAAATGATGCTTAACCCGAAAAAGTGTGTATTTGGTGTACCTGCAGGTTAGCTCTTGGGTTTTTTGGTTTCAAACAGAGGCATTGAAGCTAATCCGGAGAAGATCAAGGCAATTACCTCTTTGGCTAAACTGGCGTGCATCAATGATGTTCAGCGACTGGCGGGTCGTGTTGCTGCTTTAAGCCAGTTCATAAGCCGGTTAGGTGAGTAGGCCCTACTGCTGTATCAGATGATGAAGAAAATAGACACCTTTGTCTGGAGTGATGCTGCTAATACTGCCTTTGAAGATTTAAAGAGACAATTGTCTGAGCCACCGGTCCTTGCGGCTCCCATTGATAAAGAGCCGTTGCTGTTATATGTGGCTGCTAACTCACGAGCCGTCAGTGTCGCCATTGTGGTGGAGCGTAAGGAGGCAGGAAAGGAGCATCCGGTTCAACGGCCAGTTTACTACATCAGCGAGGTGCTCATTGAGTCTAAATAAAGATATCCACATTGGCAGAAACTTGTTTACGGCGTGTTCATGGCAAACCGGAAGCTGAAGCAGTACTTCCAAAGTCATCCTATAACGGTGGTAAGTTTCGCCCCTTTGGCAGACATCATTCAGAACAGGGAGGCCACAGGATGAATCGCCAAGTGGGCTATTGAGCTTGGGCCCTATGGTTTGAAGTATATGCCCCGTACTGCTATTAAATCTCAAGCCTTGGTGGACTTTATCAATGATTGGACAGAGTTGCAGGCACCTGAGGAGAAGCCAGATAACACATATTGGACTATTCACTTTGATGGGTCCAGGCAGTTAGAAGGCTCAGGGGCTGGAGTTGTTTTAACTTCCCCTCGAGGTGACAAATTTCATTATGTGCTCCGGCTTATGTTTCCCTTTACTAACAATGTAGTTGAGTACGAGGCCTTGCTCCATGGTCTCCGGATGGCCAAAGAGATGAATTTGAGCCGGGTAAGGTGCTTGGGCGACTCAGATCTCGTGGCTCAACAAGTGTCAGGTAAGTGGGACTCCAAGGATCCCTTTATGGCGGCTTACCATCGTGAAGTAGATGTTGTGGCTGGGCACTTCAAAGGTTATCAAGTAGAGCACATCGATCGAAGGAAGAATGAGGCGGCTGATGCGTTAAGCCGGTTGGGATCTCAGCGTAAGCCGGTGCCGCCTAATACCTTTCTTGATGTTTTGCATAATCCTTCTGTCAAGGTACCTACAGAGGAAGAACTAGCAGTGCCAGACCCGAAGGCACAGCTGGTGGATGCCCTTCACGTCATTCCGGATTGGACAGTGCCATATTTGGCCTACATGACCCAGGGAGAGTTACCTGAGTATGAGACCTTGGCGAGACAAATCATCAGGCGATCCAAGTCAATGACGATTGTTAATGGCGAGTTACATCACCTCAGTGTCATGGGGGCATTTCAACGTTGTGTATCGCCTGCGGAGGGTCAAGAGATACTTCGTGAGATCCATGAAGGAGATTGTGGTCATCATGCCAGCTCAAAATTTCTTGTGGCCAAGGCTTTCCGTCATGGTTTCTATTGGCTGACGGCTCATGCTGATGCAGAGGATCTAGTCAGCAAATGTGACAGATGTCAAAAATTCTCACGACGAGCTCATGTGCTGGCTCAAGAGTTGAGGATGATTCCAATTACTTGGCCGTTCGCAGTCTGGGGGCTTGACATGGTTGGACCTTTCAAGAGGTCTAAAGATAAAAAGACACACCTCCTGGTGGCAGTGGATAAGTTTACGAAGTGGGTTGACGCAGAGCCGGTCAATAAGTGTGATGCAGCCACAACGGTTCAGTTCATCAAAAAGGTGATCTTTCGTTTTGGTTTACCACACAACATCATAACTGATAATGGCACTAATCTCTCCAAGGGTGCCATGGAAGAGTTCTGTCAACGAGAACATATCCTGCTTGATGTTTCGGCTGTTGCTCATCCTCAATCCAATGGTCAAGCAGAAAGAGCTAATCAGGAGATCCTGAAGGGTATCAAACCACGGCTCTTGGTCCCCTTACAGCGGACCCCGGGTTGTTGGGTGGAGGAGTTACCCTCTGTACTATGGAGCATCAACACTATGCCTAACAGATCCACGGGTTATACACCTTTTTTCATGGTCTATGGAGCTGAGGTAGTCCTACCAAGTGACATCCGGTATGACTCACCCCGCGTGGCGTCTTACATTGAGGCTGATAACGAAAAAGCTCGTCAGGATGCACTTGACTTGTTGGATGAGGAGAGAGACTTGGCAATAGCCCGCTCGGCGATTTACCAGCAAGACCTTCGTCGCTATCACAGCCGTCGGGTTAGAAGCAGAACCTTTCAGGAAGGTGACTTAGTGCTCCGGCTCATCCAAGATCAGTCTGATATGCACAAGCTATCCCCTCCTTGGGAAGGACCTTTTGTGGTTAGCAAGAATCTGAACAACGGGTCATACTACCTCATCAATATTCGAGAGCACAAAGACTCACGTAAGTCGAAGGAGGAGACCCGCCGACTCTGGAATATCGCCCATCTTCGTCCTTACTATTCTTGAGCCACCGGTTCTCAAGATTTATATATTTTGACGATGTATATATTATATAAAGCAATAAAGCAGGACCTCTGTCCTTTTTTTACCCTCAAAAGTCTATATTTCTTTTTACCATATAGTGGAAACAACCAACAGGGAGCGGATCATATCTGAATCCGGCTTTCCCTTTGGTCCGGCTTATGATCATATCTGAATCTAGCCATGATCACTTGGGGGCTTCCTGTTCAAACATAGGTCGTATTCGAACAAAAGAGAACATAGCTGTCGATACTCACTTGATCGGCATACTGCCAAACCCACTTGGGGGCTTCTTGATCAAAATTGAATCATAGCTTAACCCCTTTGGGTCTGACGTGGATCATATTCGAATCGGCACCATTAAACAACTCTTATGGTCACTTGGGGGCTTCCTGTTCAAACATAGGTCATATTCGAACCAAAGACAACATAGTTGTCGATACCCACTTGATCGGCATCGCCAAAGCCACTGGGGGCTATATAATTGTATCTGAATCTTAGCTTATCCCCTTTGGAACGGTTTACCGATCGTATTCGAATCAGAAGCCTTCGGATAGTGTTTGCTATCCATTATATTTCATAAACATAATTATTTGACTATCTTGAGACCTTCTTGAAAGCACTATGAGATGGGTTTTTGTTCTTCCCGCTTAATATTGATCACCCCAGGTTATTAAGTGACAGGTGAACTATTGGAAATATGCCCTAGAGGCAATAATAAATTAGTTATTATTATTATATTTCCTTGTTCATGATAATCGTTTATTATCCATGCTATAATTGTATTGATAGGAAACTCAGATACATGTGTGGGTACATAGACAACACCATGTCCCTAGTAAGCCTCTAATTGACTAGCTCATTGATCAATAGATGGTTACGGTTTCCTGAACATGGACATTGGATGTCGATGATAACGGGATCACATCATTAGGAGAATGATGTGATGGACAAGACCCAATCCTAAGCCTAGCACAAAGATCGTATAGTTCGTATGCTAAAGCTTTTCTAATGTCAAGTATCATTTCCTTAGACCATGAGATTGTGCAACTCCCGGATACTGTAGGAATGCTTTGGGTGTACCAAATGTCACAACGTAACTGGGTGGCTATAAATGTGCACTACGGGTATCTCTGAAAGTGTCTGTTGGGTTGGCACGAATCGAGACAGGGATTTGTCACTCCGGTTGACGGAGAGGTATCTCTGGGCCCACTCGATAGGACATCATCATAATGTGCACAATGTGACCAAGGGGTTGATCAAGGGATGTTGTGTTACGGAACGAGTAAAGAGACTTGCCGGTAACGAGATTGAACAAGGTATCGGCATACCGACGATCGAATCTCGGGCAAGTACAATACCGCTAGACAAAGGGAATTGTATACGGGATTGATTGAGTCCTTGACATCGTGGTTCATCCGATGAGATCATCGTGGAACATGTGGGAGCCAACATGGGTATCCAGATCCCGCTGTTGGTTATTGACCGGAGAACGTCTCGGTCATGTCTGCATGGTTCCCGAACCCGTAGGGTCTACACACTTAAGGATCGATGACACTAGGGTTATAGGGAATAGATATACGTGGTTACTGAATGTTGTTCGGAGTCCCGGATGAGACCCCGGACGTCACGAGGAGTTCCGGAATGGTCCGAAGGTAAAGATTTATATATGGGAAGTCCTGTTTTGGTCACCGGAAAAGTTTCGGGTGCTATCGGTAACGTACCGGGACCACCGGGAGGGTCCCGGGGGTCCACCAAGTGGGGCCACCGGCCGCAGAGGGCAGCATGGGCCAAGTGTGGGAGGGGACCAGCCCCAGGTGGGCTGGTGCGCCCCCCCACCAGGGCCCAAGGCGCCTAGGGTTTGGGGAGGGGGCGCCTCCACCTTACTTGGGGGGCAAGTTTCCCCCTCTCCCCCCCCTTGGCCGCCACCCTAGATGGGTTTTGGGGCTGCCGCACCCCTTGGGGTGGGAACCCTAGAGGGGGCGCAGCCCCCTCCCTCTCCCCTATATATACTTGAGGTTTTGGGGCTACCACACATAAGAGTTTCGACCTCTCCCTGGCGCAGCCCTACCTCTCTTTCTCCTCATCTCTCGCGGTGCTTGGTGAAGCCCTGTTGGAATACCATGCTCCTCCATCACCACCACGCCGTTGTGCTCCTGCTGGACGGAGTCTTCCTCAACCTCTCCCTCTCTCCTTGCTGGATCAAGGCATGGGAGACGTCACCGGGTTGTACGTGTGTTCAACGCGGAGGTGTCGTCCGTTCGGCACTAGGATCTCCGGTGATTTGGATCACGACAAGTACGACTCCTTCAACCCCGTTCTCTTGAACGCTTCCGCTTAGCGATCTACAAGGGTATGTAGATGCACTCTCCTCTCTCTCTTTGCTAGTCTCTCCATAGATAGATCTTGGTGACTCATAGGAAATTTTTGAATTTCTGCTACGTTACCCAACAATGGCATCATGAGCTAGGTCTATTGTGTAGTTTCTATGCACGAGTAGAACACAAGTTGTTGTGGGCGTTGATTTTGTTCAATATGCTTATCGTTACTAGTCCAATCTTGTTTCGACGGTATTGTGGGATGAAGCGGCCTGGACCGACCTTACACGTACTCTTACGTGAGACAGGTTCCACCGACTGACATGCACTTGTTGCATCAGGTGGCTAGCGGGTGCCAGTCTCTCCCACTTTAGTCGGATCGGATTCGATGAAAAGGGACCTTGTGAAGGGTAAATAGCAATTGACATATCACGTTGTGGTTTTTGCGTAGGTAAGAAATGTTCTTGCTAGAAACCCTGAGCAGCCACGTAAAACATGCAAACAACAATTAGAGGACGTCTAACTTGTTTTTGCAGGGTATGCTATGTGATGTGATATGGCCAAAAAGAATGTGATGAATGATATGTGATGTATGAGATTGATCAAGTTCTTGTAATAGGAATCACGACTTGCATGTCGATGAGTATGACAACCGGCAGGAGCCATAGGAGTTGTCTTAATTTATTGTATGACCTGCGTGTCATTGAACAACACCATGTAATTACTTTACTTTATTGCTAAACCGTTAGACATAGTAGTAGAAATAATAGATGGCGAGACAACTTCATGAAGACACGATGATGGAGATCATGGTGTCATGCCGGTGACGATGATGATCATGGAGCCCCGAAGATGGAGATCAAAAGGAGCAAAATGATATTGGCCATATCATGTCACTTTTTTTGATTACATGCGATGCTTATCATGTTTATGCATCTTATTTGCTTAGAACGGCAGTAGTAAATAAGATGATCCCTCATTAAAATTTCAATAAAGTGTTCCCCCTAACTGTGCATCGTTGCGAAAGTTCGTCGTTTCGAAGCACCACGTGATGATCGGGTGTGATAGATTCTAACGTTCACATACAACGGGTGTAAGCCAGATTTACACATGCGAAACACTTAGGTTGACTTGACGAGCCTAGCATCTACAGACATGGCCTCGGAACACAAGAGACTGAAAGGTCGAGCATGAGTCGTATAGTAGATACGATCAACATGAAGATGTTCACCAATGATGACTAGTCCGTCTCACGTGATGATCGGACACGGCCTAGTTGACTCGGATCATGTAATCACTTAGATGACTAGAGGGATGTCTATCTGAGTGGGGGTTCATTAGATGAACTTAATTATCCTGAACATAGTCAAAAGCCCTTTGCAAATTATGTCATAGCTCGCGCTTTAGTTCTACTGTTTTAGATATGTTCCTAGAGAAAATATAGTTGAAAGTTGACAGTAGCAATTATGCGGACACTAGAAGGCTTATGTCCTTAATGCACCGCTCGGTGTGCTAGACCTCGAACGTGGTCTATGGATGTTGCGAACATCTGACATACACGTTTTGATGACTACATGATAGTTCGGTAATGTTAAATGGTTTAGAATTGAGGCACCGAAGACATTTTTGAAATGTCGCAGAACATATGAGATATTCCAAGAGCTGAAATTGGGATTTTCAGGCTCGTGCCCATGTCAAGAGGTATGAGACCTCCGACGAGTTTTCTAGCCTACAAGCTGAGGGAGAAGATCTCAATCGTTGAGCTTGTACTCAGATTGTCTGGGTACGACAATCACTTGAATTGAGTGGGAGTTAATCTTCCAGATGAGATAGTGATGTTTCTCCAAAGACATTGCCACCAAGCTACTAGAGCTTCGTGATGAACTATAACTTAACAGGGATAGATATGATGATCCTTGAGCTATTCGCGATGTTCGACGCCGTGAAAGTAGAAATCAAGAAGGAGCATCAATTGTTGATGGTTAGTGAAACCACTAGTTTCAAGAAGGGCAAGGGAAAGAAGGGATACTTCATGAAACGGCAAATCAGCTGCTTCTCTAGTGAAGAAACCCAAGGTTGAACCCAAACCCGAGACTAAGTGCTTCTGTAGTAAGGGGAACAACCACTAGAGCAGAATTACCCTAGATACTTGGTAGATGAGAAGGCTGGCAAGGTCGATAAAAGTATATTAGATATACATTATGTTAATGTGTACTTTACTAGTACTCCTAGTAGCACAAGGGTATTAGATACCAGTTCGGTTGCTAAGTGTTAGTAACTCGAAATAAAAGCTACGGAATAAACGGAGACTAGCTAAAGGTGAGCTGACGATATGTGTTGGAAGTGTTTCCAAGGTTGATGTGATCAAGCATCGCACGCTCCCTCTACCATCGAGATTTGGTGTTTGTGTTGAGCATAGACATGATTGGATTATGTCTACCGCAATATGATTATTCATTTAAGGAGAATAATGGTTACCGTGTTTATTTGAATAATACCTTCAATGGTCTTGCACCTAAAAAGAATGGTTTATTGAATCTCGATCGTGGTGATACACATTTTCATGCCAAAAGATATAAGATAGTAATGATAGTACCACTTACTTGTGGCACTGCCATGTAAGTCATATTGGTGTAAAACGCATGAAGAAGCTCCATGTTGATGGATCTTTGGACTCACTCGTTTTTGAAAAGTTTGAGACATGCGAACCATGTCTATTGGTGTATACGCATGAAGAAACTCCATGCAGATGGATCATTTGGAATCACTTGATTTTGAATCACTTGAGATATGCAAATCATACCACATGGGCAAGATGACTGAAAAGCCTCGTTTTCAGTAAGATGGAACAAGATAGCAACTTGTTGGAAGTAAGACATTTTGATGTGTGCAGTCCAATGAGTACTGAGGCATGCAGTAAATATCGTTATGTTGTTACTTCACAGATGATTCGAGTAGATGTTGAGTATATTTACTTGATGAAACACAAGTCTGAATTATTGAATGGTTCAAGTAATTTCAGAGCGAAGTTGAAGATCATTGTGACAAGAGGATAAAATGTCTATGATATGATCATAGAGATGAGTATCTGAGTTACGAGCTTTGGCACGCAATTAAGACATTGTGGAAATTGTTTCACAATTAATACCGCCTGGAACACCATAGTGTGATGGTGTGTCCGAACATCATAGTTGCACCCTATTGGATATGGTGCGTACCATGATGTCTCTTATCGAATTACCACTATCGTTCATGGGTTAGGCATTAGAGACAACTACACTCACTTCAATAGGGCACCACGTAATTCCGTTGAGACGACACCGTTTGAACTATGGTTTGGAGAAACCTAAGTTGTCGTTTCTTAAAAGTTTGGGGCTGCGGCGCTTATGTGAAAAAGTTTCAGGTTGATAAGCTCGAACCCAAAGCGGATAAAATTCATCTTCATAGGACACCCAAAAACAGTTGGGTATACCTCCTATCTCAGATCTGGAAGCAAAAGTAATTGTTTCTAGAAACGAGTCCTTTCTCAAGGAAAAGTTTCTCTCGAAAGAATTGAGTGGGAGGATGGTGGAGACATGATGAGGTTATTGAACCATCACTTCAACCAGTGTGTAGCAGGGCACAAGAAGTTGTTCATGTGGCACCTACACCAATTGAAGTGGAAGCTGATGATAGTGATCATGATGCTTCGGATCAAGTCACTACCGAACCTCGTAGGTCGACAAGGACGCGTACTACTTCAGAGTGGTACGCAATCCTGTCTTAGAGGTCATGTTGCTAGATAACAATGAACCTACGAGCTATGGAGAAGCGATGGTGGGCCTGGATTCCGATGAATGGCTCGAGGCCATAAAATCCGAGAGAGGATCCATGACTTTGGAAGAAATACTTGATGTTCGTAAGGCTGTTGGGTACAGATGGATTTTAAGAGTAAGACAGACAATGATGGTAAGTATCACCATTAAGAAAGCTCGACTTGTCGTTAAGATGTTTTCCGACAAGTTCAAGGAGTTGACTACAATGAGAATTTCTCACTCGTAGCGGTGCTAAGAGTCTGTTGGAATTATATTAGCAATTACTGCATGATTTATGAAATCTTGCAGATAGGATGTCAAAACATTGTTTCCTCAACGATATCCTTGAGGAAAGGTTGTATGTGATACAACCAGAAGGTTTTGTCAATCCTGAAAGACGCTAACAAGTATGCAAAGCTCCAGCAATCCTTCTAAGGACTGGAGTAAGCATCTCGGAGTTGGAATGTACGCTTTGATGAGATAATCAAAGATTTTGGGTTTATACAAAGTTTATGAGAAACTTGTATTTCCAAAGAAGTGAGTGGGAGCACTATAGAATTTCGGATGAGTATATGTTGTTGACATATTGTTGATCAGAAATGATGTAGAATTTCTGGAAAGCATATAGGGTTATTTGAAAAGTGTTTTTCAATAGAAAACCTGGATTAAGCTGCTTGAACATTAAGCATCAAGATCTATGAGGATAGATCAAAAACCGCTAAATGGTACTTTCAAATGAGCACATACCTTGACATGATCTTGAAGGTGTTCAAGATGGATCAGTCAAAGAAGGAGTTCTTGCCTGAGTTGTAAGCTATGAAGTTAAGAGTTAAAGCTCGACCACGACAGAAGAGAGAGAAAGGACGAAGGTCATCCCCTATGCTTTAGACGTAGGCTCTATAGTATGCTATGCTGTGTACCGCACCGGAAGTGTGCCTTGCCATGAGTCAGTCAAGGGGTACAAGAATGATCCAGGAATGGATCATTGGACAGCGGTCAAAATTGTCCTTGGAGTAAATAAGGACATGTTTCTCGATTATGAAGGTGATAAAGAGTTCGGCGCAAAGGGTTACTTCGATGCAAGCTTTAACACCTATCCGAGTGACTCTGAGTAGCAAACCGGATACATATAGTGGAGCAACCATTTGGAATAGCTCCAAGTGGAGCATGGAACCGGGATTTACAATATGACATAGAGATTTGCGAAGTACAAACGGATCTGAATATTGCAGACCCGTTGACTAAAACCTCTCTCACAAGAAAAACATGATCAAACCCCAGAACTCATTGAGTCTTAATCACATGATGATGTGAACTAGTTTAGTGACACTAGTAAACTCTTTGGATGTTGGTCACATGGCGATGTGACCTGTCAATGTTAATCACATGGCGATGTGAACTAGATTATTGACTCTAGTGCAAGTGGGAGACTGTTGGAAATATGCCCTAGAGGCAATAATAAATTAGTTATTATTATTATATTTCCTTGTTCATGATAATCGTTTATTATCCATGCTATAATTGTATTGATAGGAAACTCATATACATGTGTGGGTACATAGACAAGACCATGTCCCTAGTAAGCCTCTAATTGACTAGCTCGTTGATCAACAGATGGTTACGGTTTCCTTACCATGGACATTGGATGTCGTTGATAACGGGATCACATCATTAGGAGAATGATGTGATGGACAAGACCCAATCCTAAGCCTAGCACAAAGATCGTATAGTTCGTATGCTAAAGCTTTTCTAATGTCAAGTATCATTTCCTTAGACCATGAGATTGTGCAACTCCCGGATACCGTAGGAATGCTTTGGGTGTACCAAACATCACAATGTAACTGGGTGGCTATAAAGGTGCACTACGGGTATCTCCGAAACTGTCTGTTGGGTTGGCACGAATCGAGACTGGGATTTGTCACTCCGGTTGACGGAGAGGTATCTCTGGGCCCACTCGGTAGGACATCATCATAATTTGCACAATGTGACCAAGGGGTTGATCACGGGATGATGTGTTATGTAACGAGTAAAGAGACTTGCCGGTAACGAGATTGGACAAGGTATCGGCATACCGACGATCGAATCTCGGGCAAGTACAATAGCGCTAGACAAAGGGAATTGTATACGGGATTGATTGAGTCCTTGACATTGTGGTTCATCCGATGAGATCATCGTGGAACATGTGGGAGACAACATGGGTATCCAGATCCTGCTGTTGGTTATTGACCGGAGAACGTCTCGGTCATGTCTGCATGGTTCCCGAACCCGTAGGGTCTACACACTTAAGGATCGATGACGCTAGGGTTATTGGGAATAGATATACGTGGTTACCGAATGTTGTTCGGAGTCTCGGATGAGATCCCGGACGTCACGAGGAGTTACGGAATGGTCCGGAGGTAAAGATTTATATATGGGAAGTCCTGTTTTTGTCACCGGAAAAGTTTCGGGTGCTATCGGTAACGTACCGGGACCACCGGGAGGGTCCCGGGGGTCCACCAAGTGGGGCCACCGGCCCCAGAGGGCAGCATGGGCCAAGTGTGGGAGGGGACCAGCCCCAAGTGGGCTGGTGTGCCCCCCCACCAGGGCCCAAGGCGCCTAGGGTTTGGGGAGGGGGCGCCTCCACCTTACTTGGGGGGCAAGTTTCCCCCTCTCCCCCCCTTGGCCGCCACCCTAGATGGGTTTTGGGGCTGCCGCACCCCTTGGGGTGGGAACCCTAGAGGGGGCGCAGCCCCCTCCCTCTCCCCTATATATACTTGAGGTTTTGGGGCTGCCACACATAAGAGTTTCGACCTCTCCCTGACGCAGCCCTACCTCTCTTTCTCCTCATCTCTCGCGGTGCTTGGCGAAGCCCTGCTGGAATACCACGCTCCTCCATCACCACCACGCCGTTATGCTGCTGCTGGACAGAGTCTTCCTCAACCTCTCCCTCTCTCCTTGCTGGATCAAGGCATGGGAGACGTCACCGGGTTGTACGTGTGTTGAACGTGGAGGTGCTGTCCGTTCGGCACTAGGATCTCCGGTAATTTGGATCACGACAAGTACGACTCCTTCAACCCCGTTCTCTTGAACGCTTCCGCTTAGCGATCTACAAGGGATGTAGATGCACTCTCCTTTGTCTCGTTGCTAGTCTCTCCATAGATAGATCTTGGTGACTCGTAGGAAATTTTTGAATTTCTGCTACGTTACCCAACATGAACATTATATGTTCCAACCTTCAGGAGTTGAATTTACCCGCATGGTGTAAATCATTTAAGCAGGTGAGATCATCAAAAGGATTGCAGGTATACTATTGTGATTATGTTTAACAATTATAATCGTAGCCTGGCCTTTATATGATGTGTTGGTTCGCACTCTGGGTTATCAATACCTTATGTGACCCCCGATGCGATAAACCACCAAGGGAATTTTTCTTGTTTTATATGCAGGTTAAGGCAAGCAAATGTAACATCAAGGAGATAAAAGATCAATATAAGCTGGAAGTATATAGCAATGGCGGCTTACGAAAGTATTAAGCGCCATAAACATGCGCGAAGGCATGACAAAATTGAAGAGGTTTTTTCTACCCTATTACAAGACTTCCCGAGTCTGAATAATGAAGCATTGTTTTGCAAAGTCATAAACGCCTCGCGGTTCACTGCTTTGGTTGGCTTGAATGCTCCGGGTTATCCTTCTCCGCTTCTCCGTCGGCTGCTTTGTCTTGGAAAGTTGACGAGGCCCAGTCAATGCCGCTCAAGGCTTCAAACTCAGCTTCATCATCTATTAAACCGGCTGGGTCCACTTCAGGGGCAAAGGTATGCTTACGAGTTGGAGGGATCAGGCTGACTTCCTCATAGGGAGGTGTTGGGATTCTCCGATTCTCGTTGTCATAGCCTGACTGATACTTGGTAAGATCAGTATCATTCCCAATAAGAGTGGCACAGGCGGTGAAGTCATGTCCATCAAATACGGTCCCATCTTCTTTAAGACTGGGGTATCCAAGAGCGAGGTCGGCCGGGTCTAGTTTCAGAATCCATGCTTTCGCCCGGCTCAATGCAGCTACGGCACCGGCTCTTGCGGACGCCCACCTTAGATCATGGATCCGTTGAGGTAGTGAAGCAAGCCATTTCAGCATGTCTTGCAGGAGGTGAGGAACGTCATCTGATAAAGCTACAACGGCCAGAGCACGTTGTGACCCGGTGTAGAGCTGCTCCACAAGAGTATAAACCGCCTTCAGCTTGATCAACATGTTTTGCTTGAGGTTTGTGCTCCTAGGGCCTGCATTATTAAACATAAGGTGAGCTGGAGCTGACAATTGAAGTAATCATTGAAAGGAAGTTTGCAAGGTTTAAAGTCTATATGGGTAACTTACCAAAGATTGTTGAGACCATTTGAGATATCTGGCGTTTTAAGCCGAACAGCTCCATTGTTGCTTCTGCAAGTAATGCCTCTGCCGTCTCAGCCCGGGTCACCAGTGAAGCCTTTTCATCAGCCCAGATTTTCTTCTCTGCCTCAAAATTCTCCTTCAGCTTCTCTTGTTCAGAGACACTGAATTCAAATTTGGAGTTGTCCTTTTGAATTTCAAGTTCTTGAGCGGCCAGGCGGCTCTTCAAGTCAGCCATCTACGACTCAAATTGACTTATGGTGGTCTGCATTTAATGTCGGGTTATTATCAGAGTCATGGTAAGATAACATTAAGTCCCAAGCACTTTGCAAGCAAAGATACTTGACACTTGGGGGCTAATGTGTGCTGAAGAATTTTAACTTACAATGTCGTCTCATGGAAATTAAGTCTCAAGCACTTTGCAAGCAAAGATGCTTGACACTTGGGGGCTAATGTGTATCGCAAGTTTAAAGTATCATGTTACAACCGGGTTAAATATCTTCTTTCAAAAACCGGATAAATCAGTGTTAAGCAATTTTCTAAGTCTACAGCATATTTGTTCATAAGCAATAGACTTGGGGGATGATACAGTAAGTATGATTCAGAAAAGTAGCATAAGTCATACCTCAGATTTTTGTTGTATTTGCTTCACCATGCCAATTTCCAGGTCACGGCTGCTATGTACTTGATTGAGATAGCCAGAGACTATATCTCCAATACTTAAATGAGTATAGTCAACAATATCTAGCTTGGCCTTTCGGCGTTCCAGAAGTTCCTCCTTAGCAGAGCACTTGGCAAGGACAGTGGGTCGCCCTGGCTCAACAAAGTGAGTCTTCAGAATCTTAATGTCTAGATCAATTGTCTTGACCGGGCTAGGAGCTTCCGGGTTATCAGAGTTGTTGAGAGTGTCTTCGGCGGGTGGATCAGAGGTTGGTGCTGGAATGTCATAGGATGGTTTAGGTGGCGGCTGATGGGTAGAACTATCAGGAGCAGTTGTCCCAAGCTCCGGTTCAGTCACGATCGGGTCTCGGGACGGCTTACTCTTTTTTGCCCTCTTACTGGGCTTCACTTGCACGCTGTGGTTAAAGGCAGAAGGATGAGTACAAAGGCATGGGTAAGGTAAAACATAAGGTAAACAAAATTACAATACCCGGGGGCAGTTTTGAAAGCCGACATGTTAGACTGCATAGACTCGCCGGAGGAAGGAGAGGTATCCTGATAATTAGAGTCAGATGAATTGAGAGGTTGGCGAAATAAACCCGCCAAAGGGAAAATAGAACATAAATCGGAGATAACCTTAGTCCGATGCTTCCTGGTTACGTCTGGTAAGCCGGAGGAAAGCTCTACATCCTTGCTGTTCCGGGTCTGCCTCTAACTTTAAAATTGTTGTTGCTTCAAAAGAAATTGAGGATCTTGATAAGCTAGAGGATGTGAAAATCTTACTTTCCGGGTCACCCTTCGGATTTTTTGCTTTGGCAAAGGCTCTGAGTCGGAGGAGATTATAGTTACCTCTTCATCAATCGCTTGGTTGTTCCCCGTATCCTCCTGAAAGGATGGAATGTCAATAAAATAATGACAAAAGAGTCACGAGAGTTAAGGATTACCTCTTCTTCATCATTAGAAGTGTCATCCAATTTGAGTAAATCCGAAGCGCTTGGTTTCTTCTTCCTTGAAGTTCCTGTTTTGGCGGCTTTCCTTTCAGCTCTCTTTGCCGCTCTGGCTTGTTTGGCTGCCTCATGGTCATATTTGACCTTCCAGAAGTTGTCATCGGCCTGTGAAAAATGATAAGGGGTTATGAGTAAAAGCAAGATGTAATATAGTAAAGAGTATTCATTGAGGTTGGTGACTCACAGCAGGGGTCGGGTTCTTCTTGCAGAAGGGAAGTAAGCCAAAGGCATTACTAATCACCATGCCCTCTTTCAACAACGATTGGATCATGGCCTCCACCACATCTTCTGGTAAGTCATCGGGGCTATGACACAGTGGGTCATCTTTCTCGCCGGAGTAAGTGCACTTTAAGCCGGGGCGGCGGCTTAGCGGAAGCACTCGCCAAGTAATCCAGACTCGGACCAGGTCGATGCCGTCTAAGCCATCTCCCATAAGAGCTTTGATTTTTCTAATGGTGGGAGCAAGTGGCAGACGTTCAACAGTAGTCAGTTTATCCGGCAGCATGTGGTTGGACTCAAGGCGCAGGGCGCGGAAGCCGGGCAGAGGGTTTTCCTTAGCCGGAGAAGTGTCCTGACAGTAGAACCACGTCTGATTCCAATCCTTTGGGTGACTCGGCAGTTCAGCATAAGGAAAGAGGCAGTCTCTCCGCCAATGAATCGAGATGCCACCAAGTTCAAGACTAGGCCCGTTGGCACGTTCATTCTGCCAGTTTAGATAGAACATCTCTCCGAATAAAAGTATATTGGGCTCTTCTCCAAGGTACACCTTGCAGAAGACTTGGAAGTTGCAAATGTTTGACACGGAATTGGGCCCGATGTCTTGAGGTCTGAGGTCAAAGAAATGCAAAACATCCCTGAAGAATTTTGAACCGGGTGGAGCGAAGCCCTGATTCATGTGATTAGTAAACACGATTACCTCCCCTTTTTGGGTTGAGTCTTCTCCTCTGACGGGTTAGGAGCACGATAAGACATGACCTCCTTCGTCTTGGGAAGATGGCCGGATTTCACAAAATCAGACAAGATGCTCTCTGTAACAGTGGATTTGACCCAGTTGCAGGTCACGGGAGCTTTAGGAGCCTTGGGTGCCATTACGTAAATTGAAGCCTATGACAAAATAAGAGGTTCCAGTTCAAATTTAACCCGAAGGAAAACATTTTAAGTTTAAACAAGATGGCGGCTTAAGAAGGGGCCTAATGACATATGGTTGACTATATCTGGTTGCCTAAGCCGCTATGGGAATTAGTAACAGTTAAAAGATATTTTAAGTTGCCAGGAGCTGGCAAGGCTGTCAATTAACATTGTCTATTTTAAACCGGCAATGAGGGCCGCTAGAGTTAAATGGGCTTAACAGAAACAGGTTTCGCAGTTGGCGGATATTATTTTGGATCAAACAGGTGCACAGAAAGAAAAAAATTCTAGACCTAAATCTAGTACAGATAAGTTCATCAGTGCTAAACAAGGCTTCTGTACACAGAAAGGGATCTATTTGCAGTTAGAAACGGGTGCAAAATAACCACCGTAACTGTTTCTACATTATCTGAAGATCAAAAGGGGGCATTGGAGGTAAAAACTATCAAGGGTTTGACTCAGGCTATTACGAACGCCGACGAACTTGAAGAAGCCTTAATGCAGATCTAAAAACAGGGGAAGAGGGGAACTCACAGATGCAGACTGGCTGCAGAGGTCCGCCGTTGTTGTGTTTTCTGGTCGGGATCAGGTTGATGTAGCAGCCGGAGTCGGTGAAGATGAGGAGCTTCACGGCGGCGGCGACGGAGCTCAAGTAGCCGAGAGACAGCGAGAGGAAGAGGATGACCGAAAGGGGGAGAATGAAAGACCTAGGTTGAACCTATTTATAAGGGAAGACCGACTGAGACGGCGCGAGAAACGAGGAGACAAAACATCATTATCCAGCGGTCCCGACGCCTCGGTTTTCGGAACGGTCAGTAAAAGCAAAGATCCGTTAGAGGATATGGCGGAGTAAAATATGAAGTTAAGTGAAGATGACGTCACGATGGGCTAACACGGATCCAGAAGATGATGTCATGGCGGGTTAAAAGCCTTTACACAGGCAGAAGGCTGAAGGTTTATTTTTAAAGGTATTTTAAGATTGATATGAACCGGTTCAAATCAATCTGGGGCCTAATGTTGGGGATATAACTATTTGTAAGCCGCCCAGGAGGGGCCGGGTTATGCAAAGAAGACTCATCAGAAAGAAGCCCAAGACCAAGCATGAAGATGGCAGTTCAATAAAGGGTCTAAAGCCCGCAAGACGCTTAAAGCCCATAGTGGTAAACCGTCATGATAATATGACTTGTAACATAAGGTAGACTTAACTAGTCACCGAGCCGGACACTGTCTATGAGCCGGCCGGGACTCTGTAGGCCGCAGGGCGTCCACCAGTGTATATAAGGGGACGACCCGCTGGCGGCTTAGGGTAAGAAACAACTCATCGAGAACCAGGCATAGCGTATCTCGCTCCCTGGTCATCGAAACGTCAAGCAATATCAGCCCAACTAGACGTAGGCCTTATCATCGTAAGGGGCCGAACTAGTATAAACCCCTCGTGTCTCTTGTCCCAACTAACCCCTTCAAGCTTCCTAGTTGCTATGGCTCCACGATTAAGTCCTTTCACTAGGACATCTGACGTGACAATTCCACGACAATAAGTGTTCTTCTAAATTTAACACGAACAAAAAAATCAGGTCTCATACGCACAAAACCAAAATATGTGAGGTCCACTGAAACAAAAGACCATATTATTTACACATTGAGCTTCATCTAGGAGACAATTGTACACGCATCAGCAATAGAGGTGCAATTCATACATTGAGTTGTTTTCAAAGGTTAAAGCATAAAAACAAACAGGGAGATAGAATTATAGATGAAGAGCTACACACAAGCGCTACTGCTCATTCAGGGGAGACAGGCACATCAATGGCACGGGCGAGGACCGGTTGTACCCTGCAGTTTTACGTGTGGGTCAGACGCAGACGATGAGAAACATACACAGAAAGTGAGATCGCATCCCCATGTGGAAATGCACCCCAAAAATAGCACTAATATCATACTGACCGTTCTGAAGCCTGACCTTCTTTCCACACCTCATGTGATCTTCTCCCCTGCCTGATGGTGACCTTCTTCCTCCCTATGTTCACGCAGGTAGCGAGCACCAGTGGCACATAGGACTCTGGAACTTTTTGAGCAAAATTAGTGAGAACAAAGCAGCAAACAACTAAACACCTGAACATCAAACAAGAGGAGCAGCCGGCAATTTCTTCTTTTTCTGAAAGGTCTTTTTGTACTGAGACTTGAAAATGCCAAATGAAGTTGACATGTACTCGTTCTTCTTTCTGAGCCATATTAACTTCATTTTTCACAGAAAAATAGCGCCGGCTCACCACCCAGGATCCTCCAACGTCTTTGTTGTCATGCCGACATCTCTAGGAAGAAGATTTTGTTCTGCTCTACATACTCCAGCTCCTCCTGTTTGCATTCAGATAAAAACATAGACGATGTTGGGTTTGACTGAGATGCAGTACATCGGGGCAAGGATGTGTTAGTGGGGTGAGATGCATGGCAGCAGTGGTATTCAGGAGGCACTGCAGTTGTGAACCTCCAGGGGCGCGTAGTTGAATGGCCGGAGTGTAACGGCGACGAGCGCCATTGGTGCTGCGGCAGTGGAGCACCATCGAGAGGAGGCGGAAGGAGCGAGCAGGAGGGGACAACCACGAGGAGGCGGAAGGCGGGAGCCCCATCGTAGGTTGCATGCGCGCAGGGATGCAGGCACTTGGTGGCGCCGTGAAGTGGAGCTTTGAGGCACTATTGTTGCCGTCGTCGGTTTCCTGGGAGGATCCTTGGCCGGTGGCAAAGCACAGGGATCTAGGGGTGGCTGTGTCGCGTTGTGATGCTTGGTCTCGGTGGCGCACGGGATTCCAGCGATCTGGCGGCGCGCGAAATTTCAGGATCCGGCGGTGATGCGAGGGTCCGGTGGCGCCGGGAGGCGCGTCGGGTCGGGGGGAGTGGGTGCCGGCAGCGGGTGACGTGCTGGGGGCCGGTGGCGCCGTTGGGAGGTGGTTGGGTGGATCGGGCAGAGGTGGTGCGGGAGGGGGTGGGCCGGCCAGGCCCTTTTTTCTTGTTTGGTCGAGTTCGGGAACAAGTCCATCGCGTCCTTATAGGGCTGATCATGATCAGAATAACTATTCTGATCCCACGATCAAAATAGTGTTACTCTCTCTCTCTCTCTCTCTCTATATATATATATATATATATATATATATGGGCTATTCTGTTACCCTTTTTGAACTAATGGTTGCAGGTGGTTGTACTGATGTTTTCGAAGTGGTTGAACTGATGCTTTCAGCTGTGTTTAACGGATCGTCTTCTTTAGTTCAAAAACCTTTTGTAATTTTTTTGTCGGAACGGGGCGTGTAATATATCGCTGGAAAGCTCTTGACAACCATATTTCAATTATATTGAACGTTTTTGCAAAATAATTATGGATTAAGAGCAGTTTTGAAAAAACCAATTTTTTTCAAAACTGAAAACGTGAATCGTATTTTGTTCTCAATTTTCAAACGGTTTGTCGGAATTGAGCAAATAAGATGGCGTTGGAAAGCTGGTGAAAATCCGCATCTTCCATATATGTATTGTTTTTTCTAATTCTATATGATTTAAAAGTAATTTGAAAAACGGTGAAATTCTGGGAGAAAAGTATTTTCGCGATTTTTTGCAAACGGTTTGTCGGATTGACGCAAATGATATGGCGTTGGAAATCTATGGAAAATGTGCAACTTTTGCGTATAAAAATGTTTTTCTAATTCCTTACGGTTTAAAAACGAGTTCGAATACGGTCAAATTTGATTTTGAACGTGATTTTTTTAAAAAGTTTGTCGAAATATGGCAAATAATATACCGTTGGATAGCTATCGAAAATGCAAAACTTAATCATGTTGAACGTTTTCTCTACTTCGAAACCGTTTAAGAGTAATTTTGAATACGGCATGACGGATCCTGCAGTTTTCTCGTCTGAAAAACAGAGTAGTCGTACTGATATATGTGTATGTTTGTACCGAGCTATTTTTTGTAGAGTAATTTTGAATGGTTCCGAAAAAGGGTACTTATACTGATGCTTGCATGGTTTTGTACTAAGCGTGTTTTCACTAACTAGACTTTGCTCTGTTTTTTGGGTAATATTTTTCTCGTAAGTTTTCAACGGTTTACTGTATCGTCGTCCCTGTACTTGTATGGTTTGTATCATCGAACTGAATGATATTTTATTCAAAAACAAAATGTGTTTCTTTTGTTTCTTTTTTTTAACTCAATATTTTTTTGACAACATTGTTCTGAACTTCTCTCATTTACGACTTGTACTAAGGTACTTATTAAGCAGGATTTTCATGGGTTTTTTTGCTTGAACTTTACAATTTGAATTTCTGCCATTTCTTTTATTTTGAACGGACCACCGTTTTTAACTCGTACTGAGGTACTTACTACGCCCGAACTGGGGTGGCTGTCGCGTGTCTCGGCGTGTTTTGAACTCGAGGAAAATGTTTCGCATGTTTTCTTTTAACTCAATTTTTTTTACAATGATGTTCTGAACTTCTTTAATTTTACGACTTGTACTTTTTACCATTTGAATTGCATGGGGTTTCTTTTTGCTTGAACTTTTACAATTTGAATTTTTGTCATTTCCTTTATTCCGAACGGACCACCACTTTTAACTCGTACTGATCAATATTTTTAATTGCAAGGTAGGACGAACTCGTCTTCACCCCCGCCATGGCAGCTACCCCGCTTCCCCCGCTGATGGCTAGCAGGGCCACCCCGGCGTGGAGGGCGTCCAAGTGCCCTTACTTACAGATGGAGGGGTTGGCCGACGGCGGTACGGCCGTGGGATCTCAGGGGAGAAGGCGGACGGATCTCGGGGAGGAAGGTGGACGGAGCGTGGGGAGGGAGGTGGACTGATTGCGGGGAGGAAGGAGGCCGGAACACGGGGAGGAAGGCGGCCGGAGCACGGGGAGGAAGACGGCCGGAGCGCGAGAAGAAAGGCAGGCAGAGCGTGGGGTAGGGAGGAGGCCGGCGCGCGAGGAGGAAGGCGACCGGAGCGGAGGAAGGAAGGCGACCGGAGCGGAGGAAGGAAGGCGGCCTGAGCATGGGGGTGGAGGAGGCCGGCGCGCGAGGGAAGGCGGCTGCCGGCGCGAGGGAGGGCGGCTGTCGGCGCAAGGTAAGGGCGGCGCCGGTGTAGGAGGGAAGGAGGCGGCGGGGGTCATGAGGAGTGACGGGCGTGGGCTCACAGGGATGAGGAGGTGGTGCTGGTGGCGGCGAGGGCCGTCGCAGCGGCACGCTTGAGGCGAGGCCGGCCGGAGGCGCGCTGGGAGGAGGCCGGCCGGCGGTGCGGGAGGGGGGAGAAGGCCGGCCGGCAGCGCGCTAGGAGGAGGCCGGCCGGCGGCGCGGTGGGGAGGAGGTCGGGCGACGGTGGGCACGGGGTAAGAAGGATCTGTGGGGGGATCAGGATAGTTTTCTTTTTTTGGGCCGGCCGCGCCTTATTCTGTTACCCTCGCCCCCTATAAGGCGCGACGCGTCCAGGACTGGCCCAGCCCTAATCCGGCCCGCCTCCTACCACCGGAGGCAGCCGTCGTGGGCGAGCGAGCGACGGCGGCAGCCGGATCGAGGGAGCCCGCGGCGCCATGACGGGTCGCTCGACCCACTCGCTGCCCCCGGCCGGCCCGTCCGCACGCCTCCCCGCCAACGGGCTCACCTCCTCTTTTCCCAGACCCCTTGTCGCGAACGATTCCCCCAACCCGATCCCACCACCACGAGCGCGCCGCCGTCGTGCCCCTCATCGAGCGCACCGCCGCCGGCCACCTGCCTAGCACCGCCGCCCCCCTCCCCAGCGCGCCTCGGCCGGCCACTACCCCACCACTTTCCCCATGACCTCTTCCCTCAATCTCTGGATCCCCCCAAACTCGTGGCCGCATTTCTCGTCATAGTACGCCGGCGACCCCGCTCTTCCTCCTCCCGACCGAGTGCGCCACCGGCCCCGCTCTTCTTCCTCATCTCAGCCATGTGCGTCGCCGCTCCCGCGCATGATTCCTCCTCCTGCCATGCGCGCCGCCGCCCCGCGCCAACATCCTCCTCCTAGCACGCGCGCTGCCATCCCCACGCATCCTTCCTCCTCCTAGCATGCGCCCCTCCGTCCCTGCGCCTCCCTCCTCCAAGCACGTCCCCACCCCCTTCCCCCTCCCGGCATGCGCACCGCGGCCCCGACCTTCCTCCCGCACTCACCACCGCTCGCCCCCATCTCCTCCCTGCTTCCATAGCTGCCTCAACCCCATCTCCTCCTAGGTTCCTGCCGCCGCCCCACCCCCATCTTCCCCAGCTCCGGCCGCCGCACCGCACCTACATCCCCAAGCTCCGGCCGCCGCAGCGCCCCATCTCCCCTCGCTCCCACACCACGCCATCTCCTCCCAGTGGGGCTCCGCCGCCGAAGCGATCTGGCCGTTCACACCCACCACCCCTGTCCGTTCACCTGTACAAGATGACCAGGCCGAGGTACGCTGTGTCAAGTGATTCGTGCCCGGCTTTCACCAAAATTTACCTCAGTCCTTAGCTCTAACATTGATGTTATTTTCGATTGCCTAGGAGGCAGCGATCTAGTAGAGTTCATTTACTGAAGGTGTTCACCTTTTGTGTGATTATCAGTTCACGTTTGGTGTGATTTTCTGTTCAGCAAGCTTACTATTTCATCATCAGGTAAACTGCAAAGCTCTGCGTCTGATAGAATATCCCATGTTATAGCTAGTTATAAATATGTCTAGATGCAAGGAAAGAAAAAAACTCCAGCCAACTTTTGCTTCGCTGAAATAAATCATGCTCTGTTTTGTTGTCGAGCAACAACATGGATTTCACAGTAACCAGAAAGACACGAACATGATCACTAAAGAAGTTGAAGCATAAGAATGGTATGATCAACAAGCACCGTTTGTTGCTCTGGAGTCGAATGAAAATCACCATTATTTTAGGTACACCCAGTGCTAGAGTCATAGGCATCTAAACCTTCTAAAAATAAAATGAATGACAAGTTATCTGCACTTAATTTTATGAGCAGTACTACATGTTACTTGTTTCGACTGTGAGCGTTCAGAACACAAGTTGGTGATGTTGAGCAATGGTGAAGGATCTCGTGACACAGCTCCTGCCCTCTTATCATTTCAACTGTAGTCGTCCATGGCGGCCTGTGCCCCCACCACAGCGTCCACCTGTCCTCGAACGCCCTCACCAGCGCCTTCAGTTCAATCCACCTCCTGTTTCTGAAAATCAGTTCCTTTAGTTCCACCGTACTTAAAAAGTCAGTGCAACCTCTCCTATTTTTCGAGAACATGTACACCCTAATTTCGACCTAGGAGAACGGTCATTTTCTGGATGATTTTTTTCTTTCACGGCTCACTAGTGTCATGTTTTGCTATCGATGCTGTCTAATTTCTTCTCCCTGTGAGTGTTAGAGAACAATGTAGTGTTGCCTATCAACTACTGGTTTGGCCTGTTTCAAGTTTCGGCCTGGTTGAACTTTTGATTGAACATTGGTTTGTTGTCAGTTCTAGTGCGCTCAAGCATAGGGTGGGATTGAACTATTATCGATGGATCACTACTAATAATTCAACTTACTATTTTTTTTGCAGGATGTAGCAAAAAAGCAAGATTCACAAGTTCATCTTCTGGTTGCTTTTTAGTACATCTACTTCCCGTTGGTAAGTCAAATTTATTCTGTGCTTCCATCTTCCTATAGCACAAACAAGTGCTTGTGGTTATGCCGGATAATGATGTTGTACACAAAATGGCTTATGGGATATCAGGATAATGTGTATACAAAATGATTTTTGGTTAATATTTTGTATGATCCATTTGACAGAAAAGATTCTTGTTATTTGTGGAGTTTATACAACTCTTCTGTGATCATAGCTTATTCATGTTGGTAGTCTAGGTGCAAACACAAAATTAAGTTCGTGTGCATCTACAGGGAAGGTTCGCCTATAAATAGAGTTCAATTCGGTTAAAAAAAGTAAATTTTACAGAAAAATGTGCTTGAAAGTTCAATTACAGTCACTAAGAAAGTTTGTACACTTTATTTTCAGGACTGCATATCTTGCGCGTGCTGCTACTAATCTCAACTTATTGTCCAAATCATACTAGTACTGATGAATATCGAGTTGATGAAAAATGTAGTGTTACATGATATTGCAGTACAAGACAATGTGCATGATAATGCTCAGGCTTGATGGTTAGATATTGTAGTCTCATAAATACATGATAATGCTGCCATGATCTATTAGGTAACTCATCTCAGCATGATAATGCTGCCATGATTTATATAATTTTGTAAAGAAGATCTATATGTGCAAGTTTTCTCATAAAATAAAGAAGAAAATCCACTAGCAAATTTAGGGAAACATGTGTACCTTGAGAAAAGTTTACAAAATAAATGCTAGGAGGTTCATTTCGTGTACGTTTAAATTGGTACCGCTTCGAAGAAAAAAGAAACAAAGTTCAAAAAGAAAATTTATGAGTTCACCTTCCATAAAGTTTGTAAGTACAGAGATATCACCTTGATGTAGTATGTAACTATGTATTGCAAATACATCAGTTCACCTTGAATAAATTACCGAAGTGCACTGTGAAGATTTCCATCAGTTCTCTTATAAAAAAACAGAAAGTATTTGAATAAAATATTTTGTGGGTAAGTAAACTAATCATGTTCTTGTAGTTTGGAGGGAAAACATAATAAGTTCTACGGAAATAAATATGGAAGTTCATATTTCAAAACAAATGAAGTATTTGGGAAGTAAAATGAAGTATTTCAAAGTACACATCTTTTTAGGTTTTGCTGTGAACATGTAATGTTACTGTACATGAACTTGTTGTTCTTTTTACATGAATTTGTGCATGCTAATTGGTGGCTGTTGTGTGTGTGCACGAAGGGTGGCATGAAGCAGTTGAGTAGGTGTGCGTGGTAGCAGCTACTGAACTTATTCAGACACTACAAATATAGTCCCACACAGCCTTCCGCGCGCCGCCAGCCGCCACCTCCCTCCCCCGCGCCGCCAGACATCGCCTCCCTCCCCCGCGTCGACGGGCGCCGCCGGACGCCGGCGCCACAATGACCACCCTCCCCGACGCGTCATCGCCACACCCCCTTCCCCAGCGTGCTGCCTCCACGCCCCCCCC
>NC_041383.1:611399705-611440600 GCF_002162155.2 Triticum dicoccoides
GCCCCCCCCCCTCTCCAGCTGCGCACTCACGGTCTTCTGCATCCACCGCTGACACGCAACCTCTTCTCCAATTTCTCTACATTATGACATTCAGTTGCGGTTCAACAAAAGAACAGCAGCAGTACATACATCTCTTTCCTGTCTACTGCTCTTTTCTGTCGCTAATTTGTTTCTCTCTATACTGCACCACGAGGGAGGTTGGACGGACTGCAAGACAAAAAAAGCTATGTTCTACACACAGGCCTAGCCACCTGCATGCACTACTTCCTCCGGTCCCCGTCTAGGTAAGGGGCTCACACCAGTACAACTCTTCCTCCCTTATCCGTCCGAGCACCTCCTGCCATGCTCCTTTACGAGCGAGCTTTTGCCGGCACTGGTGCACGCCGCCACATGTTCAAAAGAGTGTCTTGGAAAAAGTTCAGAAGTTTGGTTCCATGAAAAATTGCACTTGCTCGTCTTGAAAGACCATGAAAGTTCAGAAGTCAAGGTGCCCAGCACCTGTTTGATGAAATGGCAGGGGTGCGAGTTGCTCCTTGCCGTTTTTGAGCCTATAAGTTCTGCTCCTTGCCGCTCGCCATTGGCGCTCGCTTGTCATGACAAATAGGCCGAGCAATGCGAGAAGAGGCAGGCTGGTACCGAACCTAGTGTGGTGCTGCATGTGCTTTTCATCGTAGGAGAAATCTGCAGCGTGATATAATTGAGACTTCATTTTCATAGCAGCATTGTAGGACAGAACAGTACAGAATGCCTATCTGTCTTCTCAAAGATTGACTGTGTTTGTGCTTATACGTCTCTCTCTACTAATTGGTGTGATTAAATTTATATTTTGATCATTGGATCCTCGCTTGTTAAATCTAGCATGCACGAAAGTTTAGGAAAAGAGGCCTGAACAAATTGGGTGCACTCTACCTTTTTGTTCTTATGCTTGGTAAACCTTGTTCAGTTTGCATCGGAGAACTTGTACTATTCCTGTTGCTCTCAAGCTATATGTTTATATGCCTAAAAAGAACTTCAACCATCCTTTTGATGTTTCTTTATTGTCAAATAGAAGCTATATAGTCTGGACATATGTAGTAATAACATTTCTTATGGAGCAGTACACATATTTAGAAATTTAATGTAGTTACAAAACATGAATCTCATTCCCAAAAACCTGCAATAAACATCAATTTATATATTGACATTTGCTGCCGGTCCTTTTCTTGTGTATGTTCAGTTCGACATATGGTGGTTCTCCAGATCAACATTGTGTGCTTTTTTTAATTCATCCTGCGGGTGAAAAAAGGAGCTCCCTTTTAGTTCAAATGGATCCAAAAAATGGGTGATGCATTACAGTTCAAGACCATTCTGTTGGTTTAGGCTCCATGTTGCTAGTTTGGCAAATATTTTTTGCATCTACTTGCGGATGGCTTCCATTTTGTGCTCCCATGGGTGTTTGTTCTTATTCCTGAAAGAAAGAAAATAATCTATTGCATGTGATAGTTCATCTGATTTGTATGATTTTTTTACCTATTTTGCTCCATTTTTTTCCTTGCAGATCATGATCTTGAGAGGCTCACCGTCGAGGCTGAAGGTAAATTCCATTTTCCAATGGTTCTTTCAGTAGTACTATTTCAGTCCAAGTTTTCCCAAGACTAGTACTGGTAATTGTTATTTCACTATGTATTCTTTCCTCAGTCCATAGAGAAACATGGGAAAAGTTTCGATCATGTCGGATATATAGTTCAATTTTATATATCATAAGAAGAAAAGAACATGTTTTCTATACGAGAAAATCAAAAACATTATTAGCAATTCACTATGTATTCTACCATCAGTTCTGTGTGTGTTAGAGAGAGGGTTCGGTGTCTCATTGTTTTCACTTGCCCCGAAAAATATATATTCTATTGCAGATTAGGAACATTGTATTTAGATTTTTTTAAACAAAGAACTAATCAGTTCATATAAGTTCAAAAGACAAAGCGTTGAAAGTTGAATCAAAAGCTCTCACCACTTTCCTTTCTATTTCTTAATTATTATACGGCATTTCAAGCATTGAGCAAAAGGGATTAGTATAAATTGCAGAAGTAGTTGCAGGATGCTTAAGTTCTTTTTGACTTTTTTTCTCTCATTCTTCATGTACTGACGAGTTGTTTCATTTTTTCTGGTTTCAAAAGTAGAAGGGGGAGATGTAGATGCTGGACTACTCAGGGGTCAGGGCCTTTGCCGCTGATGTTGTGTTGTGTTAGGTCAACACGAAGTACTAGAATTATTTTGCAGGAAGAGAAGGCAGCGAGAAGATGTTCCAGGTGACACGCCCTTCCATCAAAAAAAAGTTCAAACATAGCAAAAAGTCACAGAAAAGGATGTGAACATAGCATACTCCCATGGTTGTATGAGTAAACATACACTAAGTGTAGACGTTCACCATGTGCTTTATCATCAGTTCAAAAAAAAAGCTCTGTGTGTGCTACTGAAATTGACATGGTTTAGTTTGCTTTTACTTGTATTCTATTGATAGATCAACAATATTTGCTTGTGTACTGAAGTGACTAATTTGAACCACACTGCTTGTGTACTAATGTTGTTTGCTTTTGTACACCTGCTTATATTTTTTGTGGTAGTCCCAAGTATAATTGTTTAAAAAGTACAAATGAATGTCTGCAAAAAAGAAAAGAAAAAAATATTTGTGGCATCTCAATATAAAAAGAAAATAAAAATTCAGTAGATCAAAGGTGAGAAAACAAGATGTTTAGAATAAAAAGGAACTTAAAAAGAATACACAGGAAGTTCCCAGTGTGAAAAGAACATGATGATCATGCAATATAAAATAAAGAAACACTAATAAAGATCAATGTAAAAAATGTCGGGTGAGTTCAAAACTAGAAAGATAGATAAGTCCAAAACCCACACAGAAAAAAATTCACCTACGAAAGAAAATGTGGCACTTCCACATGAAGTTAATAAACAAGGGTTAGAAAAAAAGCATGTTTATATAAAAAGAAAGTGCTCAAAACTTCAAATACTCTCCATGTGAACGTTCATACACTATTTCAAAAAGAGAGTGCACATTTTACTGGGATTTTTTTTGGTAAGTTCTAGGACAGAAAAAACAGAAGTTCAAAATCAACAAAATAGTTGTGAGGAAAACAAAGTAAAAGTCTGGTATGTGAAAAGCACGCTTAGTACAAACCCCATACGAAGATCAGTTCGAGTACTCTGTTTTCGGGACGGAAAAAACAACACGACCGGTCTCACCTTATTCGACACAACTCTATAAAAAATACCTCAGTAGAAACATACACATAGATCAGTACGGTACTCTATTTTTTTGACAGAAAAACAACACGATGGGTCATCCCGTATTCAAAATTATCATTGGAAAGTTACGTATGATTCAGTTCAACATACAAACCATGCAAAGTTCGAAGACTATGATATCGTGTACCACTGAAAAGTTACGAGGAAAATCAAACCGAAAAAATAGCGCAAAGTCTAATTAGTGAAAACACGTTCAGTACAAATCCATGCGAACATCAGTTCAAGTACTCTTTTTTCGGAACCTTTCAAAATTACTCTCCGAAGAATACATCTGTACAAACGCACACGTAGATCAGTACAAGTACTCTGTTTTTTCTGACGGAAAAACAGCACGATGGGTCTCACTGTAATCCAAATTAATCTTCAACGGTTGCGAATTTGAGAAAATGTTCAACATGACTAAGTTTCGTATTTTCGATATCTTTCCAACCGTATATTATTTGCCTCATTTCGACAAACTTTTTAAAAAAATCGCATTCGAAATCAAATTTGATCGTATTCGAATTTGTTTTTAAACCGTAAGGAATTAGAAAAACATTTCAATATGAAAAAGTTGCGTATTTTCCATAGCTTTCCAACGCCGTATCATTTGCATCAATCTGACAAACCATTTGCAAAAAATCGCGAAAATACGTCTCACCCAGAATTTCACCGTTTTCCAAATCACTTTTAAATCGTATAGAGTTAGAAAAAACATTAGATATATGGAAGATGCGGATTTTCACCAGATTTCCAAGGCCATCTTATTTTCTCAATTCCGACAAACCCTTTAAAAATTGAGTCCAAAATACAATTCGCGTTTTCGGTTTTGAAAAAATGGTTTTTTCAAAACTGCTCTTAAACCATAATGATTTTGCAAAAACGTTCAATATACTTGAAATATAGTTGTCAAGAGCTTTCCAATGATATATTACACGCCCCATTCCGACAGAAAAATTGCAAAAATTTTGAACTGAAGAAGACAATGTGTTAAACAGAACCGAAATCATCAGTTCAACCGCTTCGAAATCATTAGTACAACCGCCTGAAACCGTCAGTTCAAAAAGGGTAACAGAATAATATTCTGTTACACATAACAGAATAACCCAGATGTATACACACACTTGGATGTAGGTTCTCATAAATTATTATTGTTGACATTACCCTTGAGGTAAAAGGTTGGGAGGCAAAACTATAAGCCCCTATCTTTCTCTGTGTCCGATTGAAACTTTATACCCATAAGTATCATGTGAGTTTTAGCAATTGTGAAAGACTGGATGATAGTTGAGTATGTGAACTTGCTGAAAAGCTCTTATATTGACTCTTTCCGATGTTATGATAAATTGCAATTGCTTCAATGACTGAGATTATAGTTTGCTAGTTTTCAATGAAGTTTCTGATTCTACTTTACATTGTGAATAGATTGTTACTTTAGCATAATAAATCATATGACAATATAAGTTGATGTTCTAAGAATGATGATGATGCCCTCATGTCCGTATTTTATTTTATCGACACCTCTATCTCTAAACATGTGGACATATTTTTCGATTTCGGCTTTCTCTTGAGGACAAGCGAGGTCTAAGCTTGGGGGAGTTGATACATACATTTTGCATCATGATTTTATATCGATATTTATTGCATTATGGGTTGTTACTACACATTATGTGACAATACTTATGCCTTTTCTCTCTTATTTTATAAGGTTTCCACAAAGAGGGAGAATGCCAGCAACTGGAATTCTGGGCTGGAAAAGGAGCAAATATTAGAGACCTATTCTGCACAACTCCAAAAGTCATAAACTCCATGAAAGTCAGTTTTGGAATATATTTAAAAATATTGGGCGAAGAAAGCACCAGAGGGGGGCCACCCAGCAGCCACGAGGGTGGAGGGCACGCCCTACCCCCTGGGCGCGCCCCCTGCCTTGTGGGCCACCTGGCAGGCCCCCGATGCCCATCTTATACTATATGGTGTCTTTTGCTCTGGAGAAAAAATCATAAGCAACCTTTTGGGATGAGGCGGAACCTGGGCGGAACCAATCTAGGGCTCCGGCGGAGCTGTTCTGCCGGGGAAACATCCCTCCGGGAGGGGGAAATCGTCGCCATCATCGTCACCATCGATCCTCTCATTGAGAGGGGGTCAATCTCCATCAGTATCTTCACCATCACCATCTCCTCTCAAACCCTAGTTCATCTCTTGCATCCGATCTTTGTCTCAAAACCTCAGATTGGTACCTGTGGGTTGCTAGTAGTGTTGATTACTCCTTGTAGATGCTAGTTGGTTTATTCGGTGGAAGATCATATGTTCAGATCCTTAATGCATATTAATACCCTTATGATTATGAACATGAATATGATTTTTGAGTAGTTATGTTTGTTCCCGAGGACATGGGAGAAGTCTTGTTATAAGTAATCATGTGAATTTGGTATTCATTCGATATTTTGATGTGATGTATGTTGTCTCTCCACTAGTGGTGCTATGTGAACGTCGACTACATGACACTTCACCATGATTTGGGCCTAGGGGAAGGCATTGGGAAGTAATTAGTAGATGATGGGTTGCTAGAGTGACAGAAGCTTAAAACCTAGTTTATGCGTTGCTTCGTAAGCGGCTGATTTGGATCCACATGTTTCATGCTATGGTTAGGTTTACCTTAATTCTTCTTTCATAGTTGCGGATGCTTGCGAGAGGGCTTAATCATAAGTGGGATGCTTGTCCAAGGAAGTGTAGTACCCAAACACCGGTCCACCCACATATCAAATTATCAAAGTAACGAACGCGAATCATATGAGCATGATGAAAACTAGCTTTACAGTAATTCCCATGTGTCCTCGGGAGCGCTTTGCTTTATATAAGAGTTTGTCCAGGCTTGTCCTTTGCTACAAAAAGGATTGGGCCACCTTGCTGCACCTTAGTTACTTTGGTTTCTTGTTACCCGTTACGGATTACCTTATCACAAAACTATCTGTTACCGATAATTTCAGTGCTTGCAGAGAATACCTTACTGAAAACTGCTTGTCATTTCCTTCTGCTCCTCGTTGGGTTCGACACTCTTACTTATCGAAAGGACTACGATAGATCCCCTATAATTGTGGGTCATCATGTTAAGAAAGCCAAATGAGTTTTAGAGCGAGTAATTCTCCCAGTTTGAATATCATCGAAGATTTGTTCGACGGGATGATCTCTTGAGACTCTTGCTCGAACTCGTGAGAGCTTTTGGTTGGGTCAGGGTGGAACATCCTCTTCATTGTCTTGTTCTTCCTCTTGTCTCTCTTCATTGTCGTTGGTGTTGTTGTTCTCTCGTGGAGGTGGAGAAGGAGGTCGATGAGGTTCATCTTGTTGTACATCCTCGTTTCCATCATCTTGATGTGTTCCACTTGTGGATGCCTCCAAGTCAACTTGTGGTTCACCTGTGTGAAGTTGATGCTTCCACTTGGACGGACGAGGTACTCTCCTTCACTTCCGTTGGGCAAATCTTGCTAATAGACAAGTCTTGTATTGCTTCCGAAGGGTCTTTGTCACCTACATCAATTGGCAATTGCTTTACTTGAGAGCCGTTGCTACCTCTCGAGCTTGTGTTGGTTTTTCCCTTGAAGAGGAAAGGGTGATGCAGCAAAGTAGAGTCAGCATTTCCCTCAGTTTGAGAACCAAGGTGTCAATCCAGTAGGAGACAACGCACAAGTCACCGAATACCTGCACAAACAATTAACAACTTGCACCCAATGCAATAAAGGGGTTGTCAATCCCTTCATGGTTACTTGCAAAAGTGAGATCTAGTAGAGATAGATAAACGGTAAAGTAAATATTTTTGGTATTTTTGGTTTATAGATCGGAAAGTAAAAGATTGCAAAATAGTAGATCGGAAACTAGTATGATGGAAAAGAGAACTTATATGATGGAAAAGAGAACTTGTATGATGGAAAAGAGAACCGGGGGCCATATGTTTCACTAGTGGCTTCTCTCAAGATAGAAAAATAATACAGTGGGTGAACAAATTACTATCGAGCAATTGATAGAAGAGCACATAATTATGACGATATCTAAGGCAATGATCGTGAACATAGGCATCACGTCCGTGTCAAGTAGACCGAAACGATTTTGCATCTACTACTATTACTCCACACATCGACCGACTCCTGCCTGCATCTAGAGTATTAAATTCATAAAGAACAGAGTAACACATTAAGTAAGATGACATGATGTAGAGGAATTAACTCAAGCAATATGATGAAAACCCCATATTTTTATCCTCGATGGCAACAATACAATACGTGCCTTGCCGCCCCTACTGTCACTGGGAAAGGACACCACAAGATTGAACACAAAGCTAAGCACTTCTCCCATTGCAAGAAAAACCAATCTAGTAGGCCAAACTAAACCGATAATTCGAAGAGACTTGCAAAGATATCAAATCATGCATATAAGAATTAAGAGAAGACTCAAATAAGATCCATAGATAATATGATCATAAATCCACAATTCATCAGATCTCGACAAACACACCGCAAAAGAATATTACATCAAATAGATCTCCAAGAACATCGAGGAGAACATGGTATTGAGAATCAAAGAGAGAGAAGAATCCATCTAGATACTAGCTATGGACCCGTAGGTTTGTGGTAAACTACTCACGCTTCATTAGAAGGACAATGGTGTCGATGTAGAAGCCCTCAGTGATTGAATCCCCCTTCGGTAGGACGCCGAAAAAGTCCCCTAGATGGGATTGGTGTCTAATACGCAACTTTATTCTTGTAGACACGTGTTGGGCCTCCAAGCGCAGAGTTTTGTAGGACAGTAGCAATTTTCCCTCAAGTGGATGACCTAAGGTTTATCAATCCATGGGAGGCGTAGGATGAAGATAGTCTCTCTCAAGCAACCCTTCAATCAAATACAAGAAATCTCTTGTGTCCCCAACACACCCAATACAATAGCAAATTGTATAGGTGCACTAGTTCGGCGAAGAGATGGTGATAAAAGTGTAGTATGGATAGTAGATATGACTTTTTGTAGTGCGAACAATAAAAAACAGCAAGGTAGTAAATGATAAAATGGAGCACAAACGGTATTGCAATAATGTAAAATGAGGCCTAGGGTGCATACTTTCACTAGTGCAATCTCTCAACAATGCTAACATAGTTGGATCATATGATTATCCCTCAAAGTGCAATAAAGAATCACTCTCGAGTTCCTATTAGCGGAGAACAAAAGATATAAATTTTTTGTAGGTACGAAACTACCTCAAAGCTATTCTTTCCGATCAATCTATCCTAGAGTTCGTACTAAAATAACAGCAAGCTATTCATCGGTCTAATCAAGAGTTCATACTAAAATAACACCATATGATGCATATCAACCAACTCTAATGTCACCTAGATACCCCAAAGTCATCGCGAGTACCCGTGAGTTAATTATACGATATGTATCAAACAATTTCAGATTCATAATACTCTATCCACACAAAGAACTACGAGGAGACCCCCAAAGTTTCTATCGGAGAAAAGATAATAAAAACGTGCATCAACCCCTATGCATAGATTACCACAAAGTCACCTCGGTAATCCGCAAGTTGAGTGCCATAACATGTATCAAGTGAATCAAAATAATACCCCATTGTCACCATGGGTATTCATATGCAAGACATATTTCATGTGTTCTCAGATCTGAACATTCAATCCGACAAGACAAAACTTCAAAAGGTAAAGACCCAATTCATCACAACAAGTGTAGAGAGGGGAGAAACATCATATGATCCATCTATGTTAACAAAGCCCATGATACATCAAGATCGTGACATCTCAAGATCGCGCGCGCGCGCGAGAGAGAGAGAGAGAGAGATTAAACACATAGCTACTAGTATAAACCCTCAGCCTCGAGGGTGGACTACTCCCTCCTCATCATGGTGGCCACCGGGATGATGAAGATGGCCACCGGAGATGATTCCCCCCTCCGGCAGGGTGCCCGAACGGAGTCTAGATTGGTTTTAGGTGGCTACAGAGGCCTGCGGCGGCGGAACTTATGATCTAGGGTCTCCTCGAGGGTTCTCGGAATATTTGGGAATTTATAGGGCGAAGAAGGGGTACGAGAGGCCATCGAGGTGGGCACAACCCACCAGGGCGTGCCTGGGGGCCCTAGCGTGCCCCGGTGGCTTGTGCCCCCTTGGGGCACCCCCAGGTGCTGCTATGGCCCAATGGTTCTCTTATGGTCCATAAAAAATCCACAAAAAGTTTCGCGGTGTTTGGAGAACTTTCATTTCTGCACAAAAAACAACACCACGGTAGTTCTGCTGAAAACTGTGTCAGTCCGGGTTAGTTCCATGCAAATCACACCAAAATCATATAAAATTATTGTAAACATGGCATGAATACTTCATAAATTATAGATATGTTGGAGACGTATCAGGTATCTCACGGGTACAGAAGGTTGCGGCAGTGGAAAAGTGTTTTCGTGGCTCCCCCTGATGGTTTTGGGGTATAAGAGTATATATGGGCGAAAGAATTAGGTCAGGAGAGCTCCGGGGGGCCCACGAGGTAGGGGGAGCGCCCTACCCCCCTGAGCGCTCCCTCCACTGTCGTGGTCGCCTCGTTGAGTCTCCGACTTCATCTTCAAGTCTCCTAGTTTTCTTCTGGTCCAAGAAAGATCATCGTGAAAGTTTTATTCCATTTGGACTCCGTTTGGTATTCCTTTTCTGCGAAACTCTAAAACAGGAAAAAGACAGAATCTGGCACTGGGCTCTAGGTTAATAGATTAGTCCCAAAAATAATATAAAATAGCATATAAATGCATATAAAACATCCAAAATAGATAATATAATAGCATGGAACAATAAAAAAAATATAGATATGTTGGAGACGTATCAGCCGTTAGATTCATCAAACTTCACATCTACCGTCTCTTCAACCTTTCGGGTGAAATTGTTGTAGACACGATAAGTGTGGGAGTTTGAGCCATAACCGAGTAGGAAAACTTCATGATATTTAGGAGCAAATTTTGAACGACAATGCTTATCAAGAATATAGCACTTTGAGCCGAATACTCAAAAGTATCCAACTTGGGGTTTGTTACCGGTGAGAAGCTCGTATGTCGTCTTGCCGAGTAGCTTGTGAAGATATAAACGATTTGTTGCATGGCAAGCTGTCTCAACCGCTTCCACCCAAAAGTGTTTTGGCATCTCGTACTCATCAAGCATCATTCTCGCCATTTCAATAAGAGTCTGGTTCTTCCTCTCAACAACTCCATTTGGTTGAGGCGTGTACGTAGTCGAGAACTCATGTGAAATCCCTTCTTCGTCAAGAAAGATGTCCACATTGGCGTTCTTGAACTCCATCCTGTTGTTGCTACGAACCTTCTTGATCTTCACTTCAAATTGATTTTGGGCCTACCTAGCGAAGTTCTTGAAGATCTTTTGGACCTGCAGTTTATCATCAAGAAAGAACACCCACGTAAATCTTGAAAAATCATCAACAATGACCAATCCGAATGAGTTACCACCGAGACTCTTGTAGGCATTGGGCCAAAAAGATCCATGTGAAGTAGCTCGAGTGGTCTTCTCATGGTCATGATGTTCTTTACGGGATGACTTCCTCCAGCTTGTTTTCCTGCTTGACAAGCACTACAAAGTCTATCCTTGTCAAATATAACATCTTTAACACCAAGGATATGATCACCTTTAATAAGCTTATCAAGATTTCGCATGCCTAACTGTTTATGCCACAACCAGCCTTTAGAAGATTTAGCAATTAAGAAAGTTCAAGGTTGAGCCTTTTTAGTGAAATCAACAATGTATAGATCACCTCTACGTATGCTGATAAAGACCATATTATGATTATCTCTTTGAAACACTTGGCAATCTACTTCAGTAAATAGGACATTGAAACCGAAATTGGCTAGCCTAGATACATAAAGTAAATTATAGCCAAGAGATTCAATGAGCATAACATTTTGTATGGAGCTATCATGTGAGATGGCCACTTTACGAAGTCCAACCACCTTACCCTTTGAGTTATCACCAAAAGTGACATACTTTCGAGGGCTGTTGTTTTCAGCAAGCTCACGAAACATATCCTTGTCTCCGGTCATGTGATCGGTACATCCACTATCAAGAACCCATTCCTTTCCTCCAGCCATATAGCCGCGAAGGTTAGCCATAAGACCAAAGTGTCTCATAGACTCATCGAGATCATAGTCACTATCATCATCCTCATCATAGTATCCATGTTCAACATCGTCTTGTGATTGATCATTTCCTAGAGAGAGTGATTCATTAGATTGATGTTCATGACAATGTGCATCTCTATGAATTCTAATGACTTCAGAGATGATGTTACTAATGATTCCAACATCTCCTTTGGCACGCATAAGGTCACGAAGCTCAAATAGACAATCACAAAACTTAGGATCATTAGGACTCGTCTTATTTAAAGCAATGGACTTGTGAAGAATCTCATATAAGTTTTTCAAGAAATAGTCTGGAAAGCGTTCCTCAAGAAATCTCCCTATAGTGTAAGCACATTCAAGAGTTGGCAAGCAAGTAATCAAATTTCTAAGCAATCCTCTAGTGACAAGATTGATAGTTCTAAGATTGTGAATCTTGTCAAGAGACACATCGGGGGTAGGACGCAATGGATCAACAAGGGGTGCACAAGGGCTATTAATGTACTTGTTCAATTGATATTCATTGAAAATCTCAAGCATCTCATTTTTCCAAGCACTATAGAACTCTCCATCAAGCATATGCACTCTACGTCTAATACTCCCAATCGTAGACTCATCCATCTTCCTCCAATGGTGATTAAACCAAAGCAATGGAGACCAAAGCTCTGATACCAATTGAAAGGATCGAGAAGGGGTGTCTAGAAGGGGGTGATTAGACTCTCAACAAGTAAAGGTAGAAGTTTTAAAGTTTTTCAAGTTGAGATTGGAGATTAGCACAATTTTAAACATTCACAATACATTTCAAGCAAGCATGGAAAGAGTATATGAGCAACGGAAAGTAAAGCATGCAATTTTCTAGAAAGTAAAGGGATAGGATTGGAGTGTGCAAACGCAATTGGAGACACGGAGATTTTTTGTGTGGTTCCGATAGGTGGTGCTATCGTACATCCATGTTGGTGGAGACTTCAACCCATGAAGGGTAACGGTTGCGCGAGTCCACCGAGGGCTCCACCCATGAAGGGTCTACGAAGAAGCAACCTTGTGTATCCCACCATGGCCATCACCCACGAAGGACTTGCCTCACTTGGGTAGATCTTCATGAAGTAGGCGATCTCCTTGCCCTTACAAACTCCTTGATTCAACTCCACAATCTTGACGCAGGCTCCCAAGTGACACCTAACCAATCTAGGAGACACCACTCTTCAAAAGGTAATAGATGGTGTGTTGATGATGAACTCCTTGCTCTTGTTCTTCAAATGATAGTCTCCCCAACACTCAACTCTCTTTCACAGATTTGGATATGGTGGAAAGATGACTTTAGTGAAAAGTAACTTGGGATGGCTAGGGATCAATATTCTTGTGGTAGGATTGGAATGTCTTGGGCTCAATACATGAGTAGGTGGTTCTCTCTCAGAAAATGAGTAGTGGAAGTGTAGGCATGTTTTGATGGCTCTCTCATGAATGGAGAAGGGGGTGGAGGGGTATATATAGCCTCCACACAAAATCTAGCCATTACACACAATTTACAAAACTCGGTGGGACCGAATAGTGAAACTTGGTCAGACCGATCTGGTTCAAAATGTGAACGTTAGAGTTTTTGGTGGGACCGACAAGGTCAAATCGGTGGGACCGATGTGCTAGGGTTAGGGAAAAACTTCATCTCGGTGAGACCGATTTCATCAATAAGCAAACAGAGACTTGGTCAAGCAAACTCGGTTGGACCGACTGCATATCTCGGTGAGACCGAAGTAATTGCAATAGGCAACAGAGAGTTTGCAGGGCCATCTTGGTGAGACCGAGATCCCATCTGTGAGATCGAACTGATTAGGGTTTCTGTCAGTGGCTATGTCAATGCGCCGGATGAATCAAATCGGTGGGACCGAGTTTGACTTTAGATTTTGGACATATGTGGAAATGAGAAAGTGGTTCAGGGCTTTGGAGCATATCACTAAGCACTCTGAGCAAGCAAGCCATTAAGCAACACCTCATCCCCTTTTAATAGTATTGGCTTTTCCTATGGACTCAATGTGATCTTAGATCACTAAAATGAAAAGAAGAGTCTTGATCTTTTGCCAATGTTTGTCCTTAGCATCTAAAAGGGGTTCCACATCCTCTTGTCCTGCCACTCCAATGTTGAACTCATCTGAAATATACTAGATAAAAGTATTAGTCCAACAAGAGATATGTTGACATTAATTACCAAAATCACCCAGGGAGCACTTGTGCTTTCACTTTCAAATATTAGGGTAACATGCTATGTAAAAAATGCCGGCACAAGACCCAACCAAGATCACTATCAAGGTGCGGGTAACGAGTTCATACCCTTGATGATCTGTCAGCCCAGTGGAGATATTGACGATGTCGATGTAATCCTCTGACTCTCATAGCAAGTTTATGCCTTCGACCTGCGAGAGTTTCCCCTTGTGTTGATCTGCCCAATCAAGGGTCGAATATTACGACACCTAAGGTATTCACGTGTATTGAAGTAGAAACACCGCAACACTTCATGGACCGGCACAAAGAGCAACGAGGAAGAATTAGATCTAATCTAGATAGGGGGGAGGTGGGCAACTAGAGTGGGAAGGATGCAACCAATATGAGAGGGTCGGCCAAAGGCTTGGGTGCTTTGCTAGTGTGGCCCTAGTCCCATATATAGGTGGCCAGGAGGAAGGGGTCAACCGACCCCCAGGTGGAGTGTGTGCTACTAGGACTCCTCCTAGGGTTTGCTTTCCTCTCAAGGAAAGAGGGGCACTGCCAACTTGGTCCCCTTGGGTTGCTCCTCCCCCCCAAGCAAGTGGGGGCGAGGGACAATAGGAATATTCTAAAACCTTCTCGGAGCCTTCGAGACCCTTTCAAAACCTTCCAGTACCTTCCGAAACCGAATTTCATTGGACACTCCATGACCTCATGGAACACTTCCGAGACCTTCCAAAACACTTATGAAACCCTTCTCACTCATTCTCCATTAAATCATAGCATTCTGACATGTTGCTAAAACATTAAGCATGTGACCCTACAAATTCAGGCATATGTGGACATGTACAGAACACCTTCCAGTCAATAAATATTAGCAAGATCTGTACATCCATAGTAATTTCCACATATTGTCGACGATCTTTACCGAGCGAACCTTGTATTATCGCATACAATTCATTTCACTTCGCTATATTACATAACCCAAGGAAAGACTTTGACGGTTATCTTCGTGATCAACACTTTAATCACTATACATAGTTATCTTCGTTATCAGTTTGTCCCCTTTTCCCATTATCACATTTTGGTATCCCCTTGACTAGCTACTTAGTTACAACATCTCGTCAGGCGATGCTAGAAATCACAATACTAAGTGGGCCCAAAGGGTATCTGTTGGGTAACTTTGCATGGAAAACAAAAAAAATCTACGCACACGAAAGATCTATCCATGGAGATGCTTAGCTACGAGAGGGGGAGAGCATATACACACCCTTGTAGATCGTTAATCGGAAGCATTTAACACATGATTTATTTAGTCGTACTCTTTGCGATCCGATCATGATCCAATCATTCTAGTGCCGAACGGACGACACCTCCGAGTTTAGCACACGTGCGGCTCAATGACGTATCCTCCTTCTTGATCTAGCAAGCGAGAGTGGAGAAGTAGATGGGATCACAACCAACATGACGGTGTGGTGGTGATGGTGGTGGTGGAGCATCGACAACGCTTCGCCGGGACGAGGCGATGGAACTACGGAGTAACGAGAGAGAGAGGGGCGCCAAGGGCTTGGTGTATCCTCTTGGGACGCCCCCACACCTCTATATGTAGGTGGATTAGGAGAGATAAACAGCCCCTCCAAGCCCTAGGGTGGACCTAAGGGGGAGAGGACTTGGACTCCAAGTCCAATCCTATTCCTACTAGGACTCCTTCCTTTTTGCCTTCCCTAGCCACATGGGCTTTTGAGAACTTGGTGCGCCTAGCCCAATAAGGCTAGGGCGCCTCCCCGCAGCCCATGCTAGCCCTTGGGTCGTGGTGAGCCCACTTGTGGACGTCCGAACCCCTCCGGAATCCTCCGGAACCTTCTGGAAGCTTCCCGGTACAATACCAAAAAAACTGCACCTTTTTCTGGAACCCAAAATATGACTTCACATATATAAATCTTTACCTCTCGACCATTTCAAGACTCCTCGGGACGTACGGGATCTCATCCGGGACTCCGAACAACATTTGGTTACCACTCATCAAATATCCCAATACTACTCTAGTATCAACGAACGTTAAGTGTGCGACCCTACGAGTTTGCGAATTGTGTAGTCATGACCGAGACACCTCTCCGGTCAATAACAAATAACGGGACCTGGATGCCCATATTGATTCCTACATATTCCACGAAGACCTTTTATCGGTTGAACCTTTATGACAACATACATAATTTCCTTTGTCTGTCGGTATGTTACTTGCCCAAGATTCGATCGTCGGTATCTCTATACCTAGTTCAATCTCGTTACTGACAAGTCTCTTTACTCGTTCTGTAATACATCATCTTGCAACTAACTCCTTAGTCACTTTGCTTGCAAGCTTCTTGTGATGTGTATTACCGAGAGGGCCCAGAGATACCTCTTTGATACACGGAGTGACAAATCCCAATCTCGATTCACACCAACTCAACAGACACCTTCGGAGATACCTGTAGAGCATCTTTATGATCACCCAGTTACGTAGTGACGTTTGATAGCATACAATGTATTCTTCTGGTATCCAGGATTTGCATGATCTCATGGTCAAAGGAACATGTATTTGACATTAAGAAAGCAGTAGTAATAAACTGAATGATCATATGCTATGCTAATAGTTGGGTCTTGTCCATCACATCATTCTCCTAATGATGTGATCCCGTTATCAAATGACAACTCATGCCTATGGTTAGGAAACATTAACCATCTTTGATCAACGAGCTAGTCTAGTAGAGGCTCACTAGGGACACGGTATTTGTTTATGTATCCACACATGTATTTAAGTTTCCAGTCAATACAATTCTAGCATGAATAATAAACCTTTATCATGATTAAGGAAATATAATAATAACCATTTTATTATTGCCTCTGGAGCATATTTCCACCGGTATCTCTCCATGTCGGGAGGGGGTCCCATTACTAACATATGTAGCACCACAACATACTTTCCAGTGTTCCCAAAAGTTGTGTTGTCTTAGGTCTTCTTTTATCAGTGCATTTTTAGCCTCCTATTGACTCAAGGCGCAAAAAGAGAAGGTGACACTTCAGAATCCTCCAACAAAGTTTGGATGGCATCAACATCCAAGGCAAATGTTATTGCTATAGTAGAAGTAGTGGCACGTCAGAACCTAGATTCTAGTGATATGTACAATCGCTAGTGATGTCTCCAAACATGCAGCACAACTTTTCTTCATTGTGAAGTCCCATACTTCTTGAACTAGCCACAACCTTTAAGGTCATGTCATGCATTAAAATAAAACATTAGTAATAATAGAACTCATGTGAATTCATCAAAAGATATGCAAAACGTAAACATGACAACTCATAATTGTCTCCTTTTTTCACTACTCATGATCTTGTTTACAGTGTTGAACTCAATGCCACATCCCCATCCGATATCTCTCAACTTGAGCTTTTTTTGCGAGGTCTCAACTTGAGCTTATTAAATATGTTGTAATCAAATTTCAACTCGTCCCATTTGTTTTTGAATTGGAAATGCCTGTATTCTGATATGTTCTCACTTTGAATTGAACTGCCACATCGTCAAATGCATTTGGGATCAAGTAAGTGTTTGGCCTACTATCGGTCCACACTTGCATGATGGTAACTTGGTGTAACGCCCCGAGACCGACGCTCCAGAAGACTTCCAGTTATTCCGAGTTTCGCCGTGTGTTTCTTTTGTGCTTGCTCTTTTATTTTTGCTTTGCATCATGTCATCTCTTGCATTGCATCGTTTCATCATGCCATCATGTCATTTAATTTTTAAAACTCTTTTAAATAAATTGTATGGATTTTTCGATCCATTTAAATCGAGGGATATTCACATGGTGATTTCTCTTTAAAACATATTCAAAGTCTCCTACTATTATTAGGGAGCTATAATAAAAATATTCCATTTATTTGGAATTAACCATAACCCACTTGCAAAATATCCCATGCCGTTGTTATCTCAATTCTTGGTCTCCAACCTTGCCAATAATTCTTTTGTCATTTTCCGGAGCTCCACCAAAAATCCGAACATTTTTGGACCTTCCTTTTATCAAGTCCTAGTTCAAACCATTTGAATTAAATTCAAATAAGTTTGAATTTAAATCTTGCATTCGTGCCTCTTTTCTATTTTTCCTGGATCGAGCTCATTTTTGTGAGCCCGGGAAAATTATCCGCATGCCAATGTCATTTCTCTAACCTTTTTCCTTTCTCTCTTTTCCTTCTTCCTATTATTTTCTGTTTTGGAAAATAAAAGAGTAGAGAGAAGAGAGAGACAGCCCAGCCGCCACTTGTATCCATCTAGGCCAGCCGCAGCCCACTACCTAAGCCGGCCCAAGGCCCAGCCGCGCCCCCTCTAACCCTAGCGCAGGGGAGAGCCTCCTGCTCGATCCCCATCTCCCTCCAGCGCCGCACGCATCGAGCTCCCCTCGTCTCGATCCCCTCTGCCACCATGAAACAGGAGGTCCTCGCGCCTCCGCCTCCGCCCAACGCCTCGCCCTTCCTTCTCCCCCGCGTCCCCATCGCCACCCGCCGCCGTCGGCGACCCCCAGGAGGACCACCCCGCGCGTGGCCCCATCCTCTCCGCCGCGAGTCCTTCCCCTCGTCGCCTCCTCTGCGCCCCGTTGACCCGCGCCCGTCCGCCTCGGAGCCGGCCTCCACCGCCTCCTCGCCAGTGCTCGGCCTCCTCCCCGAGCTCATGCTCCCTTCGTCCATGGCGCCAGCCAGCCCCGCAGGCCGCGCCGTCGCCTCCTCCGCATCGAGCCAGGGAGTGGTGCTCCCTGCGCCCGGTCCCCTCGCCCCTTGCCGCCTCCTCCGTTGGTGGCGACCACCAGGAGCTCCACCAGGAGCCCGGAGTCCCCGCCATCAAGCTCCATGCCGCACCCCTGCATCCTGCGACCGCAGCAGCAGCAGCTCGCCCGCTTGTCCCCGTGGACCCGATTCAGTCAAATGCCAGGTCCACGGGTCGGCCTCCTATTCGTTGACCACCGAGACCTGAGGCCCTTTTGTATTTCTTCGCTATGGATACGCCAAGTTCCGCTCCGAACGTGTACGACTACACCCGGTGATGCGACAAGTACCCCGACAACGTGTACCTCGACGACCCGCGAAGTACCCCTTTGGATCGCCAAGTTCATCTACCACGTGTACCACTACCGTCGCCCCGAAGATGTTGGATTCGTCAAGTACCTCTCCGAGACGAACGTGTGTACAACTACCGTCGCCGTGTACCACTACTTCCACTACCGCCACGAGAACAACTACTTCCCTCGACGATTTTGAACCGCCCCGAACCGCTCCGAAATGCATGCTTCGAAGGTATAAGCCCCGAGACGATCAACCGTGGACCAAATGAATGTGTGTTGTATGAGATGCTTGTGTGTGCACCACGTCCGAATTGTCGCTCTTTGCCATGCCACCGACACGTGGGAACCCGGAATCCGGGAGCACCCACCATCTCTAGCATGTTGCGCACATCCGCACGCCTCCTTTTGCACCGGTATCTCCGTGAGCTATCGGAACCGATATGTTGCCGTGGCATCATTTTCGGATATGTTGCCGTGGCACCATTTTCGTTTCGTCGCCGTGGCACCCGTTTTGTTCCGCCATGGTGACCAAATGCTTCATAACATGCTCATGTTAACATTTTCATAAAAATTGCATAAACTTGTATATGTCATCCGCATCATGATAACAACATTTAAATGCTTAAAATTGTGTTCGCTTTAAACTACTAAATGACATATGGGGATTTCCGGAATTGTTGTTCGTTATTTCCAGCCTCATTTAAACTTGCCTAGATAGGTAGTTTAATTATGTTTCACCTCTTGCCATGGTTAACAACATTTAATATTGTTTGGTAACTTAAACGAGAGCGAACTAAATATTGATGTGGTGTTCCATCAATATGCAACTCGTTGCATATTGAGCTCTACTTAACTTGTAGTGTTGTTTTTGCATATTGCCATGCCATGCCTCATTAAACCGGACATGCATCATACTTGATTGTGCATCATGCCATGATTATGCTTGTGTGTTTACCATGTTGTTTGCTTCTTTCCGGTTTGCTTCTCTCGTTAGCTTCGGTTTCATTCCGGAGTTGTGAGGATTTGTTCGACTACGTTCGTTTGTCTTCTTCATGGACTCGTTCTTCTTCTGATCGGGATTTCAGGCAAGATGACCATTACCCTCGATATCACTTCTATCTTTGCTTGCCAGTTGCTCCATCCTATCGCTATGCTGCGCTACCTATCACTTGTTTACCATGCCTCCCATATTGCCATGTCAGCCTCTAACTTTTCACCCTTCCTAGCAAACCCTTGCTTGGCTATGTTACCGCTTTGCTCAGCCCCTCTTATAGCGTTGTTAGTTGCAAATGAAGTTGAAGATTGCTCCATGATGGACAGGATTATGTTGGGATATCACAATATCTCTTATTTAATTAATGCATCTATATACTTGGTAAAGGGTGGAAGACTCGGCCTTATGCCTGGTGTTTTGTTCCACTCTTGCCGCCCTAGTTTCCGTCATACTGGTGTCATGTTCCCGGATTTTGCGTTCCTTAGGCGGTTGGGTGATTTATGGGACCCTCTTGACAGTTGCTTTGAATAAAACTCCTCCAGAAAGGCCCAACCTTGGTTTTACCATTTTTCACCTAAGCCTTTTTCCCTTGGGTTCTGCAGACTCAAGGGTCATCTTTATTTTAACCCCCCCCCCCCGGGCCAGTGCTCCTTCGAGTGTTGGTCCGAACTGAGCTGCCTGCGGGGCCACCTCGAGGAAACTTGAGGGTTGGTTTTACTCGTAGCTAGTCTCATCCGGTGTTGCCCTGAGAATGAGATATGTGCAGCTCCTATCGGGATTTGTCGGTGCATCGGGCGGCTTTGCTGGTCTTGTTTTACCATTGTCGAAATGTCTTGCGAACCGGGATTCCGAGGCTGATCGGGTCTTCTCGGGAGAAGGTATATCCTTCGTTGACTGTGAGAGCTTGTGATGGGCTAAGTTGGGACACCCCTGCAGGGTTTATTATCTTTCGAAAGTTGTGCCCGCGGTTATGAGGCAGATGGGAATTTGTTAATGTCCGGTTGTAGATAACTTGACACCAGATTCGAATTAAAACGCATCAACCGCGTGTGTAGCCGTGATGGTCTCTTTTCGGCGGAGTCCGGGAAGTGAACACAGTTTTGGGTTATGTTTGACGTAAGTAGGAGTTCAGGATCACTTCTTGATCATTGCTAGTTCACGACCGTTCCATTTGCTCTCTTCTCGCTCTTATTTGCGTATGTCAGCCACCATATATGCTTAGTCGCTGCTGCAACCTCACCACTTTACCCCTTCCTTTCCCATAAGCTTAAATAGTCTTGATCTCGCGGGTTTTGAGATTGCTGAGTCCTCGTGACTCACCAGATACTATCACAACAGTTGCAGGTGCCGATGATACCAGTGCAGATGACGCAACCGAGCTCAGATGGGAGCTCAATGAAGATCTTAGTTGTTGCTATATTTCGTTTCATGTTGATCAGTAGTGGAGCCCAGTTGGGACGATCAAGGATCTAGCAGTTGGGTTATCTTCTTTTCTTTTGGCTTCGTCCGTAGTCGGACTATGTGTGTACTCTGAATGATGTATGAATTATATGTTCATTGTGTGAAGTGGCGATTGTAAGCCAACTCTTTATCCCATTCTTGTTCATTACATGGGATTGTGTGAAGATGACCCTTCTTGCGACAAAACCACAATGCGGTTATGCCTCTAAGTCGTGCTTCGACACGTGGGAGATATAGCCGCATCGTGGGTGTTACAAGTTGGTAATCAGAGCCATCCCCGACTTAGGAGCCCCCTGCTTGATTGTTTGCTGGCGTTGTTGAGTCTAGAACAAAAATGTTTTGAGTCTTAGGATTATATATATCGGAGAGTAGGATTCTTTTTACTCCTCAGTCCCTTCGTCGCTCTGGTGAGGTCTCCTGACGTAGATGTTTTGTCTTTCCTCGCCTCAAATTTCACTAATTTTTTTTAGGATCACGCGGGTATCTTGGAATCGTTCTGATGGTTTTGTGACGAGAACATTATTCTTGGTGCCTCCTGTCTATTATGTGGCTTTGACCCGGGGAGTTGAGCTCCGAGGTGTTGTCGTCACAATTTTATCGTTGCAGTTCTAGAATACCTGAGTTTTGCCGACATCGAAAATCTCTTTTATGCAGTTGTTGGTGAGATAACCTCGACGCCACCCAGTACTGGGGCGGGAGTTCGGGAGTATTGCCATAGCTTGTATAACGGATGCTTTTCGAAGGTTGAGGTACACGATTTCCGAAGGTTTCTTGGTTATGTGTTGACGGATGGATACAGCTGGATGTAGGGATTGTTAGTTTTGGGTGAGATATATATTGCTTCCCCTGTATCCCCAACACCAGATTGCATAACCAGAAAGTTTCGGGAGTTTTATAGGTGGGAATTCAAGTAGCTCCTAGAATATCTTTTCGACAGATGCATGATATGAGATTGGGGTTCGACGTCTAGTGGTCCGCCTTTCCACGGTCGTTTTTACAGTGGTCTCGTTGTGTCTTAAAGAACCCTTGGCTATGCTGGTTCGGGGACACTTCGTATGTCATGTGCACTGCCTTGTACATGATGGTGTTGTATGATCGAGTCCGTGTGGGCCCCACCACGAAAACTTCGGACAAAATCTCTATCATATGTTTGTTCCGGCTTATTCTGCAAGCCAAATCCTTTGTTTTGTTTTATTTGTGGTATTTGTCAAATGTTGAATCCATACCTTTCCTAAATGGTTTTCTCATATTGCTATGTGAATACTAATGCTTCTTGATCATCGAGATTGTCATGTTAATTCTTTTCCTACCGGTGTGCTTCTCTTCAAGTGGATCCGATCATTCTCCCCATCCGCAAGATCAATTCTAAGTTTTTCTCAACGGTATCCATTCCATCTGCCCCAAGTTGCCTTTGTTTTCCCGCCCTCCCACCCTTTTAACTTCAAGGACTCAGATTTCTTAATTGGGTATCCATTTTATTGATGGGAAGTCTCTCCATTCTTTTCTTTCAATGTTTTTATCCGGCGATTCTCAAGAAGATACTAACGGAGCTTCAAGTCTATTATTCTTCGTCTCTTTTCTTCTCCGGTGGATCCAATTCAAGCTTTCGGTGTTGATCATATTCTTTTTCTCATTTCAAGTGCTTTCTTATGCCGGTGCACCTCTTAATCATTCACTTCTCTATATTCCTTCGTTCTCGAGTGTTGAATATATCTCAGAAGGCTCGTCTTTTCATTCAAGATCAATTCAAGTTATTTTGAGGTTGTTATCTCATTCAGGCCATTTAACTCAACCGTTGCAATATCCCTTTCAAGTAATCATTTCATTGGTGTTTCTCTTGAGTGGGCCCTAACCCACATGTCTTTTCCCAGGATCTTACCTGACTCTTCTAATTATCAGGAGCTATTCTCAAATTCATTTCCAAGTTTGACATAAGAATGACTTCTCAACAGTCAAATGTATCCTCCAAGTTCGCTTTCATATTATTTTTTTCATCGTTGGTTCAACCTTTCTTTCATCCCAGAGTATCTCACAATTCATGGTGGTGTTTCTCGTCGTCATTCTCGGATTTTTAAGACCGAAGAAGAGTTCCTCTTAAATCATTACTCTTTCTTCCAAAGATGCGTAGTTCAAGCTTGCCGCCATCCTCATAATTGTTTTCGATTGTGAGAATTGTTTTCTTACCATCCGGAGCATTTCATGAGTTGTTTCCATTTCTTTCCTCCGAAGGCCATCATGTCATAATTCTTCATTCTCAGCATGTAGCTATCGTTCTCCAAATCTTACCGGTGGATCGTTCAAGTTTACTCTAGTCAGCTCATGATCTCTTTGTTCTCTTGTGTCTAAATTATGTCAAGTATCTTCATTCATTCTCCAATTCTTCCCGGTGAATTGTGCCTTTGCTACTTTCATTTTCAATTCTTTCGGTGGTTCGTTCAAGAGTTCTCTTCCTTCGCTATCATATAGATTCATTCGTTCTTTTCAATCCTACCGGTGGTTCATTGAAGACCTTCCCAAGTTTGCGCCATATCTATCTTAATCCTCTCCACGAGAATAAGTAGTATGCCAAATCCGTTGCTTGTCATCAATTTAAATTGGTGAAGGATACGCATAACGTAATTCTTATTATTGTTTCACCCAAGTAATCTAGTTTCTTCTTTCCAGAGTTGTTCATCATGTCATTTTTTTGGTTCGAGATGCTTCATCTTTTCTTTTCCGGAGTTCCAAGTTTTCCACATTATCTTGTCGCGAAGCTCCATCTAAATCATCGCAAGGCTTCACCTTGTATTTTCAACTTCTCTTTCTTTCTATCATCCTTTTATTACAGAGTTTTTCATGGAGGCTCTACATGATGGTTCATCAAGGATTTAATTCCTTCTCGAAGTATTCATCGAGATTCTTTTCAGAGGAGTTCAAGCATTCTTCATCTTGCGTTCCAAAGTGCAATTCTCCTACCTTATCTTTTGAGATGGTGTTATGTCATTCTTGACAATTTCCCTTCATGCTTCATGATTCACATGTTGTCAAGAATGAGGTATTTTAAATCCATCAATCTCTTTGTTGGAGTTATCTTGTGTCATATTTCACCTAAAGCCTTCCCTAAGGATTGTTGCTATTTGTGGTGCTTATCAATGATCCAAGCTTTCTCCGTATCCTTCTCGGTGAAAGAGGTTTTTCATCTCTTCGTTGATCTCAAGCAAGCAATTGTTTTTTGTTAGTGGCAGAATTTCACCTCAATTTTGAGAAGTTTTCCATAAGCCCACTACAAGCTTATTCATTTTGTTGTTGGTTTTTTTCCAACAACTCTGCTCTAACCTTCTTGGAAGGGTGCTTTCCAAGCTCATTTGTGGCAGAAGTTGGCATTTTCTTCTACATTCTGTTATTCCAATGATCAATCTTCTATTCTTTCTTACGGAGGCATTGTGATGTTGCTCTTTTCACTCATCATCTCGAATTGTGAGGATCATGTTCTTTTCTTGCTTATCCATTTAACCGGAATGTTGTTTCCTCTCTTCAAGTTCTTTTCATCTTATCAAGTTTTGCCTCTCTTTTCAACCTGAGTGCTGTCTGAAATCCTTCTTACCCCTTGTGCCATTCTTTCAATAGTTCCGGAGGCAGTGTGTTGTTGATTTCATCAAGTATCATCCCATCTTCTCAAGTTCATGTTCAATTCCTTCCATTTTCAGTTGGAATGCTGCCAAAATTATATCATTCTTATTCATTCTTATGTCGTTTCAACCAGAGTGGTTTCAATTCCTTCTTGTCCATTCTACTCATCATTCATAGCTTTGCAACCTCCAAGGTTCACATGGTGGTCCTTGTTTCTATTTTCTATCATAGTGCTCTCAATTGTGTTCAACTCCGTTGTGTTCTTTCTTTCAACTTTTCAACCCCACAAGGTTCTTTGGTTTCACTCTTTTGTCGAAGAAGCAACTTAGTTTTACCTCTTCTCTTCCTCTTCCGCTTCTCTCCGGTGCCATCCTAGATCTCGGGACGAGATCCTCTTGTAGTGGTGGAGTGTTGTAACGCCCCAAGACCGACGCTCCAGAAGACTTCCAGTTATTCCGAGTTTCGCCGTGTGTTTCTTTTGTGCTTGCTCTTTTATTTTTGCTTTGCATCATGTCATCTCTTGCATTGCATCGTTTCATCATGCCATCATGCCATTTAATTTTTAAAACTCTTTTAAATAAATTGTATGGATTTTTCGATCCATTTAAATCGAGGGATATTCACATGGTGATTTCTCTTTAAAACATATTCAAAGTCTCCTACTATTATTAGGGAGCTATAATAAAAATATTCCATTTATTTGGAATTAACCATAACCCACTTGCAAAATATCCCATGCCGTTGTTATCTCAATTCTTGGTCTCCAACCTTGCCAATAATTCTTTTGTCATTTTCCGGAGCTCCACCAAAAATCCGAACATTTTTGGACCTTCCTTTTATCAAGTCCTAGTTCAAACCATTTGAATTAAATTCAAATAAGTTTGAACTTAAATCTTGCATTCGTGCCTCTTTTCTATTTTTCCTGGATCGAGCTCATTTTTGTGAGCCCGGGAAAATTATCCGCATGCCAATGTCATTTCTCTAACCTTTTTCCTTTCTCTCTTTTCCTTCTTCCTATTATTTTTTGTTTTGGAAAATAAAAGAGTAGAGAGAAGAGAGAGACAACCCAGCCGCCACTTGTATCCATCTAGGCCAGCCGCAGCCCACTACCTAAGCCGGCCCAAGGCCCAGCCGCGCCCCCTCTAACCCTAGCGCAGGGGAGAGCCTCCTGCTCGATCCCCATCTCCCTCCAGCGCCGCACGCATCGAGCTCCCCTCGTCTCGACCCCCTCTGCCGCCATGAAACAAGAGGTCCTCGCGCCTTCGCCTCCGCCCAAGGCCTTGCCCTTCCTTCTCCCCCACGTCCCCATCGCCACCCGCCGCCGTCGGCGACCCCCAGGAGGACCACCCCGCGCGTGGCCCCATCCTCTCCGCCGCGAGTCCTTCCCCTCGTCGCCTCCTCTGCGGCCCGTTGACCCGCGCCCGTCCGCCTCGGAGCCGGCCTCCACCGCCTCCTCGCCAGTGCTCGGCCTCCTCCCCGAGCTCATGCTCCCTTCGTCCATGGCGCCAGCCAGCCCCGCAGGCCGCGCCGTCGCCTCCTCCGCATCGAGCCAGGGAGTGGTGCTCCCTGCGCCCGGTCCCCTCGCCCCTTGCCGCCTCCTCCGTTGGTGGCGACCACCAGGAGCTCCACCAGGAGCCCGGAGTCCCCGCCGTCAAGCTCCATGTCGCACCCCTGCATCCTGCGACCGCAGCAGCAGCAACTCGCCCGCTTGTCCCCGTGGACTCGATTCAGTCAAATGCCAGGTCCACGGGTCGGCCTCCTGTTCGTTGACCACTGAGACCTGAGGCCCTTTTGTATTTCTTCGCCATGGATACGCCAAGTTCCGCTCCGAACGTGTACGACTACACCCGGTGATGCGACAAGTACCCCGACAACGTGTACCTCGACGACCCACCAAGTACCCCTTCGGATCGCCAAGTTCATCTACCACGTGTACCACTACCGTCGCCCCGAAGATGCTGGATTCGTCAAGTACCTCTCCGAGACGAACGTGTGTACAACTACCGTCGCCATGTACCACTACTTCCACTACCGCCACGAGAACAACTACTTCCCTCGACGATTTTGAACCGCCCCGAACCGCTCCGAAATGCACGCTTCGAAGGTATAAGCCCCGAGACGATCAACCGTGGACCGAATGAATGTGTGTTGTATGAGATTCTTGTGTGTGCACCGCGTCCGAATTGTCGCTCTTTGCCATGCCACCGACACGTGGGAACCCGGAATCCGGGAGCACCCCACCATCTCTAGCATGTTGCGCACATCCGCACGCCTCCTTTTGCACCGGTATCTCCATGAGCTATCAGAACCGATATGTTGCCGTGGCATCATTTTCGGATATGTTGCCGTGGCATCATTTTCGGATATGTTGCCGTGGCACCATTTTCGTTTCGTCACCGTGGCACCCGTTTTGTTCCGCCATGGTGACCAAATGCTTCATAACATGCTCATGTTAACATTTTCATAAAAATTGCATAAACTTGTATATGTCATCTGCATCATGATAACAACATTTAAATGCTTAAAATTGTGTTTGCTTTAAACTACTAAATGACATATGGGGATTTCCGGAATTGTTGTTTGTTATTTCCGGCCTCATTTAAACTTGCCTAGATAGGTAGTTTAATTATGTTTCACCTCTTGCCATGGTTAACAACATTTAATATTGTTTGGTAACTTAAACGAGAGCGAACTAAATATTGATGTGGTGTTCCGTCAATATGCAACTCGTTGCATATTGAGCTCCACTTAACTTGTAGTGTTGTTTTTGCATATTGCCATGCCATGCCTCATTAAACCGGACATGCATCATACTTGATTGTGCATCATGCCATGATTATGCTTGTGTGTTTACCATGTTGTTTGCTTCTTTCCGGTTTGCTTCTCTCGTTAGCTTCGGTTTCGTTCCGGAGTTGTGAGGATTTGTTCGACTACGTTCGTTTGTCTTCTTCATGGACTCGTTCTTCTTCCGATCGGGATTTCAGGCAAGATGACCATTACCCTCGATATCACTTCTATCTTTGCTTGCCAGTTGCTCCGTCCTATCGCTATGCTGCGCTACCTATCACTTGTTTACCATGCCTCCCATATTGCCATGTCAGCCTCTAACTTTTCACCCTTCCTAGCAAACCATTACTTGGCTATGTTACCGCTTTGCTCAGCCCCTCTTATAGCATTGTTAGGTGCAGATGAAGTTGAAGATTGCTCCATGATGGACAGGATTATGTTGGGATATCACAATATCTCTTATTTAATTAATGCATCTATATACTTGGTAAAGGGTGGAAGACTCGGCCTTATGCCTGATGTTTTGTTCCACTCTTGCCGCCCTAGTTTCCGTCATACCGGTGTTATGTTCCCGGATTTTGCGTTCCTTACGCGGTTGGGTGATTTATGGGACCCCCTTGACAGTTCGCTTTGAATAAAACTCCTCCAGCAAGGCCCAACCTTGGTTTTACCATTTGCCACCTAAGCCTTTTTCCCTTGGGTTCTGCAGACTCAAGGGTCATCTTTATTTTAACCCCCCCCCCGGGCCAGTGCTCCTTCGAGTGTTGGTCCGAACTGAGCTGCCTGCGGGGCCACCTCGGGGAAACTGAGGGGGCGCGGCTGGGCCTTGGGCCGGCTTAGGTAGTGGGCTGCGGCTGGCCTAGATGGATACAAGTGGCGGCTGGGCTGTCTCTCTCTTCTCTCTACTCTTTTATTTTCCAAAACAGAAAATAATAGGAAGAAGGAAAAGAGACAAAGGAAAAAGGTTAGAGAAATGACATTGGCATGCGGATAATTTTCCCGGGCTCACAAAAATGAGCTCGGTCCAGGAAAAATAGAAAAGAGGCACGAATGCAAGATTTAAATTCAAACTTATTTGAATTTAATTCAAATGGTTTGAACTAGGACTTGATAAAAGGAAGGTCCAAAAATGTTCGGATTTTTGGTGGAGCTCCGGAAAATGACAAAAGAATTATTGGCAAGGTTGGAGACCAAGAATTGAGATAACAACGGCATGGGATATTTTGCAAGTGGGTTATGGTTAATTCCAAATAAATGGAATAATTTTATTATAGCTCCCTAATAATAGTAGGAGACTTTGAATATGTTTTAAAGAGAAATCACCATGTGAATATCCCTCGATTTAAATGGATCGAAAAATCCATACAATTTATTTAAAAGAGTTTTAAAAATTAAATGACATGATGGCATGATGAAACGATGCAATGCAAGAGATGACATGATGCAAAGCAAAAATAAAAGAGCAAGCACAAAAGAAACACACGGCGAAACTTGGAATAACTGGAAGTCTTCTGGAGCGTCGGTCTCGGGGCATTACACTTGGTAAGAATCCTAGTGTTCTCATCAACCAATTATGCATCCACTTATCTATAAGAATCATGTGAGCTTCTCGTATACATAAAAAAATGTGCACATCTCAAACCTAAACAAATGCTCGCATAATTGAAGGGACGTCCTACACACATAGCAATTTTATGAACATAGCAAAATTATTCATGATATGATAGAACAAATAGCATTTTTATGTTGTTGTTGTTGTTGTTGTTGTTGTTGTCGTTGTTGTTGTCGTATACATAGAAGTTTGTTGCTGTTCGTCAATGAATGACACTAATGATAGTAGCTAGCGGAAGAAAATACAGCTTTTAAGATATTGTGCATTTTTCATCCGTCAACGAATATCCATGCAAAAACAATTACAATAGAAATTGAACATGCGCATACAAGTAGAAGATGCTCTGTCTAACAGGTTAGATTAAAAGTTCATTAAAGCACACCAGTAAGAAGTGTATTAGCATAGCAACCACTTCATCTATGAAATCGTCCTTCCGCTTCATCATCACAAAGGAGTGTGTTAGCATAACAGTCAGAATTAATACAGCCAACAGAGAGTGCACATGAATACTATAAGAGTAGAAGATTGACATCCATTGAAAAACATGAAGAAACAAAAACTATGAGTCCCCTTGCTAGAAAAAGGAGAATAAAGATGGGATTACTATCGACTAACCAATTTGTGCAAGTCACTCCGGTCTACACCAATTGTGTTGAGCGCCTGCAAAAAATTAGAGAGAGAGAGAGAGAGAAAGAGAGAGATAGTGGAGGTGAAAACTGAGAGATTTTGCTTATGAAAGAAAGCAGAGGGAGAATATAGGGGAGGAAAGAGCACCTTGCGTTGTAGTGCAATGCAAGATGGTCGAGCAGGCCTTCTGTTGAAGGTCGTGGCATGGAGGAGCATGGAGGCCGGCATCCCAGTCCACGAGTTGAGGGCGTCTGGATTGGGTATGGGTGAAGGTGATGAACGGGTTGTTCACATCTCCCATCAGTTTGCAGAGGAATTTAATGAAAGAGGTCATGAACTGTTGTCTCTCTTGTTAATCTGTAAATGCAAGATGAAGACGGGTAATTCCGAGTGATTACTCATGCCACTAAGAATAATATAGAATCTGTAAATGCAAGATGAAGACGAATAGAATAAAAGTTTTTTTCATAAATTGTTGTCTCTCTTGTTAGTAAGTGAATGGAAGATGAAGACGAATAGTCATGCGTGATTACTCGTGCCATTGAGAATAATATAGCTCTTCATAAGACAAATAGAATAAAAGATTATTTTTTTCAAAGATGAGGTGGCATGTGTGGGGCACATGTGGTGAGGTGGATAGGCTGCATGTCAAGCGAAATAGCATGGTGGGGATGAACTATTTAGGTATTATAGATTTTTTACGTTGTTGTTGTTGTCGTATGCATAGCAATGTATGTACTAGTTCTTGTCGTCATATACACATGGTACTGGTAGGATAGAACATGTACTAGCATAAATATCACCGCATCCACGGCACACAACAGACACATACACATCAACAAGTCAACAACCACATCCACAACACATCTCACCTTCGGGGAGGCAAAGGAGGTTCTCGGGCAGATATGGTCGGGGAGGGAGAGGAGGTGCTTGGAGATGGTGCCTAGGGAGGTGCTGGGAGGAGGTGGTCGGAGTAGTCCTTCGGGAATCAGATGGGGTGCTCGGGGAGGGCAGCAACGGAGATCGAGGGCGGCGACGAGTGCAAGGGGAGTGTTTGGTAGCGAGGGCAGTAACGGGTGCGTGTAGTGGGATATGGTGAGTGTGAGGGAGGTAGTGCAGGTCGCAACAATGCCTATCTTCGGGTGCCCAACATGGCAGTTAGGACCCCATTGCATAGGGATCAAATATTTAAACTATTACGTCCACTTCGCGGTGTCATTTGCCCGTAATTTTGGTCAACCCTATCTGCTTTGATTTTTGAGATTCTGGAATCGTCAACTCTGGCTCCTCAAAATTTGCATTATGACCACCGCCAACTTCTCATTCTCGACTCTGCGGAGTTAGGCCGTTCGGCCCGGCTCTGGTGGTGGAGTTGGCGGAGCCGAGAGCCGGGGTGTCGAATAGGCCCTCAATTGCCACGGTTAGTTCCTGTTATCCATGCGTGTTTCCACGATCGCGCACATGACCATGCCTGACCGATGATCGCCTACCAGCATGTTCCCCCAATCGCCTATGCCGTCACCGACACCCTAACTGATTAATCGATTAACCGATCCCCTCTAACTGCCCTGCTCCGTTCATCCATTCCGATGTTTGTCTGCAGGACATGAGGTCAGATTATTGATTTTTCTAACTGTATCAATTTCTTGATTTAGTACTACCTTTACTCTTTTAGCATTAATATTCGATATATCTTAAAATATTGTATGGAATAACACATCTTTCAAGTTATATCGATTTCTTATATTGTAGGACACATTTTGTATTTAGCCCCAGAGTTCCAAATTCCTGGAGACAGCCTTGGTGGCTTCAAATTCCTCCAGGGAATTCCACAGGTGGAGTCCTCCTACTCGCTTTGATGATTTCTTGCTGCAGCGAAAATCTTTCTGGTGCGGGTGGTTCTCATCGACGGCCGTTTATTGGAGTTAAGGGTAGTGTTTTTTCCATGTTCAGGGGCCTTGGTGGAAAATTACATTTGTACCGTGCTCATCGGTAAAAAAACAGTTCTCGTTTTTTTTAAAGGACATGACACCAATCCAACTAGCTATAGCTTCTCTTATCTCCACTATTTCCTTCCCTCGAACATTGTCTCCACTATCGGGAACCACGAAAAGGTTCTTGTCGTCACAAAGAAGCTGCAATATCTGTTTCTTTCAGCATTTCGGCGTGCTGTTTTCTCCTGCACCTCCCGGCTGATCCCCCGTGTTCTTCCCTTTTTCTTACAAGAGTAGCAGTGAGCAACAAATATGCAGACATTCAGTAAGATACCATTACCTTTCACATGCGGGAACACAAGCAAGCAAGCAATCCGATCAATTTACAGAGATCAAAGACCATTGCACGACTCACCGGTGCCACACTGCAGCGAGAGGCTGGAAGCAGTGTAGCTGAAGGCCCGAAGCTGTCAACGCCGATACCCACAATCCCTGAACCTTAAGCTATTTCCAGTTACAGGGCAACTCTCCTTTGGCAGAGCGCTGAATGGAGCTACATGGCCTCACACGCTCCCTGCCAATAAAGAGGAGCCCTGAAACTGGATTGCTTAATTAGACATCTCACTACTGAATCTTGATTGTTCAGAACAGTCGCTTCCTTTCTTCTTCTTCTTCTTCTTCTTCCTTGCCTTGACCTTGCTGCTCTCCCTCTCTGCCGCATCACGGGATTTATAGGGGGCAGAAATCCAGCTGGGGAGGCATATACGTGCTAGATTTTCAAAGGGTTTTAAACCATGGATATCCTCTTGGCATCCAACATCTCCCTTTCCCTTTTACGTTCTTGGTTGTGCCCTCTAAAAAGCTCAGTCCCCACTACGGGATTCTTCTTTCATTTTCGAGACCCATCTTTGGGGGGTTGGAGTTGACACTTTGCTGTTTTTCTTTGGTCAGAAAACTAAGAAGAGATGGGTGAGTAGATGACGTTTCTGAACAAGATTTGACCAAAAGTAAGTCAGTAGCAAACGTTTCTGAACAAGATTTGACCAAAAGTAAGTCAGTAGCAAACGTTTCTGAACAAGATTTCTTCTTAAACACAAATCTATTTTTTCTCCGGACAATACAGATTTCGTCTTGATAACCGTACAAATGAACACACACTTCCAATAATGACGCGCAACTCATTCCAATTGTTCACATACTGCAGTTACAAATACATAATGTGCCTGCCAATCTTCGTCAAGTGGACTACAGTTTTCTCCTCCTTAACCCTTCAGCACGCACCCTCTCGTCTCGCATCTTAACCCCCATATACCTGTCAAGTTACAGACATGATCATTATTTTTTAAGAGAGAAAGAGAGATTGATAGGATCCGACCTAAAAATGCAACCATTGAGACCGAATCAGTACCCACTATAGGAGTCTAGGACCTTGGCTAAAAAGTGGTATACATTTAGGGATGGTCATCCAAAATGACATGTACCCCAAAGGAGCAAAAACGGGCCATTACCTGCCGAGCATCATCACGGTGGCCTGCGGGTTGGTTCCCGGCGAGGCGTTGAACGTGGAGCCGTCGATGACTCGCAGCGCGTCGACGCCGAGCACCCGGTACTCGGCGTCGACGACCCTGCCGACCTGGCAGCCGCCGTGGTAGTGCCAGATGGTCATGACGGTGTCCTTGCAGAACTGCTCCAGAGACTTGGAGTCGTTGTCGTGCCGAGGCAGCAGGTTGACGGGGAACTCCGCCGTGATGTTGAGCAGCTCCTCCATGGAGAAGTAGGGGTACGTGAAGTTCTGGAAGGATTTGGACTGGATGACGCGCTCGATGAGCGTCAAGCCCTCGACGCAGCGCCGGAGGTCCTGCGGGTGCGAGAAGTAGTTGAACGTCACCGCCGGGTTGTCGTCCGGGTTAAGGTTCCGCAGCTCGAGGTGGCCCGTGGACGCCGGCCCAAGGACCTTCTCCAGGATGAAGCCGCCACGGAACACCGAGTCGTCGAGCTGGCTCATCGCGTCCGCCGCGCGCGCGATAGCCTCCGGCGTGCGCTGCTTCGGGGGCACCGTGGCCAGCTGCCCAGTCTGCAGGAACAAGAGCACGCGGGGATCACAGATGTTCCGTTCCACTGATCATTTGGCAAGCTGTGACAATGTCACTTGCAATGTGTACGTACCTGTGGAGAGAACATGCCGAAGTTGCGGGGCGGCCGGCGGTTGCCGCCGGAGCCCTGGTGGCGCGGGTTGGCCCAGTTGGAGCCGCTGGCGCCCTCGATGTAGCTGCCGAACTGGGTGATGCCGACGACCTGGATGAGGGAGACCTCGACGGGGGAAGGCGACGGCACGAAGATGGCGTTCATGGGGTTGTCGGCCATGCCCTGCCCGACCGCCGACTGGTTCAGCACGAGGGTGATGTTGAAGGAGCGCAGGTGGTCCGCGGGGCCGACGCCGCTGAGCATCAGCAGCTGCGGGCTGCCCATGGCGCCCGCCGAGAGGATGATCTCGTTGCGGCGGCCGGTGTTGAGGTACGCCTTGTGCATCCGCCCTCTTGAGTCGTGGAACACGACGCCGTGCGCCACCGGCCGTGCCCGGCGCCCTGGCGCGAAACAAGCGCGGGTGACGAAATTTCAGTTCGGTCGGCACGCAAAAATGCCGCGTGCATGCATGTTGCCTGGCCGTAAACACAAAACGAACTTTGACTGATAGAGCTCTGACCTCCGACATTGAAGAGGATCTTGGCCACTCTGGCCCGGAGCAGCAGGTCGATGCCCTCGGGGCGCGCGTACCGCAGCAGGTCGGCGGCCGTGTGCCGCCGGCCCTCGTCATCGAATATGGAGCCGCCAACCTTGGTCCCATCGATGTGGTCGAACGTGAAGCCGTTGTCCGGCGCCACGCCGACCTCCATGAGCCCCCTCTGCAGCGCGCCCTGCCAGGGGCCGAGCTCGGGGTGGAACGCCACCACATCCTCCACCCACCGGTACGCCGCCTTGGCCGCCGCTAGGTCCCACCCGACGTCCAGCACGTACTCGTCGCTGGCGCGCGTGTAGAAGCCGGCGTTGATGCAGCTGCCGCCGCCCAGCACCCGCGGGCGCGAGTTGATGACGCCGTCCTCGGACACGAACCGCTGCGCCGGCGACCCGGCGGACGTGTCGGCGAGCGTGGCCGTGAAGTGGGTCATGTTCTCCACCCGCTGGTCGCCGTAGGGGGACCCGCCGCGCTCCAGCAGGAGCACGCGGAAGCGCTGCGACAGCGTGGCGGCGAGCGGGCACCCCGCCGTGCCGCCGCCCACGATGATGTAGTCGTAGTACGACACCGCCGGCGCCCGCGTCGCGTCCCGGGCGAACGTGTAGTTCACTCCTCTCGCTGCTTTTGTTTCACGGCATGCACACGCTCATCAATCAGTAACACAAATGGCACAATGCATGATGGACACGGAGAACTAAACCAGTCACCTTGTGGCGAGCAGCACAGGATCGCGCAGATGATCACCAGTGCTCTTGCGAACGGCTGGTCGGAAGCCATGGCGACTACGTGCAAGTCGAGCGTGACGAGGTTGGACTGAGAGCGCTGGAGCTTGGTTCTTGTGTGACCAGCCCGTGGGATACCATGCGCCCTTTATATCGCCGTGCTCCGGTAAATCGCCCGACGACCCGGCATGCACACTTGTTGCACGCATGCGACCACATCCCACGGTACGTGTGCAGTGTGCTAGGGTACAGCACGCCGCGGTGAGCACGCCATGAGCGTGGTAAAGAAGCGGTAGGAAAAGGACTCAACGACCGGAGCAACCAGACAACCAGTGAGCTCATCTCCGTGGCCGTGCGGAGCGGCCGTGTCAAAGGTGACGCGCCCTCTTCCCTGTTTGGTCGCGACCTACCGCCGAGCCGGAGCGAGTCAGCGGGTGAGGATTTGGCATGGCCCAGCTAAACGGTTGACGCATGCCGATCTGGCGCGCTCGAAACGGCCCGGCCCAGCGACGTTTCTTTAACACGCCCCAGCGCCTGCATTTGGCACCCCGCGTGGAGTTAGATCATCTACTCCGGGAGCCGGGCGTTGGGAGCTCAGTATTAAAGCCTCAGGATTGCTTAGAGGAGTACAGAAATACCTTGTCACTTCAAATTTATCAGTGTGCGCCAGAAATCATATCCATGTTGTATTTCCAACACACACTAAATGCATCTGAATTCGCAAGTTCAGGGATACAAATAAAAAAGCAACTTAATTTACATCTGTTTGATGCATGTACTATTGCACTACAACGCCTTTTTCTTACATGGACGTGCAACAGACCAACATTTACACAGTTTATTGAAGTTGATTGATGAAGTCTACAAACAAATATCGCCACTACTTGAACAACCCAGCCCAATGTGGGCGGGAACCATTTTCACTGTCTGTACATTCTTCAGAGAGTAGAAAAGGTCTTACTGATCAGCCTCCTCAGTAGAGGGTGTTGTATGTGCAGAACGTTGCGACGATGGAGACGATGGTGATCACGAGAGGCGGCAGCAGGGTGACGTTGAGGAGCATGTCCGTGCCTAGGTAGCCTGCCGCGGTGATCGTCGCGTCCGCGACCACACGGGCCAGCGTCCCGGCCTCCGTTGAGAGGAGGCCGCCGTTGTAGGTCCCTCGCGACAGCCTCGACGACATGACCCGCGAAAGCAGGGATAGGTTTACTCCTGCATTTGATCGTCAGCAATGGAGAGGTTTATTACGGTTGTTTCAGATATATTGCGCGTGCTGCTGAGCTGAATGGTTATGGTGTACATACCTTCCAGCACCTCTGCGAATACAAACGTGATGAGAGCCGAAGAGACGTACTGTGGAATCGAGTAGTGAGGCGTGTAACGGAAGCTCATGATAATGCCAATCAGAACCATGATTTCAGATGCCGCCAGAATTTGCCTGCGAAAGAAAGAAGTTTGACAATGTAATTGATGATTTTGACAATGTAAGAGCAATAGCACATTTCATTTGTATTCGTATTGCATGGTTCAAAGAAGGCGAGAACAACAATATGACCAGTAGAATACTTAGAAAATAGAAGGATTTCATATATACACTGGTATGCCTTGTTAAGAAAAGTTACCTGTCCTCAAACCAGTTCGTAACGTAGCTCCCGACAATGGCATTTACTGGAAGAACAGTCAATCCAAGAATCGCTAAAAAGATGGCCACAGCACTTGTATCCCAATTAAAATAGTATGTGGTGACAACACTTGATTCGGAGAGCAAAATTTCCATCGCATACTTGAGCATAAAGTATATCAATAGTTGTACCTGAGAAATCACCATTCATATAAAGTTATTAAAGGAAAATACACAAGACAGTAGTTTCAGTAGATAAGCAAAATACACAAGACAGTCTTTTTAATTTTTTGTCGATGCCAACTTACCTTCTAGTAATTAGAATAAAATTATTTTTAACAAGACACCATACCTCACGTCATGGAGTTCAGAATTTTTTGTATGAATGAAACTATGGAGATAATGTGTTTCCTTTTTGGCATGCTTGAGTTCAGGGAAAACAAAAAGAGCAGTTAGGCGAAAAACAAACCTTCACAGAGGGTGTCAGCAATTTATATGCTGAAGCAAATGATGTTGCTGGCTCATGGGAACTTTTATCATCTTCATCATCATTATCCTCCGAAATATCATCCAGCCTCTCTTCTGAACCTAGAAGCAGAGGTTGTGCTAGACCTTCCTCCAAATTAGCACTTTCTTGATGACCTATTTTCTCAAGAAGTAAACTTCGTGTTAGAACAACTTCTGACGATGTTACATAATGCCTGTGGTGGAGCACACACTGTTATCGTACAAGGATGAGTTCCAGCGTAGTTTATGTTTTCAAACAGAACATTTTGTTCTTCCAAAAAATATAACATTTTGCACTAGCAAAGCTACTACTGTGGGCTGAGAGCTTACCAGATTCAGAAGGCTGCGGTGTTCTGGCTGCAGCCTCGGCTGCAGCCTTAGCGAAGTGTTCCGGCTCTTTGAATGAAAACCACAGCCACACCAAGTAAAGAAGCCAAGCAACGGACATGACCCATCCAGGCAATGTGCTCTGGTTAAAAGTCAGCGAGTATATCGTAAATTTTGTCTGAAGAAAACCAGCAAGGCCAGGGCCACATGCCATTCCAAGAGCACTAGCACTGACGAACCCTGCAGAGGCTTGGAGCCTGATCTTGAGAGGCACGCAGTCACTGATATACCTACGGTTCACAGCTCTTGCAGAACCCAACCTGTTGTCAGTATGACAAAAGGAGCTACTTCAGAAAATCTCAAATCATAAAGAATGGTGACATGTGGTCTGAAGTCTGATCGAGAAACTAAAAACGAATTCATAACAGTAAGTTTGTCGAAGTGAGAAAAGAAATCTGCATACCCGCATAGTATCCGGCCAATCAGGAGAACTGTCAAGGAGTTCAGGTCATATGCCAATGCATACAGCAGATTCCCAGAGAATAGCATAATGCTGCTGAATACTAGAGGTCTGAAGTATGACCTATTCGACCAGGCACTGAAATAAACCGAAGAGAACACCTGAGCGACCGCCATCGATCCAATGATTATGCCACAAACTGTCGCGGCGGCTCCAAGGCTCACTGAGTAGTCGTCTGCGGTCGGGACGATGATATATGTGTTCACCATATAAAGAAATGTGTTCACTAGGTTAAGCATCAGGGACATGAAATGGTAGCTCTCATCATCGACATTATCCTCCGATCCACTGGGTGTGTCGTCTTGGACGATAAGTGCGTGTTGTCCCAAGTATTGCATAAAACTCGTCGCGTGTGTGAGTTTCTGTACTGCATGGTTTACCTGGTCTATGATAGGGTCCTGAACATAAAAGAAAATAATCACAACACACTTTTAAAACCGTACAACAAATAGAACTGAAAGAGAGTGGACCCGTGGAAATACATTACCTGCAGCACAACAGATGGGTTATCATATATGGATAAAAAGCTTCCTCGATGCTCATGTTCCAGATATGCAAGGTTGCGTGATAAAGCACCTGCAACGGCTACAATTCCCTGTATCGATAGAAGCGCAAGATAAGTTGCAGAAATGCTGATTAGCTGCTGGAAAAGAAGAAGAAAAACCTGTTGCCAACGTATGATGCCAGAAAATTACCACTTGCTTAAAGACTTGCTGAAGCTGTGAATAAGGATGGTTTGAACGAGTGGTGACATAATAATCTGTAAACTTATAGCCAAACCGCTTATCGAATTTCTTCAGTATCTTCCTTAGACCGGTAGCATTCATGTCAACAAAGCGGAGAAGCTTTACGAGATCTCTTCCAACATCTCTGTAATCCTCACGAAGTTGGAAAACTCTTGATGTATCAACCTGCTGCATAATGGCAGCACGCTGTGCTCCCAATTCCTCAATCCTTCTAGAGAGGTGGCCTTGTTGTTGCAGCAGAAAGAGCACGATCCTTTCAATCTGAATTTAGTAACACCAAAGAACTTTAGCTAATTGCAATATATGCTATTTCAAGACACTAAGCTCGTGGTGTAGGATACGATAGACCAAATGAACAAGTAGCTTAAAAATTTGTATGTATGATTATTTCAAGAGAAATCACTCTCTGCATACCTGATCATCAAGAATCCTCGAGAACTCCTTAAGAACTTGCTCGCAATCTTTGCCACCAATTTGGGTCTGTTGAACGTATTGCTTTAACAATTTCTTCATCAATTTGTAGTTAATATAGTACCTAACAACAGAAAGATAAAATAACTCATAAGATAACAACAGGAAATTTGTTAGACTTGTGAAGGACTTCAAGACAAACATACCCTTTCCATTCTTCTACTTGATCTGCCATCAACTTCTTCCCGAAGTTCACCATCTTGCTGTTTCAGTACCAGAATCTAAAACAGAGGATAAATCATTAGATGATATGGCACATAAAAACCCATCACAAAGGCAGTATGAATTAGACAGCAATTGTATTAAATAAGCACGTCTAGGGAATTATTTTCGAAATTATCATATTTAGTAAATTAATTCACTTGTTTCTATCAAATGGATCATGGAATTGCAGTCTAACGTAGGAAAGCAGGAAAGATAGCGATGTACAACTAAGACGTAGTAGCCGCCCCCTAAATAAGGAATACTATGATTTAGCCAATAAACAGTGTGTGTTCACAAGATTCAGCATCAGTCAAACAAAAACTAGATAGAAATTATTTAGCACACGCTACCCGTCTCCCTGTTTATACAAAATGAATTTAGGGAACCGTCCACTCCATAAGAGATACTACATCATTCGCCATGACAATTTTGCCATTCACAACGCAAGGGTCGATTCACGGCACACAGTGAGTACTTTTTAACAGTTCTCTCAAGGAGAACAAAGCTTTTGCGGAAAAAAAAGGATAACAAAGAACTAGAGAAAAAAACTAGTACTGCATGTTAGGAGGATCGCACAGGTTAATTATGGTGTCGAGAACGATTGATGAGTCACTGGAGAGGTAAATGTTAGTCTGCTGTAGCATTCAGTCAAAAACGTGCTAAATATCTGTCTATCGCATGACTTATCACTGATTGCACCTACATCAGACCAGTATTAAGTATTAACAGAGCGCAATTGGACAAAATTAATCTATGGTCCGAAGTTGGGACGGATCTGCCAGGGATAATATTAACACCTCAACATCAGCAGCCATCGATTGGTTGCCGGATGAGAAAACTAATCTCCAAGGTTGATATGCCAGGTAGCAACAAAACCCAGAACCTGCATGTGTCGTGGCGACAAAAATGACGGGCCTCCTTGGTCAGAGGAGCTCAATCATGGGGCACCCGGAGTACTTCAACAACTTCTCTTTCACCTTGTCTTTGTAACAAGTCTTATTCTATTTTACTCTTAAAGTAAAATACAGAGTCCTTTCACTTGTCCATTTGTCTTGCAGTGGTTGTTTTTTGGACGAAATCTTGCAGCGGTTGTTGAAGCAGAGCCGCGAAGGTCAAAATTGCTGTCTTCCTTACGTTGTTACCTTGTGTTATAAGTTTGTTGGTACAATGAAAGTTGAAGTTCGTCATGATGGGAAGGGAGAAAAAAAATCTTCTTGAGGACCGAAAGGTCGAGTCAAAGAAAACCATGGAATGTACAGGATGAACTTGATGAGCACACATACATCCATCAAATCTTTCATCCAAAGTT
>NC_041383.1:611440947-611447986 GCF_002162155.2 Triticum dicoccoides
ACACACACACACCTTCTACTTCGCCGGAAAGGAAAAACATCTGGCTCTCTAGTTAGGAGTACGGAGTACTGACTACCAACCAAAAGGAAGAATAATAATTGGAGAAGCAAGCAACATGCACCCCTAAGCCACACCTGGACACAAACACATGCACCTAGCAACTGGACCGATCTACTTCCACTGGACACTTCTCTGTAGATAGCCTGACGAACTCACATGTTGAATGAGACGACCGGGCAGTGCACAATAATGAAATCTAAGGATCTATGGGGAAGCAAGAGAAACATCACTTGTGAGGTGGAATGAAGCATTTTGCAATGCCAAAATTCGTTAAAAAAACACGGCGCTCTGTAGAAAATGTCGCAGAGTTATACGCAGGCAAACTCAGAGAAGGAACTCACCTTGACCCAAGCTTAACCGTGACCAATGGCCAAGGGAACAGGCGAATTCGAAGCTCGATGGATCCCTGGCTCTCCTTTTTCTTTCTTTCTCTGTGGGCAACTCTGAATTCTCCCCGGGTAGTTAGATGAACATCAGCAAACCTGGCCGAGCCGCCGCAACGCAGCCGTTCCTGCAGCACCGGCGAATCAGTTTTCGGCCGAAGCATTGACAGAATCAATCAGTCACGCAGGGCGTGCAGAGATGGAACAGTTAGTTACTCACACATATGTACGACGCTCAGCCGGGGGACAGGTAGCCAGGCAGTGTACTCGACAGGAAGCGTGCGATGGCTCCAGGTGCGCAGGAGAGAGGACGGGAGAAGGAGAGAGACGAGAGGTGTGGGGCGGCCCAGGGGGTATATATAGGAGCAGCACTCGCCGTGGGAGAAGAAGAGAAGAAGAAGAAGGCAGATTGGATTGGGAGGGGAGGGAGGGGAGGTGGGCGGAAGCGCGAGGTGTCTCCGGGTTGTGGCGGAGACGGCGCTGCCACTTTGGCTGCTGACTAGCCTGCGCTCCGCGTGTTGCGGGTGCGGACGTCGAGGATCGCATCTGGACTCTCCGGGCTCTGCCTCGCCGCCTTGTCAAGCGTCCGCGGCGGGCCCGTGGCCAGGATTTACCCGCTTTCGTTTTCTTTTCCTTCCTCGCTTCTTTCTCTGGCAATCCGAGCGACCTGCAGGATTGATCCGATCCCACCGTCGACCGCGACGGATCCAATCCAACGGTGGATGTTTTCCCTACGTATTTTCCTCTTGGCGGAGTTATATATACGTAGTTGAGTTTGCATCTTTATTATCCGTCGCGCCTGCGCGATGACTGCCACATCCACTGCTTGTCCCGCCGTTCGATTGGCACATACTGAGATGATCTAGTGGTAGGAAAAAGAAGAATATCATCTCATTTTGATGAATGATGGAGATCTCATCATTGCTGAACTTGAATTAGTGGCTCATATTACTGATTCTTACAAGCTGTTGTTTGGGCCTGCCGATGTCACATTCATTAAATTAGACGAAATTTGGTGCTCACAGTTGAGCGAGGAAGATAGAAAGATGGTTGTTGAATATTTTACTTTGGAGGAAATCAAGACAGTTGTCTTTGGAATGAAACATAATATAGCCGTTGGCCCTCATGGTTTACCAATAGAATTTTACTAGGTTTTTTGGGAGACCATGAAGCATGATCTGAAAGAGCTGTTTCAAGTTGAAAAGCTTGATATGGAGAGATTAAACCATGGGATTATTACTGTAATTGCAAAGGTGCCTCATGCTGATAGGATTCAAAAATTTAGACCAATTTATTTGTTAAATGTCAGCTACAAGACACCAACCAAAGTTTTAGCCGATAGATCGACTTTGAAAAGGCTTATGATAAAGTCAAGTGGTCTTTTCTTCAGCAGACTCTCGGAATGAAAGGTTTTTCTGCAGAGTGGCGCGCTATGATCCATAGTTTCGTTTCCGGAGGTAGCATGACCATTAAAGTCAATAATGACGTGGGCCCCTACTTCCAAACGAAGAAAGGATTAAGACAGGGTGACTCAATATCGCCCATGCTATTCAATATAGTGGCGGATATGTTGGCTGTCATGATTGAGCATGCCAAGGCTGATGGCCAAATTGATGGAGTAGTGAATCATCTTGTGGATGGTGGTCTCTCTATTCTTCAATATGCTGATAATACGATTCTCTTCATGGATCATGACCTAGAAAAAGCGAGAAATCTGAAATTGATTTTGTCAGCTTTTGAGCAACTCTCGGGGTCTTAAGATCAACTTCCATAAAAGTGAATTGTATTGTTTCGGCGAGGCTCAAGATGAGGCCCATTTGTATGCTGACCTGTTCGGCTGCGGTTTGGGCCAGTTTCCTATCACATATTTGGGGATACCGATACACTATCGGAGACTCACAAATGCTGAATGGAAACACGTCGAGGAGAGACTACAAAAAAGACTAAGCAGTTGGAAAGGCAAATTGCTATCTCTGGGTGGAAGATTGTGTTGGGGAACATAGCAGAAATTCAAAATTTTCTACGCATCACCAAGATCAGTCTATGGAGATACTAGCAACGAGAGAGAGGGGAGTGCATCTTCATACCCTTGAAGATCGCCATGCGGAAGCTTACAAGAACGCGGTCGGTGGATTCGTACACGAAGCGATTCAGATCGCGCTTGAATCCGATCTAAGCACCAAAGAACGGTGCCTCCGCGTTCAACACACGTGCAGCCCGGTGACATCTCCCGTGCCTTGATCCAGCAAGGGGAGAGGGAGAGGTTGGGGAAGACTCCGTCCAGCAGCAGCACGACAGCGCGTGGTGGTGGTGGAGGAGCGAGGTACTCCAGCAGGGCTTCGCCAGGCACTACGAGAGACGAGGAGGGAGAGAGGTAGGGTTGCGCCTTGGGAGAGAGAGACTCATGTGTTGGGCAGCCCCAAAACCTCCACTATATATAGGGGGAAGGGAGAGGGGGAGGTGCCCTAGGGTTTCCCCTAGGGGGGGGGGGCGGCCAGGGCAGATGGGATCTCCCCTTTGGGTGACTTGGCCCCCAAGCCAGGAGGTGGGAACCCTAGATGGGGCGCCCCAAACCCCCTGGTCACGTGGGAATAGGTGAGGGGGGCGCACAGCCCCTTAGTGGGCTGGTGTCACGCCCAATATGCGACCCTATCCAAAAGGAACTTGAAGGTCCCACCAAGGATAGACCCACATATTGAAACGCTTTTGCAAGGTGGATATCATTACATCAACATTACACAATATATGGGGATACATACAAGAGGCAAACAATGCCACATGAATACAACATCATCATACATAAGATCATCATCCAACTACAGATGAAGCACAAACAGAAACTCAAACGACATCCACCCTGCTAGCCCAGGCTGCCGACCTGGAACCTATCCCTGATCGAAGAAGCAGAAGAAGAACTCAACGCAAGCAAGCATCGCTCTCGCGTCATGATCATCGCATAACCTGTACCTGCAACTGTTGTTGTAGTAATCTGTGAGCCACGAGGACTCAGCAATCCCATTACCATGGGTATCAAGACTAGCAAAGCTTAAAGGGAAAGGAAGGGGTAAAGTGGTGAGGTTGCAGCAGCGGCTAAGCATATATGGTGGCTAACATACGCAAATAAGAGCGAGAAGAGAGCAAAAGGAACGATCGTCAACTAGCAATGATCAAGAAGTGATCCTGAACTCCTACTTACGTCAAACATAACTCAGAAACCGTGTTCACTTCCCGGACTCCGCCGAAAAGAGACCATCACGGCTACACACGCGGTTGATGCGTTTTAATTCGGATCTGGTGTCAAGTTATCTACAACCGGACATTAACAAATTCCCATCTGCCTATAACCGCAGGCACGACTTTCGAAAGATTATACCCTGCAGGGGTGTCCCAACTTAGCCCATGACAAGCTCTCGCGATCAACGAAGGAATAGACCTTCTCCCAGGAAGACCCGATCAGACTCGGAATCCCGGTTTACAAGACATTTCGACAATGGTAAAACAAGACCAGCAAAGCCGCCCGATGCGCCGACAATCCCGATAAGAGCTGCACATATCTCGTTCTCAGGGCAACACCAGATAAGTCAAGCTACGAGTAAAACCAGCCCTCGAGTTGCCCCGAGGTGGCCCCGCAAGTTGCTCGGTTCGGACCAACACTTAGACAAGCACTGGCCCGGGGGGGGGGGGCTAAAATAAAGATGACCCTCGGGTTGGCCGACCCAAGGTAAAGGATAGATGGTGGTGAGGCAAATGGTAAAACCAAGGTTGGGCCTTGCTGGAGGAGTTTTATTCAAAGCGAACTGTCAAGGGGGTCCCATAAATCACCCGACCGCGTAAGGAACGCAAAATCCAGGAACATAACACCGGTATGACGGAAACTAGGGCGGCAAGAGTGGAACAAAACACTAGGCAAAAGGCTGAGTCTTCCACCCTTTACCAAGTATATAGATACATTAATAATATAAGAGATATTGTGATATCCCAACCAAAATCCTGTCCACCATGGAGAAATCTTCAACTTCACCTGCAACTAGCAACGCTATAAGAGGGGCTGAGCAAAAGCGGTAACATAGCCAATCAATGGTTTGCATAGGAAAGGTGTCAAAGGTTAGAGGTTCATGGCAATTTGGGATGGCTTGATAAACAGGTAATAGGTAGCGCAGCATAGCGATAGAACGAAGAAACTAGCATAGCAATGATAGTAGTGAGATCCAGGGTAGCGGTCATCTTGCCTGAAACCCCGCAAGGAAGAAGAACGAGTCCATGAAGAAGACGAATGGATGAAGCCGAACCAACCGTAGACGAACGAATCCTCACGATCGCAACGAAACGGGAACTATCGAGAAGAGGCACACAACATGGTAAACACACCACACATGAACAAGACATGATGCACAAAAAGCATGATGCATGACAAAGCTACATGAGGCTACTCATGGCAAGAGATGATGCAAACAAGAGCAACACATCAAGGCAAGTTTAAATGAGGCCGGGAACAACATATAACAAATCCGGTAAGTCCTCATATGCATATTTCAAAATTGGTCCAGATCTGAATAAACCTTATGTTCAAGTTTTTAAACATCAAGTTAAGATGCACAAGTATGATCTACACGAGATTCTAGTCAAGTTACATATAAAAGTTCATTTAGTTCGGAGCTACGGCCTAGAAGATATGAGCAAAACAAGTTAAACATGGCATTGATGCAAAATGCATACAAACATCAAGCAAACACCTCAAAACAAAGATGCAACATGATAATATGAAACTACATGCAAAAACAAGCAAGTTTCATATAGAGCACACTCAAAACGGAGCAACGGTTCAACACATGCACACTATACAAGTTTAAAGGACAAGCTGTCCAAAACAGCAACTAGGCATATTGCAAGCATCAAAACAACATGCTACAACACCCCAACAAGAAAACAAAAGGCATGGGCATGATGTACAAATAAAGCATTACAAAACATGAACACTGAGCTAACTCCAGAAATCACTAGAACATGCTCAAACACACATGGTAAGATTGCAAGTGATAACAATTTCAGACTTTGCAGAAAATAACATCACGATGTAATGTTTAGAGCTATCAAACAACATGTTACAGAAACTTATAATAGCAAAACAAGACATGGCATGATTCTACTCAAAGCATAGATCAAAAGTCCCTTACTGACCATAAGCCAAAAAGGATCAGAAAATATGATGGCACCCATGTAAACATGGCAAATTATTACACAGATTCATACATGGCAGAAACAGAATTATGAAGGCATGTAGATGAACTTATGCAACTCACCACAGAGCAATACATGGCATCGAAAGGCAACCAACAGTAAGAAGGCATGCTTGTGAAGCTAAGCATGGCAAGAGCAAGGTCATAGGGTGCATGGATCACTAGCAAAACATATGGGAACAAGTGAACTTAATGTAAACAGGCTGACAGCAACATTATGAAGCAACTTTGAAACAAGATATGGACAAGGTACAACAAGCTATAAATGCTACCAGGGGCATGTATGGATAGAGCATGATATATAGATCAAAACATGTTTATAGAACATCTCCAGATTATGCATAGAATGATTAGTAGCAACATGTTTATATAGCATCACGAAATAACAGATTCAGCCCAGCAAAACAGCAACATCATGTACCCTACTTAACAAGCTCGATTCACTCACCACAAGTCATTGAATGACAAGGTAAGCATAACATCATCAAGAAAACATGTTTGTGAAACAAACCAAGTCAAGAACAAGTCCATAGCATGCAAGGATCAACTATAGCAACCTTGGCCAAATTGAATAACACGTAAACAATCTGCCAGGAAACATTTTGAAGCAAAAGTAGAGCACTAAAATGACATGCTAGACTACTTCATAATTGCAACAAAAGGCATGAATGGATAGACAATAACCACATGTTCAAAACACCCTTACTGAAGTATCTCAAAATATGCATGGATCTCTCTGTAGCATCATGTTTACATGGCATCAAAATAACAGCAGAACAGGGACTAAAATCAGCAACATCACGATGCCTAGTTTGCATGCTTGTGCTAGTCACCACATTGATCACAAAAATACACGGTAAGCACCTCTGTAAAGAAGACATTGCATAGATCAAAACACATGTAGACATCAACCTCATAGGATGCACACATCAATCACGGCAAAAATGACAAAAGAGCTCGTTCTGTTAACAGACAACAGAAAACATGATGAAGCGATCTTACAACGATGATTTAGGCATCTAGATGACCTCAAATGAATATGATGCAATGTAATGAAATGATGTACTCGTTGAGACGAACAATTTGACATATTACACGCACAAAACGGAGCTACAGATGCAGAGATATGATGGCATGAACATAGCATGATTATGCAAAAATATTCGGGACTTAGTCAAAAACGAGGGCAACCTCCGAAATGGATCTGGATCTGGATCGGGTCCAGCGGGTACTGTAGCAGCTCGAGGACGAGGATGGCCGGACCACTCGCCGGAGTTGGGGAGGAAGGCGGCGCCGAGGGGCTCGGGGGAAGGCCGGGGAGGCGCGACCAGGCGGCGCGGAGGCCGGAGCGAGGCCACC
>NC_041383.1:611448673-611467200 GCF_002162155.2 Triticum dicoccoides
AGTGGGCGCGGGGCGGCGGCGAATCAGGAGGCGACACGTGGCGGCGGAGCTGAGGTGGCAACGCGGGATTGGGCGGGGTGAGGTGGCGGCTGGACGTGTCCGGCGCGGGCGGACACGTCCGGCGGCGCGAGGAGGAAAACTAGGGTTTGGACTGCGGGAATTTCGGGGGAGGCCACATATTTATAGGTAGAAGGAGCTAGGAGTGTCCAAATGAGGAGCGGTTTTCGCCCACACGATCGTGATCGAACGACCGAGAGCATGGAGGGGAGTTAGATGGGTTTTGGGCCACTTTGGAAGGAGTGTTGGGCTGCAAAGAGAAAGGGGGGTTTGCGGTTACCCGGTTAACCGTTGGAGTACCAAACGACCTCCAAATGGCACGAAACTTGACAGACGGTCTACCGGTGGTATACCAAGGCCGCTTGGCAAGACTCGGTCCATTCCGAGTACGTTTAACACCTGCACATGAAAAGAGAGAAGAGGGGGACACCGGAGGACTTAAGAGTGCCGGATTGCGAAACGGACAACGGGGAAAAGGCTCGGATGCAAGAGACGAACACGTATGCAAAATGAAATGCACATGATGACATGATAAAATGCAACACGCAAGCAAATGACATGGCAACGACGGTGAATAACTAGCAGACACCTGGCATGTCGAATCTGGGGCGTTACAGCTGGTTTGCCCCCTCCCCTTGGCCCACGAAGCCCCCCCAACACTTGCCGGGGCTCCCGAAACACCTTTCGGTCATGCTGGTCATCACCGGGTGCCTCCGGAACACTTCCGGACTCCAAAACCCTTCGTCCAATATATCAATCTTCACCTCCGGACCATTCTGAGACTCCTCGTGACATCCGGGATCTCATCCGGGACTCCGAACAACATTCGGTAACCTCATACATACCTTCCCTATAACCCTAGCGTCATCGAACCTTAAGTGTGTAGACCCTACGGGTTCGGGAACCATGCAGACATGACCGAGACAACTCTCCGGCCAATAACCAATAGCGGGATCTGGATACCCATGTTGGCTCCCACATGTTCCACGATAATCTCATCGGATGAACCACGATGTCAAGGATTCAATCAATCCCGTATACAATTCCCTTTGTCTACCGGTATAGTACTTGCCCGAGATTCGATCGTCGGTATGCCGATACCTTGTTCAATCTGGTTACCGGCAAGTCTCTTTACTCGTTCCTTAACACATCATCCCGTGATCAACTCCTTGATCACATTGTGCACATTATGATGATGTCCTACTGAGTGGGTCCAGAGATACCTCTCCGTCACACAGAGTGACAAATCCCAGTCTCGATTCGTGCCAACCCAACAAACACTTTTGGAGATACCCGTAGTGCACCTTTATAGCCACCCAGTTACGTTCTGACGTTTGGTACACCCAAAGCATTCCTACGGTATCTGGGAGTTGCACAATCTCATGGTCTAAGGAAAATATACTTGACATTTAGAAAAGCTTTAGCATACGAACTACACGATCTTGTGCTAGGCTTAGGATTGGGTCTTGTCCATCACATCATTCTCCTAATGATGTGATCCCGTTATCAATGACATCCAATGTCCATGGTCAGGAAACCATGACCATCTATTGATCAACGAGCTAGTCAACTAGAGGCTCACTAGGGACATGTTGTGGTCTATGTATTCACACATGTATTGCGGTTTCCGGTCAATACAATTATAGCATGAATAATAGACAATTATCATGAACAAGGAAATACAATAATAACCATTTTATTATTGCCTCTAGGGCATATTTCCAACAGTCTCCCACTTGCACTAGAGTCAATAATCTAGTTCACATCACTATGTGATTGTAATGAATCGACACCCATGGGGTTTGATCATATCTCGCTTGTGAGAGAGGTTATTAGTCAACGGATCTGAACCTTTCAGATCCGTGTGTGTTTTGCAAATCTCTATGTCATCTCCTAGATGCAGTTACCACGCTCTATTTGGAACTACTCCAAATAGCTGTTCTATTATACGAATCCGGTTTACTACTCAGAATAATCCGGATTAGTGTCAAAGTTTGCATCGGCGTAACCCTTTACAACGAACTCTTTTACCACCTCCATAATCGAGAAAAATTCCTTAGTCCACTAGTTACTAAGGATATGTTTGACCGTTGTCTTGTGATCCATTCCTGGATCATTCTTGTACCCCTTGACTGACTCATGGCAAGGCACACTTCAGGTGCGGTACACAGCATAGCATACTGTAGAGCCTATGTCTGAAGCATAGGGGACGACCTTCATCCATTCTCTCTCTTATGCCATGGTCAGGTCTTGAGTCTTACTCAATACTCACACCTTATAACAAAGCCAAGAACTCCTTCTTTGCTGATCTATTTTGAACTCCTTCAAAATCTTGTCACGGTATGTATTCATTTGAAAGTACTATTAAGCGTTTTGATCTATCCTTATAGATCTTGATGCTCAATGTTCAAGTAGCTTAATCAAGATTTTCCATTGAAAAACATTTTTCAAATAACCCTATATGCTTTGCAGAAATTCTACATCATTTTCGATCAACAATATGTCAACAACATATAGTCATCAGAAATGCTATAGTGCTCCCACTCACTTCTTTGCAAATACAAGTTTCTCATAAACTTTGTATAAACCCAAAATCTTTGATCATCTCATCAAAGCGTATATTCAACTCCGAAATGCTTACTCCAGTCCTTAGAAGGATTGCTGGAGCTTTGCACACTTGTTAGCATCTTTCAGGATTGACAAAAACTTCTGGTTGTATCACATACAACCTTTCCTCAAGGATATCATCGAGGAAACAATGTTTTGACATCCTATCTGCAAGATTTCATAAATCATGCAGTAATTGCTAATATAATTCTAACAGACTCTTAGCATCGCTACGAGTGAGAAAGTCTCATCGTAGTCAACTCCTTGAACTTCTCGGAAAACATCTTAACGACAAGTCGAGCTTTCTTAATGGTGACACTTACCATCATTGTCCGTCTTCCCTTTTAAAATCCATTTGTACCCAACAACCTTACGACCATCAAGTAGTTCTTCCAAAGTCTACACTTTGTTTTCATACATGGATCCTCTCTCAGATTTTATGGCCTCGAGCCATTTGTCAGAATCCAGGCCCACCATCGCTTCTCCATAGCTCGTAGATTCATTGTTGTCTAGCAACATGACCTCCAAGACAGGATTACCGTACCACTCTGAAGCAGTATGCGTCCTTGTCGTCCTACGAGGTTTGGTAGTGACTTGATCCGAAGTTTCATGATCACTATCATCAACTTCCACTTCAATTGGTGTAGGTGCCATAGGGACAACTTCCTGTGCCCTGCGACACACTGGTTGAAGTGATGGTTCAGTAACCTCATCAAGTCTCCACCATCCTCCCACTCAATTCTTTCGAGAGAAACATTTACTCTAGAAAGGACCCTTTCTAGAAACAATCACTTTTGCTTCCAGATCTGAAATAGGAGGTATACCCAACTGTTTTGGGTGTCCTATGAAGATGTATTTATCCGCTTTGGGTTCGAGCTTATCAGGATGAAACTTTTTCACATAAGCGTCGCAGCCCCAAACTTTCAAGAAACGACAGCCTAGGTTTCTCTAAACCATAGTTCATACACTGTCATCTCAAAGGAATTACGTGGTGCCCTATTTGAAGTGAATGCGATTGTCTCTAATGCCTAACCCATAAACGATAGTGGTAATTCGATAAGAGACATCATGGTATGCCCCATATCCAATAGGGTGAATCTATGATGTTCGGACACACCATCACACTATGGTGTTCCAGGCGGTATTAGTTGTGAAACAATTTCCACAATGTCTTAATTGTGTACCAAACTCGCAACTCAGATATTCATCTCTATGATCATATCATAGACATTTTATCCTCTTGTCACGAAGATCTTCAACTTCACTCTGAAGTTACTTGAACCTTTCAATAATTCAGACTTGTGTTTCATCAAGTAAATATACTCATCATCTACTCAAATCATCTGTGAAGTAAGAACATAATGATATCCACTGCATGCCTCAGCACTCATTGGACTGCACACATCAAAATGTATTACTTCCAACAAGTTGCTTTCTTGTTCCATCTTACTGAAAACGAGGCTTTTCAGTCATCTTGCCCATGTGGTATGATTTGCATGTCTCAAGTGATTCAAAATCAAGTGAGTCCAAACGATCCATCTGCATGGAGTTTCTCCATGCGTACATACCAATAGACATGGTTCGCATGTCTCAAACTTTTCAAAAAGCTAGTGAGTCCAAAGATCCATCAACATGGAGCTTCTTCATGCGTTTTATACCAATATGACTTACATGGCAGTGCCACAAGCAGGTGGTACTATCATTACTATCTTATATCTTTTGGCATGAACATGTGTATCACTATGATCGAGATTCAATAAACCATTCATTTTAGGTGCAAGACCATTGAAGGTATTATTCAAATAAACAGAGTAACCATTATTCTTCTTAAATGAATAACCGTATTGCGGTAGACATAATCCAATCATGTCTATGCTCAACGCAAACACCAAATAACAATTATTTAGGTTTAACACCAATCTCGATGGTAGAGGGAGCAGGCGATGCTTGATCATATCAACCTTTGGAAACACTTCCAACACACATCGTTATCTCACCTTTAGCTAGTCTCCGTTTATTCCATAGCTCTTTTATTTTGAGTTACTAACACTTAGCAACCGAACCGGTATCTTAATACCCTGGTGCTACTAGGAGTACTAATAAAGTACACATTTAATATAATGTATATCCAATATACTTCTGTCATCCTTGCCAGCCTTCACATCTACCAAGTATCTAGGGTAGTTCTGCTTCAGTGACTGTTCCCTCATTACAGAAGCACTTAGTCTCGGGTTTGGGTTCAACCCTGGGTTTCTTCACTGGAGCAGCAACTGATTTTCCATTTCATGAAGTATTCCTTCTTGCCCTTGCCCTTCTTGAAACTAGTGGTTTCACTAACCATCAACAATTGATGCTCCTTCCTGATTTCTACTTTCGCGGCGTCAAACATCGTGAATATTTCAAGGATCATCATACCTATCCCTGATATGTTATAGTTCAGCACGAAGCTCTAGCAGCTTGGTTGCAATGACTTTGGAGAAACATCACTATCTCATCTGGAAGATTAACTCCCACTCGATTCAAGTGATTGTTGTACTCAGACAATCTGAGCACAAGCTCAATGATTGAGCCTTTCTCCCTTAGTTTGCAGGCTAAGAAACTCGTCGGAGGTCTTATACCTCTTGGCATGGGAACGAGCCTGAAATCCCAATTTCAGCCCTCGAAACATCTCATATGTTCCGCGACATTTCAAAATCGTCTTCGGTGGCTCAATTCTAAACCGTTTAACATTAATGAACTATCACGTAGTTATCAAAACGTGTATGTCAGATGTTCGCAACATCCATAGACGACGTTCGAGGTTCAACACACCGAGCGGTGCATTAAGGACATAAGCCTTCTACGCAGCAATGAGGACAATCCTCAGTTTACGGACCCAGTCCGCATAATTGCTACTATCAACTTTCAACTAAATTTTCTCTAGGAACACATCTAAAACAGTAGAACTAAAGCGCGAGCTATGACATAATTTGCAAAAACCTTTTGACTATGTTCAGGATAGTTAAGTTCATCTAATGAACTCCCACTCAGATAGACATCCCTCTAGTCATCTTAAGTGATACATGATCCGAGTCAACTAGGCCGTGTCCGATCATCACGTGAGACGAACTAGTCATCATCGGTGAACATCTTCATGTTGATCATATCCACTATACTACTCATGTTCGACCTTTCGGTCTCTTGTGTTCCGAGGCCATGTCTATACATGCTAGGCTCATCAAGTCAACCTAAGTGTTTCGCGTATGTAAATCTGGCTTACACCCGTTGTATGTGAACGTTAGAATCTATCACACCTAATCATCACGTGGTGCTTCGAAACAACGAACTTTCGCAATGGTGCATAGTTAGGGGGAACACTTTCTTGAAATTATTATGAGGGATCATCTTATTTACTACCGTCGTTCTAAGCAAATAAGATGCATAAACATGATAAACATCACATGCAATCAAATAGTGACATGATATGGCCAATATCATTTTGCTCCTTTTGATCTCCATCTTCGGGGCTCCATGATCATCATCGTCACCGGCATGACACCATGATCTCCATCATCGTGTCTCCATGAAGTTGTCTCGCCAACTTATTACTTCTACTACTATGGCTAACGGTTTAGCAAAGAAGTAAAGTAATTACATGGCGTTATTCAGTGACACGCAGGTCATACAATAAATTAAGACAACTCCTATGGCTCCTGCCGGTTGTCATACTCATCGACATGCAAGTCGTGATTCCTATTACAAGAACATGATCAATCTCATACATCACATATCATTCATGACATTCTTTTTGGCCATATCACATCACATAGCATACCATGCAAAAACAAGTTAGACGTCCTCTAATTGTTGTTTGCATGTTTTATGTGGCTACTATGGGTTTCTAGCAAGAACGTTTCTTACCTACACAAAAGCCACAACGTGATATGCCAATTGCTATTTACCCTTCATAAGGACCCTTTTCATCGAATGCAATCCGACTAAAGTGGGAGAGACTGGCACCCGCTAGCCACCTTATGCAACAAGTGCATGTCAGTCGGTGGAACCTGTCTCACGTAAGTGTACGTGTGAGGTCGGTCCGGGCCGCTTCATCCCACAATACCGTCGAAACAAGATAGGATAGGTAACGGTAAGCATATTGAACAAAATCAACGCCCACAACAACTTGTGTTCTACTCGTGCATAGAATCTACGCAATAGACCTAGCTCATGATGCCACTATTGGGGAACGTAGCAGAAATTCAAAATTTTCTATGCATCACCAAGATCAATCTATGGAGATACTAGCAACGAGAGAGAGGGGAGTGCATCTTCATACCCTTGAAGATCGCCATGCGGAAGCGTTACAAGAACGCGGTCGGTGGAGTCATACACGAAGCGATTCAGATCGCGACTGAATCCGACCTAAGCACCGAAGAACGGTGCCTCCGCGTTCAACACACGTGAAGCCCGGTGACGTCTCCCGTGCCTTGATCCAGCAAGGGGAGAGGGAGAGGTCGGGGAAGACTCCGTCCAGCAGCAGCACGACAGCGTGGTGGTGGTGGAGTAGCGCGGTACTCCAGCAGGGCTTCGCCAAGCACTACGAGAGACTCAATCCCATATTCAATTCCCTTTGTCTACCGGTATAGTACTTGCCCGAGATTTGATCGTCGGTATCCTGATACCTTGTTCAATCTCGTTACCGGCAAGTCTCTTTACTCGTTCCGTAACACATCATCCCGTGATCAACTCCTTGATCACATTGTGCACATTATGATGATGTCCTACTGAGTGGGCCCAGAGATACCTCTCCGTCACACGGAGTGACAAATCCCAGTCTCGATTCGTGCCAACCCAACAGACACTTTCGAAGATACCCGTAGTGCACCTTTATAGCCACCTAGTTATGTTGTGACGTTTGGTACACCCAAAGCATTCCTACGGTATTCGGGAGTTGCACAATCTCATGGTCTAAGGAAAAGATACTTGACATTTAGAAAAGCTTTAGCATACGAACTACACGATCTTTTGCTAGGCTTAGGATTGGGTCTCACATCATTCTCCTAATGATGTGATCCTGTTATCAATGACATCCAATGTCCATGGTCAGGAAACCATGACCATCTGTTGATCAACGAGCTAGTCAACTAGAGGCTCACTAGGGACATGTTGTGGTCTATGTATTCACACATGTATTGTGATTTCTGGTCAATACAATTATAGCATGAATAATAGACAATTATCATGAACAAGGAAATACAATAATAACCATTTTATTATTGCCTCTAGGGCATATTTCCAACACATTGGTACTCATTAATTCAGTACTAAGCAATATGGTACTATATATGATTTCCTTCTTCCAATTGCGAAAAGGAGTTTTACACAGATTGGATTACTTTTGATCAAGATTCTTTTGGCAAGGAGATAGCGAGAGAAAGAAATATAGACTGGCTAAATGGAGTGTGGTTTGCCGTCCCAAAGACCAAGGCAGGTTGGGCATTCATGACCTTGAGGTTAAGAATAGGGCCCTCCTCGGCAAATGGTTGTTTAAGTTATTGACGGAAGATGGTGTATGGCAAACTCTCCTAAAGAGAAAATATGTGGGTTCAAAGGCGATATCCCAGGTGTACTGGAAGCCTGGGGACTCTCACTTTTGGTATCGCTTAATGGCGACGAAGAAATATTTCTTCCGCTATGGCTCTTTCTCGATTAAGGATGGCTCGGAAATTAGATTCTGGGAGGATAAGTGGCTAGGCAATGCTTCACTCCGGGAGCAATACCCAGCTCTGTATAATATTGTGGGCCACAAGGGTGATACTATCACCACGGTTATGGAATCATTTCCGCCAAACGTGTCATTCAGAAGAGATTTAATTGGACCCAAACTCCAATCGTGGAACACCCTGCTCCAGCGGTTATCCATGGTGCAATTGTCACAAGGGTCCGATAAATTTCGCTGGAACCTACAAGGGAATGGTCAATTCTCAGTGGAGTCCATGTACAGAGCCTTGCTCCAATCTGATGTGCCAGTTGATAATAATAAGAAGATCTGGAAGATGAAAATACCTCTTAAGAATAAAATCTTTGCATGGTATCTTCGTCGTGGAGTCATTCTTACTAAAGATAACCTTGTTAAGAGGAATTGGCATGGAAGTATGCAATGTGTCTTTTGTCGGCATGCTGAGACAATAAAACATTTGTTCTTTCAATGTAAATTGGCTCGTTCTATATGGTCAGTCATCCAAATAGCTTTTGGCTTGTACCCTCCTTGTAGTGTTGCTAATATATTTGGCAACTGGTTACATGGGATCGAACACAAGTTTAGAACTCTTCTCAGGGTGGGAGCGCTCGCTGTTATTTGGTTGCTTTGGCTATGTAGAAATGATAAGGTTTTTAACGAGAAAAGTACATATCTTATGCAGGTTATCTACAGATGTACTGGGACACTTTGTTTATGGTCGTCTCTACAGCGTATGGAGAATCACGGTCTCTTTATGGAGGTCTGTACATGATTGGAGGCTACGGCGAGGGATACTTTTACCCAAAATGAGTGGCAGCATGATCTCAGGATTGGCCCTCCTACGTCTTAGGCGTTATACAAACACTAGATGTTTCTTAGTATTTCGCCTTTTTTTGTGTTTTTGTTCTGTGTGTGGACTTCTTTTGGCTGTGTGCATCTTGGTATGTAGAGGCCGGGTGTAATGCTTAAACCTTTTAAGTAATAAAGCACCCTTTATTGAAAAAAGATTGGGACTTGGTTATTAGTTGTGTTATTAGTGATACACAAACAGTCTTTATTAAAGGCAGATATATCATGGAGGGTGTGATGGTGCTTCATGAGGTCATACATGAGTTGCATCACACCAATCAATCTGGGTTCTTATTGAAAATTGACTTTAAAAAAGCCTATCACATGATTAAATGGTCTTTTCTTTACCAAATGATATAGAAAAAAGAATTTTGTGATACTTGGGGTGATTGGGTGACGAAACTGTTAGGGGAGGCAAGGCTGCTATCAAAGTGAATGATCATGTGGGGCCTTATTTCTGTACTCACAAAGGAGTCGCAGAAGGAGATGTTGAGGAACGTAGTAATAATTCAAAAATTTCCTACGTGTCACCAAGATCAATCTAGGAGGTGCTAGCAACAAGAGAGAGAGGGGGTGCATCTTCAAACACTTGAAGATCGCTAAGCGGAATCGTTACAAGAACGCGGTTGATGGAGTCGTACTCGCGGCGATTCAAATCGCGGAAGATCCGATCTAGCGCCGAACGGACGACGCCTCCGTGTTCAACACACGTACAACCTGGGGACGTCTCCTCCTTCTTGATCCAGCAAGGGGAGAGGAGAAGTTGAGGGAGAGCTCCGGCAGCATGACGGCTTGGTGGTGGAGCTTGCGGTTTTCCTGCAGGGCTTTGCCAAGGTCTACGGAGGAGGAGGAGGTGTTGGAGGAGGGAGGGGCTGCACCAGGGGAAGGGTGTGGCAGCCCTCCCCCCCACTATTTATAGGGGAAGGGGGAGGGGGTCGGCCCCCCTAGATCCCATCTACAAGGGGGGGGGGCAAGGGGGGACTTTCCCCCCAAGTTTGGTGGAAGGCGCCCCCACCCCCTAGGGTTTCCAACCCTAGGCGCCTTGGGCCCTTGGGGCGCGCACCAGCCCTCTAGGGGGCTGGTTCCCACCCGTGTTCAGACCATTAAGTCCCCCGGGGCAGGTGGCCACACCCGGTGGACCCCCGGACACCTTTGGGTGGTCCCGATACAATACTGATAACCCCCGAAACCATTCCAGCGACTGGAACTGGACTTCCCATATATAAATATTTACCTCCGGACCATTTCGGAACTCCTCGTGACGTCCGGGATCTCATCCGGGACTCTGAACGACCTTTGGGAACCACATGCAATTTCCCATAACAACTATAACATCACTGAACCTTAAGTGTGTAGACCCTACGGGTTCGGGAACCATGCAGACATGACCGAGACATCTCTCCGGCCAATAACCAACAGCGAGATCTGGATACCCATGTTGGCTCCCACATGTTCCACGATGATCTCATCGGATGAACCACGATGTCTGGGATTCAATCAATCCCGTATACAATTCCCTTTGTCCACCGGTATGTTACTTGCCTGAGATTCGATCGTCGGTATCCCCATACCTCGTTCAATCTTGTTGCCGACAAGTCTCTTTACTCGTTCCATAACGCATGATACTGTGACTAACTCCTTAGTCACATTCAGCTCATTATGATGATGCATTACCAAGTGTGCCCAGAGATACCTCTCCGTCATACGGAGTGACAAATCCCAGTCTCGATTCGTGCCAACCCAACAGACACTTTCAGAGATACATGTAGTGCACCTTTATAGCCACCCAGTTACGTTGTGACGTTTGGTACACCCAAAGCATTCCTACGGTATCCGGGAGTTGCACAATCTCATGGTCTAAGGAAATGATACTTGACATTAGAAAAGCTCTCAACAAACGAACTACACGGCTTAGGATTGGGTCTTATCCATCACATCATTCTCCTAATGATGTGATCCCGTTATCAACGACATCCAATGTCCATGGTCAGGAAACCACAACCATCTATTGATCAACGAGCTAGTCAACTAGAGGCTTACTAGGGACATATTATGGTCTATGTATTCACACATGTATTACGGTTTTCGGTTAATACAATTACACCATGAACAACAGACAATTATCATGAACAAGGAAATATAATAATAACCATTTTATTATTGCATCTAGGTCATATTTCCAAGAGTCTCCCACTTGCACTAGAGTCAATAATCTAGCTCATTGTGATGAATCGAACACCCATAGAGTTCTAGTGTTAATCATGTTTGGCTCGTGGAAGAGGTTTAGTCAACGGATCCGCGACACAGATCCATATGCACTTTACAAATATCTATGTCTCCATCTTGAATATTTTCACGAATGGAGTTGAAGCGACGCTTGATATGCCTGGTCTTCTTATGAAACCTGGGCTCCTTGGCAAGGGCAATAGCTCCAGTGTTGTCACAGAAGAGAGTCATCGGGCCCGACATATTGGGAATAACTCCTAGGTTGATGATGAACTCCTTCATCCAGATTGCTTCATGTGCTGCCTCCGAGGCTGCCATGTACTCCGCTTCACATGTAGATCCCACCATGATGCTTTGCTTGATACTGCACCAGTTGACCGCCCCACCATTCAAAATGTACACGTATCTGGTTTGTGACTTGGAGTCATCCAGATCTGTGTCGAAGCTAGCATCGACGTAACCCTTTACGACGAGCTCTTCTTCACCTCCATAAATGAGAAACATTCCTTAGTCCTTTTCAGGTACTTCAGGATATTCTTGACCGCTGTCCAGTGTTCCATGCCGGGATTACTTTGGTACCTCCCTACCAAACTTATGTTGGAAATATGCCCTAGAGGGAATAATAAAAATGGTTATTATTATATTTCCTTGTTCATGATAATTGTCTATTGTTCATACTATAATTGTATTAACTGGAAATCGTAATACATGTGTGAATACATAGACCACAACATGTCCCTAGTGAGCCTCTAGTTGACTAGCTCGTTGATCAATAGATGGTTATGGTTTCCTGACCATGGACAATGGATGTCATTGATAATGGGATCACATCATTAGGAGAATGATGTGATGGACAAGACCCAATCCTAAGCATAGCACCAGATCGTGTAGTTCATTTGCTAAGAGCTTTTCTAATGTCAAGTATCATTTCCTTAGAGCAACTCTAGTAGACCCCGCAAAAATACAACCCGCAAAACGCGTTTGCGGGTTGATTAAGGTCGTGTTTGCGGGTCAAAAACATGCGCGGCCGAGCAGAACCCGTATCTAAATCTGCATATTTTGAAAAAATACTTTCGCGGGAGAAATTGCACAAACATAGTTCATCACATGATCAACAAACTACAAGGATAGCTATACTACATACTACATTAAACTAGTACTAGGGGGGGCGGATCTGACGGCGGGGAAGTCGCGGCAAACTGGATGACGCAGTGGAGGAGCCGGATGCTCAATTCTCCTCGCCGGAGCTGCACAGATCGACATACTTCTCTGCCTGCTCCGTGCGGATGCGGCGCCACTCGTCAGCCTTCTCATTAGCGACGTTGTCGGTGACCGCCTACCGCCACTGGAGGGCTTTGAGCTCCTCGACGTGGCGCCGGCACTCCTCCTCCTCGCGCACGCTTCGCTCGGCAATGGCGGTGGCGACAGTGTCGAAGTCCGCCACCAAGTCCTCGGGCCCTATGACTCCGTGGCGGCCAACCGGAGCGGGCTCCTTGGGCTCCTCGGGCTCCGCGGCGGCTCTGGCTCCTCCTCCCGCCCGTGGTTGGTCCACTTCCGGGTGCCGTGCTTCCTCGCGCCGTCGGACCGGACGCGCCGCTCGCGCTCCGGGTCGCTCTCACGGCCGGATCTGCTGTCGGAGCCGCGTCCGGAGCTCCACATTCGCCCCCACATGGCGGCTGGAGGCGGGGCGGAGGGTCGCCAACGAAGAGAAATTTGGAGAGGGAAAGGGGAATCGGGTGGCTCGCAATGGTGGGGGGATAGGCTTTGGACCCGCAAAAGGGTCACGAAACCACACTTATAGTGCTCGTGGCGTGCGGTTTGTGGGCTGTGGCAAAAAAATTTGCGGGCCGGGCGAGTATGCGGGCTCTGTTCTGGCCGGAAAATTGGCCCGAGCCCGCATACTCACTGGAATTTTTGCGGGTCGGGCGTTTCGCGTGGTCTGCTAGAGTTGCTCTTAGACCATGAGATTGTGCAACTCCCAGATACTGTAGGAATGCTGCTTTGGGTGTACCAAACGTCACAATGTAACCGGGTGGCTATAAAGGTGCAATACAGGTACCTCCGAAAGTATCTGTTGAGTTGGCACGAATCGAGACTGGGATTTGTCACTCCGTATGACGGAGAGGTATCTCTGGGCCCACTCAGTAATGCATCATCATAATGAGCTCAATGTTACTAAGGAGTTAGTCACAGGATCATGCATTACGGAACGAGTAAAGAGATTTGCCGGTAACGAGATTGAACGAGGTATTGGGATACCGACGATCGAATCTCGGGCAAGTAACATACCAGTGGACAAAGGGAATTGTATACGGGATTGATTGAATGCCCGACATCGTGGTTCATTCGATGAGATCATCGTGGAACATGTGGGAGCAAACATGGGTATCCAGATCCCACTGTTGGTTATTGGCCGGAGAACGTTTTAGTCATGTCTGCATGGTTCCCGAACCCGTAGGGTCTACACACTTAAGGTTCGGTGACGCTAGAGTTGTTATGGGAAATAGTATGTGGTTACCGAAGGTTGTTCGGAGTCCCAGATGAGATCTCGGACATGACGAGGAACTCCGGAATGGTCCGAAGGTGAAGATCAATATATTGGACGAAGGGTATTGGAGTCCGGAATTGTTCCGGGGGTACCAGTTACGACCAGCGTGTCCGAAAGGGGTTTCGGAGGCCCCGACAAGCGTTGGGGGGCTTATGGGACAAGGGGAGGGGGCACATCAACCCACTAAGGGGCTGAGCGCCCCTCCCACCCCGTCTCACGTAACCTAGAGAGGTGTTGGCGCCACCCCTAGGGCAGCCACCCCTCCCGACTTGGGGGGGCAAGTTTCCTAGGGGTGGGGGCGCCCAAACCCATCTAGGGTTTCCCCTATGGCTGCCGCCCCTCCCCTAGGGAAACCCTAGGGCGCCTCCTCTTTCCCACTTCCCTATATATAGTGAGGAAGAGAGAGGGCAACCACACCCTTCCCCTGGCGCAGCCCTCTCCCTCCTCCAACACCTCCTCCTCCTCTGTAGTGCTTGGCGAAGCCCTGTAGGAGAACCACAAGCTCCACCACCACGCGTCGTGCTTCCGGAGCTCTCCCTCAACTTCTCCACTCCCCTTGATGGATCAAGAAGGAGGAGACGTCCCCGGGCTGTACGTGTGTTGAACACGGAGGCACCGTCCGTTCAGCGCTAGATCGGATCTTTCGCGATTTGAATCGCCGCGAGTACGACTCCATCAACCACGTTCTTGTAACGCTTCCGCTTAGCGATCTTCAAGGGTATGAAGATGCACTCCCTCTCTCTTTCTTGTTGCGAGAATCTCCTAGATGGATCTTGCTGATGCGTAGGAAAATTTTGAATTATTGCTATGTTCCCCAACAGTGGCATCATGAGCTAGGTCTACGCATAGATTCTATGCACGAGTAGAACACAAGTAGTTGTGGGCGATGATTTATTCAATTTGCTTACCGTTATTAGTCTTATCTTGATTTGGTGGCATTGTGTGATGAAGCGGCCCAGACCGACCTTACACGTACGCTTACGTGAGACAGGTTCCACCGATTGACATGCACTTGATGCATAAGGTGGCTAGCGGGTGTCTGTCTCTCACACTTTAGTCGATTTAGATTTGATGAAAAGGGTCCTTATGAAGGGTAAATAGCAATTGACATATCACCATTGTGGCTTTTGCGTAGGTAAGAAACGTTCTTGCTTGAAACTCATAGGAGCCACGTAAAATGTGCAACAACAATTAGAGGACGTCTAACTTGTTTTTGCAAGATATGTTATGTGATGTGATATGGCCAAAAGGATGTGATGAATGATATATGTGATGTATGAGATTTATCATGTTCTTGTAATAGGGATCACGACTTGCATGTCGATGAGTATGACAATCGGCAGGATCCATAGGAGTTGTCTTAATTTATTGTATGACCTGCGTGTCACTGAAAACGCCATGTAATTCCTTTACTTTATTGCTAAACGTTAGCCATAGTAGTAGAAGTAATAGTTGGCAAGACAACTTCATGAAGACACGATGATGGAGATCATGGTGTCATGCCGGTGACGATGGTGATCATGCCGCACCTCGAAGATGGAGATCAAAGGCACAAGATGATATTGGCCATATCATGTCACTTTATGATTTGCATGTGATGTTTGTCATGTTTACATCTTATTTGCTTAGAACAACGGTAGCATAAATAAGATGACCCCTCACTAAAATTTCAAGAAATTGTCCCCCTAACTGTGCACCTTTGCAAAGGTCCGTTGTTTCGAAGCACCACGTGATGATCGGGTGTGATTGATTCTAACGTTCGCATACAATGGGTGTAAGCCAGATTTACACATGCAAAAACACTTAGGTTGACTTGACAAGCCTAGCATGTACAGACATGGCCTCGGAACACGAGAGACCGAAAGATCGAACATGAGTCGTATAGTAGATACAAACAACATGGAGATGTTCACTGATGATGACTAGTCCGTCTCACGTGATGACCGGACACGGCCTAGTTGACTCGGATCATGCATCACCTTAGATGACTAGAGGGATGTCTATCTAAGTGGGAGTTCATTAAATAATTCGATTAGATGAACTTTATTATCATGAACATAGTCAAAAGGTATTTGCAAATTATATCATAGCTTGTGCTTTAGTTCTACTGTTTTAGATATGTTCCTAGAGAAAAATTAGTTGAAAGTTGATAGTAGCAATTATGCAGACTGGGTCCGTGAACTGAGGGTTGTCCTCATTGCTGCGCAGAAGGCTTATGTCCTTAATGCACCGCTCGGTGTGCTGAACCTCGAACGTCGTCTGTGGATGTTGCGAACATCTGACATACACGTTTTGATGACTCCATGATAGTTGATTGTGTAATGCTAAACAGTTCAGAATTGAGGCGCCGGAGACGTTTTTTGAAACATCGCGGAACATGTGAGATGTTCCAAGGGCTGAAATATGGATTTCAGGCTCGTGCCCACGTCAAGAGGTATGAGACCTCCAACGAGTTTCTTAGCCTACAAAGGGAGAAAAGCTCAATCATTGAGCATGTGCTCAGATCGTCTGAGTACTACAATCACTTGAATCGAGTGGGAGTTAATCTTCCAGATGAGATAGTGATGGTTCTCCAAAGTCACTACCACCAAGCTACTAGAGCATCGTGATGAACTATAACATATCAGGGATAGATATGACGATCCTTGAGCTATTTGCGATGTTTGACACCGCAAAAGTAGAAATCAGGTAGGAGCGTCAATTGTTGATGGTTAGTAAAAACACTAGTTTCAAGAAGGGCAAGGGCAAGAATGGATACTTCATGAAACGACAAATCAGTTGCTGCTCTAGTGAAGAAACCCAAGGTTGAACCCAAACCTGAGACTAAGTGCTTCTTTAACGAGGGCAACAGTCACTAAAGCAGAACAACCCTAGATACTTGATAGATGAGAAGGCTGGCAAGGTCGCCAAAAGTATATTGGATATACATTATATGAATGTATACTTTACTAGTACTCCTAGTAGCACCAGGGTAATAGATACCGGTTCGGTTGCTAAGTGTTAGTAACTCGAAATAAAAGGCTACGGAATAAACAGAGACTAGCTAAAGGCGAGGAGACGATATGTGTTGGAAATATTTCCAAGGTTGATGTTACCAAACATCGCACACTCCCTCTACCATCGGGATTGGTGTTAAACCTAAATAATTGTTATTTGGTGTTTGCGTTGAGCATAGACATGATTGGATTATGTTTATCGCAATAAGGTTATTCATTTAAGGAGAATAATGGTTACTCCGTTTATTTGAATAATACTTCAATGGTCTTGCACCTAAAATGAATGGTTTATTAAATCTCGATCGTAGTGATACACATGTTCATGCCAAAAGATATAAGATAGTAATGATAGTACCACCTACTTGTGGCACTGCCATTTGAGTCATATTGGTATAAAACGCATGAAGAAGCTCCATGTTGATGGATCTTTGGACTCATTCGTTTTTTGAAAAGTTTGAGACATGCAAACCATGTCCATTGGTATGTACGCATGAAGAAACTCCATGCAGATGGATCGTTTGGACTCACTTGTTTTTGAATCACTTGAGACATGCAAATCATACCACATGGGCAAGATGATTGAAAAGCCTCGTTTTCAGTAAGATGGAACAAGAAAGCAACTTGTTGGAAGTAATACATTTTGATTGTGCAGTCCAATGAGTGCTGAGGCACGCAGTAGATATCGTTATGTTCTTACTTCATAGATGATTTGAATATATGCTAAGTATATTTACTTGATGAAACACAAGACTAAATTATTGAAAGGTTCAAGTAATTTCAGAGTGAAGTTGAAGATCGTCGTGACAAGAGGATAAAATGTCTATGATATGATCATAGAGATGAATATCTGAGTTATGAGTTTGGTACAAAATTAAGACATTGTGGAAATTGTTTCACACCTAATACCGCTTGGAACATGTGACGCCCGGGTAATTAAGCTACAGTGATCCTCTGCTAATGGTGCCACGTCACCTCGTTTATAGTTGCTAATCTCGAGTTAGTTCGAAACCAATTCAAATTCAAATTCAAAAATAGGCAAACAATAAAAGTTTTCAAATATTAAAACTAAAATGTTCGGAGTGAACCAAATAATACATAGGTAATTATGGAGGTGAAACCACATTTTTATAAAATGTTTAAAGGCTCTAAACTAATTAAAATAGCAACTATGACAATTAATTAAATGCCTTTTAAAAATAATGATAATGCAAACTGTTTTAATTAGGTGTCAAACTTTTGGGGCACTAGAATAAATTATAACATTAAATTAGGAGTTGTATTTATATTTTATAAAACAGAAATTAAAAGAAAATAGATAAAGAAAAGAAAACAGAAAACAAAACCAAAAAAAAAAGAAAAAGAAAAGGAGACCCCCCCCTTGCCCCCTGGGCTTCGGCCCAGCAGGCCACAAGCCCCCCCCCCCACTGGGCCCCTTGGCCCAGTCGGCTCAGCCGACCACGCCGGCCCACCCCGCACCTCCCCAGGCCTATTAGGCCACCCCACCCCCCCCACTAACCCTAACCCC
>NC_041383.1:611468564-611473256 GCF_002162155.2 Triticum dicoccoides
TTTGTGATGCTTTGTTTGCTCTGTATTCATTATTTCTTCCCCCTCTTCTCTCCGGTAGACTACGAGACTGACGCTGCTGCTGACCAGTTCGACTACGGAGTTGACGACCCCTCTCTCTTGCCAGAGCAACCAGGCAAGCCCCCCCCTTGATCACCAGATATCGCCTATTCTCCTCTATACTGCTTGCATTAGAGTAGTGTAGCATGTTACTGCTTTCGTTAATCCTATTCTGATGCATAGCCTGACATTGTCGCTACATCTGTTGATACCTTACCTGCAATCCTAAATGCTTAGTATAGGATGCTAGTTTATCATCATTGGCCCTACATTCTTGTCAGTCTGCCTTGCTATACTATCGGGCCGTGATCACTTGGGAGGTGATCACGGGTATATACTATACATACCTACATACTATTCAGATGGTGACTAAAGTCGGGTCAGCTCATTGAGTACCCGCAAGTGATTCTGACGAGGGGGCTGAAAGGACAGGTGGCTCCATCCCGGTAGAGGTGGGCTTGGGTTCCCGACGGCCCTCGACTGTTACTTTGTGGCGGAGCGACAGGCCAGGTTGAGACCACCTAGGAGAGAGGTGGGCCTGGCCCTGTTCGGCGTTCGTGGATACTTAACACGCTTAACGAGATCTTGGTATTTGATCTGAGTCTGGCTACGAGCCTATACGCACTAACCATCTACGTGGGAGTAGTTATGGGTATCCCGACGTCGTGGTATCAGCCGAAGCACTTCAGACGTCAGCGACGGAGCGGCGCGCGCCGAATTGGACTGGAACGCCACTAGGCTAGGTCTGCTTTCGGCCGCCCACGCAACGTGCAGGTGTGCTCAGGGCGATGGGCCCAGACCCCTGCGCGCTTAGGTTTAGACCGGCGTGCTGGCCTCTCTGTTTTGCCTAGGTGGGGCTGCGACGTGTTGATCTTCCGAGGCCGGGCATGACCCAGGAAAGTGTGTCCGGCCAAATGGGATCGAGCATGTTGGGCTATGTGGTGCACCCCTGCAGGGAAGTTAATCTATTCGAATAGCCGTGATCTTCGGTAACAGGACGACTTGGAGTTGTACCTTGACCTTATGACAACTAGAACCGGATACTTAATAAAACACACCCTTCCAAGTGCCAGATACAACCGGTGGTCGCTCTACCTCAGGGATATGAGGAGGGGATCGCCGGGTAGGATTATGCTATGAGATGTTACTTGGAGATGCTACTTGGAGGACTTCGACCTACCCTCTTCTGCCTGTTGCAAGACGAAGGTGACCAGAAGCGTAGTCTTCGATAAGACTAGCTATCCCCCTCTTATTCTGGCATTCTGCAGTTCAGTCCACCGATATGGCCCTTTACACATATACCCATGCATATGTAGTGTAGTTCCTTGCTTGCGAGTACTTTGGATGAGTACTCACGGTTGCTTTCTCCCCCCTTTTTCCCCTTTTCCTTCCTTTCTGGTTGTCGCAACCAGATGCTGGAGTCCAGGAGCCAGACGCCACCGTCGGCGACGACCCCTACTACACCGGAGGTGCCCCTGCTACGTGCAGTCCGCTGACGACGACCTGGAGTAGTTAGGAGGATCCCAGGCAGGAGGCCTGCGCCTCTTTCGATCTGTATCCCAGTTTGTGCTAGCCATCTTATGGCAACTTGTTTAACTTATGTCTGTACTCAGATATTGTTGCTTCCGCTGACTCGTCTATGATCGAGCACTTGTATTCGAGCCCTCGAGGCCCCTGGCTTGTATTATGATGCTTGTATGACTTATTTTATTTGTAGAGTTGTGTTGTGATATCTTCCCGTGAGTCCCTGATCTTGATCGTACACATTTGCGTGCATGATTAGTGTACGATTGAATCGGGGGCGTCACAAGTTGGTATCAGAGCCAACTGCCTGTAGGAATCCCCCTTCCAACTCCTTGGCCGAAGTCGAGTCTAGACTTTACAAAACTTTTACTAACATGGCTGTGCGGCCCATGGGCCCACGTTGCCATTGGGTGGTATTAGGATCTTTTACTCCTCGATCTTTACTCTGGGATTCTGAACTCTCTTCTATTCGGGTTAAACGATTTTGCTAAAAACAAAACTAACTTTAGGTTCTCGCAAGTACTTTCTCCTGGAGAGCCCCTCACTTCAGATGACCGTCTGCTAATCAGAAGATTCCGAAGATACTCTCGGATGTTCTCTCGAGACTTTGTGCCCATCACTTTTGCTATTCCTGACCACCGATAAATCCGTGGATAACTACTTACACCTATCGTTCATATTGTCATCCCCAGTTGCTCTTGTTATTACAAGATGTCCTGAAATACTCTTCGATATTCTGAGAATTCTTTACGCTTACTGCCCTGCAGTTCCTTGCTGCATGAATACCCCTACGGATAATTACTCGCGCTTGCCGAGTATCCGCTCATCCCCAGTTGTTCATGTGTTTCACAAAAGTCTTTAAAATAATATTCGATTCCTAAAATCCTCTGGAGCCTTTGGCTCTTGAAATTCTTGCTTGCTTGCATTATGGTTAATCCCATAAGTCTCGTAGTCTTAATGACATTCCTTGTCATTATCATTTTGAGTCCGTTGACTCAATATGTTTGCGAATACACGCAATCATCATTGATCCTTATAAATTAATTTTCCGGCTGAGCTGCCATCCTTTTAACTAGAATTGGTTCTCGACCAATCCAATTGTCTTTGATTGTACCCTAAGGCTATTCAACTTATCCACCCCTAATCAGAGCATTGCTTCTGATCCCTTGATTTGGAAATCATAATTCCTTTGCATTTGACAATTGAGTTAGTCAGTTGTTTCTATAATTTGCTTCCTCTAGTTGAGTACCGATGCTCACGTCAGATCCCTTGTGGACCACCAGATCCTTTGTTGGATTTTATCTGACAACGCCCTTCATATTCAATAACCTTATGAGCCTTTTCTCTGATACATAATGCCTTTGGTAAATTGTATCGTCTGCTTTCTCAACCATGCTATGTCTTCGAGCTTGAGTTAATTACTTCTAAAGATTCTGGTATATGATTCTAAGATGCCCCGATGGGTTGAACCTATGCCTTCCTTAATATGTGTGGGCTCGAAAGTTTTCACGAGTCGTACTCTTCTGATATTTTGCCAGATAAAATTTCAACACTACAACTTCATTGAACGCGAGAAGTGAATGAAAGGTTGTGCATTGGGGAAGTGGGAGTCGACCTTGAACTTTGTGTTCATGCCCATGGACACGATACACATCTTCTCATCGAAGCTTCTTTTAAAATTAATTATTCCATTGATATAAGATCATCTTATATCTGGGATCTGGCCTTTTTGCAATCTTGGTTCCGACCATGTTCTCCTTTAAATACCATTTCTCGTGCAAGTTTAAGCACTTGTCTTCTGCAGAGCAATGCCCCAGTCCAACCTCTACTTCGATCTGTCATCGAGTATTACCCCATGGTATCTCGAGATTATTATGGAACTGCCTAAATTTTTATGAGTTCATCAAGTACTACCTTCTCACTGATTCAAATTTTTCACGGGCTCTGAGTTATTAAAAACTCAAAGACACCGATAACTGAATCGAGTTCGCATTGCGATTCAACAAGTATTTGAACCCATCACTGCTTACAAATTTATTAATCCTTCAAGTCGTTCCTAGCCTGATCGGCTATATCATTATCGAGCTAATTTTAACTGTGCTACCCGGTCCTTCTTCCCGGAGCACAATTTTCGACGATGAACTAACCTTACGTCGATCATCATCGTCATATCATTTCGCCTTGAACAACAAGCTTGGTTTCGAGTTTGTGTCGTACCCTTGGTTCCAATAACCTTTCACTTTATCATTACTTTGACTTGATGTCATCACCGATCGATTACATCTTCATGAACTCTCGCGACAAATGTGTCGTGAATATCATCAACATTCTGAGCTCTTCCAAGAGATCTATTGAAACCATGATGAGAAATACCATCCTTGCCCTCGATGATTGGTGTTATCAGCGACAACATTATTGCATTCCCTCCAACACAAAACTTGTTCCTGTATTGTGTTGTACCTTGAGTTCCTTGCTATCCAACTTATGTTATATTCTATCGCGGAGTATTACCATCTTTGATGTTAAGAATGTTGTGAGGATTGCTCCACCTCTTAAGAATTCTTGCTATAATGATACTTCTCACCATCACCATTCTTTCTTGGTCCTCGTGTAGATTCCAACCGGGGTACCCACAAGTGAACGGTGTTGTTTGGATTATGCACTTCTAGCAACCCTATTGCTTTGAAGTTAATGATCGATAGTTCATTCTAAGTCCTTCGCTAATTGAATCACCATTCTGGCATTAGTCGTGCAACCCAACCCATATTTCGGGCGCACATATCAACCAATGTTTATTTGTGTATGTTTTCCTCGAGCATACTTCCTTATATCATTTGATTTGGCAAATGTTATCTCCTTGTTCACTTAATGGTGGAAATCCATCTTTTGGGGAATCACGGCGAATTGCCGTTGGGTTCACCAGACATCTCCTTGTCCTCTCCTTGGGTTAATGATGGACTCTTGTTAACGGAAATCACTTCATAGTTCATTTCCCCGAGAATCTTACAATGTCATCTCGTCAATTTGTGTTGCACCTTTTCCCTCTCGGACCCCCCCGAGTCTGAGGTTTCATGACACCAACTGGATATGAATCTCGGTCAGATATGATGG
>NC_041383.1:611475401-611479443 GCF_002162155.2 Triticum dicoccoides
GACCCTACACGCCCCCCGTGAGCACCTCTCCTCCTCCTTCCCCTGGGTTCCCGCTCGACGACCGCGGCCATAGCCGTCGTGCGCACGCGCGCTCGCACTCCCGCCGTGCGCCTCGCCTCACCTCCCCTCCATGTGAGCCGCTCCGGCCAGCCCCGCCACTACCTCCACCACCGCGCCACCCACGGCCCTCCGCCGCCTCTCCTGGCCGGCGTCGTGGGCGCCGGCGGCCTCGTCCATGGCCTCGCCCAGGCAGCCTCTGGGCTCGCCTCGCGCCAGGCGCCCCCTGCGCCCGTTAGCCCGCACGCCCGCAAGCCCTTGCGCCCGTTTGGCCCCTTTCGGCCATTGACAGCGGGGCCCCAGCCCCAGAACGTTTTGTTAAAAAAAAGGAATATCAAAATAAATAAATAATAATAAAATCAATTAATTAATTAATTAATTAATTAAGGAATTAATTAAGTTAATTAATTATAATTAGGTTAACCTAATCACTAATTAAACTAATTAACTGTTAGTTAATTAAAACAGTGTATGACATGCGGGACTCACATGTCAGGTTGACCAAGTCAACTCTGTTGACTGCTGACGTCAGCATGACATCATGCTGACGTCATAAATCCTTTTTTCGAATTAATTAAATAATTAATTAAATTCCAGAAATTAATAAAATCTTTAGAAAATCATATCTTTTAATCCGTAACTCGGATTAAAATATTTTCAACATGAAAGTTGCTCAGAACGACGAGACGAATCCGGATACGCAGTCCGTTCGTCCGCCACACACCCCTAACCTATCGAACTCGCAACTTTCCCCCTCCGGCTCCTCTGCCCGGAAACACGAAACACCGGGAATACTTTCCCGGATGTTTTCCCCCTTCACCGGTATCACCTACTACCGCGTTAGGGCACACCGAACACCGCGCATTGCCTTGTTATATTTTGTGATGCTTTGTTTGCTCTGTATTCATTATTTCTTCCCCCTCTTCTCTCCGGTAGACTACGAGACCGACGCTGCTGCTGACCAGTTCGACTACGGAGTTGACGACCCCTCTCTCTTGCCAGAGCAACCAGGCAAGCCCCCCCCTTGATCACCAGATATCGCCTATTCTCCTCTATACTGCTTGCATTAGAGTAGTGTAGCATGTTACTGCTTTCGTTAATCCTATTCTGATGCATAGCCTGACATTGTCGCTACATCTGTTGATACCTTACCTGCAATCCTAAATGCTTAGTATAGGATGCTAGTTTATCATCATTGGCCCTACATTCTTGTCAGTCTGCCTTGCTATACTATCGGGCCGTGATCACTTGGGAGGTGATCACGGGTATATACTATACATACCTACATACTATTCAGATGGTGACTAAAGTCGGGTCAGCTCATTGAGTACCCGCAAGTGATTCTGACGAGGGGGCTGAAAGGACAGGTGGCTCCATCCCGGTAGAGGTGGGCCTGGGTTCCCGACGGCCCTCGACTGTTACTTTGTGGCGGAGCGACAGGGCAGGTTGAGACCACCTAGGAGAGAGGTGGGCCTGGCCCTGTTCGGCGTTCGTGGATACTTAACACGCTTAACGAGATCTTGGTATTTGATCTGAGTCTGGCTACGAGCCTATACGCACTAACCATCTACGTGGGAGTAGTTATGGGTATCCCGACGTCGTGGTATCAGCCGAAGCACTTCAGACGTCAGCGACGGAGCGGCGCGCGCCGAATTGGACTGGAACGCCACTAGGCTAGGTCTGCTTTCGGCCGCCCACGCAACGTGCAGGTGTGCTCAGGGCGATGGGCCCAGACCCCTGCGCGCTTAGGTTTAGACCAGCGTGCTGGCCTCTCTGTTTTGCCTAGGTGGGGCTGCGACGTGTTGATCTTCCAAGGCCGGGCATGACCCAGGAAAGTGTGTCCGGCCAAATGGGATCGAGCGTGTTGGGCTATGTGGTGCACCCCTGCAGGGAAGTTAATCTATTCGAATAGCCGTGATCTTCGGTAACAGGACGACTTGGAGTTGTACCTTGACCTTATGACAACTAGAACCAGATACTTAATAAAACACACCCTTCCAAGTGCCAGATACAACCGGTGGTCGCTCTCCCTCAGGGATATGAGGAGGGGATCGCCGGGTAGGATTATGCTATGCGATGCTACTGGAGTTGCTACCTGGATATGCTACTTGGAGATGCTACTTGGAGGACTTCAATCTACTCTCTTCTACATGCTGCGAGGCGGAGGCTGCCAGAAGCGTAGTCTTCGATAGGATTAGCTATCCCCCTCTTATTCTGGCATTCTGCAGTTCAGTCCACTGATATGGCCTCCTTACACATATACCCATGCATATGTAGTGTAGTTCCTTGCTTGCGAGTACTTTGGATGAGTACTCACGGTTGCTTTCTCCCCCCTTTTCCCCCTTTCCTTTCTTTCTGGTTGTCGCAACCAGATGCTGGAGTCCAGGAGCCAGACGCCACCGTCGACGACGACCCCTACTACACCGGAGGTGCCTACTACTACGTGCAGCCCGCTGACGACGACCAGGAGTAGTTAGGAGGATCCCAGGCAGGAGGCCTGCGCCTCTTTCGATCTGTATCCCAGTTTGTGCTAGCCTTCTTAAGGCAAACTTGTTTAACTTATGTCTGTACTCAGATATTGTTGCTTCCGCTGACTCGTCTATGATCGAGCACTTGTATTCGAGCCCTCGAGGCCCCTGGCTTGTATTATGATGCTTGTATGACTTATTTTATTTGTAGAGTTGTGTTGTGATATCTTCCGTGAGTCCCTGATCTTGATCGTACACATTTGCGTGCATGATTAGTGTACGGTCAAATCGGGGGCGTCACAGAACACCATAGTGTGATGGTGTGTCCAAACATCATAGCTGCACCCTATTGGATATGGTGCATACCATGATGTCTCTTATCGAATTACCACTATCGTTTATGGATTAGGCATTAGAGACAACCGCATTCACTTCAAATAGGGCACCATGTAATTCTGTTGAGATGACAACGTAAGCTGTCGTTTCTTAAAAGTTTGGGTCTGCGATGCTTATGTGAAAGAGTTTCATCCTGATAAGCTCGAACCCAAAACGGATAAATGCATCTTCATAGGACACCCAAAATAGTTGGGTATACCTCCTATCTCAGATCCAGAAGAAAACATGATTATTTAGAAACTGGTCCTTTCTCGAGGAAAAGTTTATCTTGAAAGAATTGAGTGGGAGGATGGTGGAGACTTGATGAGGTTATTGAACCATCACTTCAACCAGTTTGTAGCAGGGCACATGAAGTTGTTCCTGTGGCGCCTACACCAGTTGAAGTGGAAGCTGATGATAGTGATCATGAAACTTCGGATCAAGTCACTACCAAACCTCATAGGTCGACAAGGACACGTACTACTTCAGAGTGGTACCGTAATCCTGTCTTGGAGGTCATGTTGCTAGACAACAATGAACCTACGAGCTATGGAGAAGCGATGGTGGGCCTGGATTTCGACAAATAGCTCAAGGCCATAAAATTCGAGAGAGGATCCATGTATGAAAACAAAGTGTAGACTTTGGAAGAACTACTTAATGGTTGTAAGGCTGTTAGGTACAGATGGATTTTAAAAGTAAGACGGACAATGATGGTAAGTGTCACCATTAAGAAAGCTCGATTTGTCGCTAAGATGTTTTTTGACAAGTTCAAGAAGTTGACTACGATGAGATTTTCTCACTCGTAGCGATGCCAAGAGTCTGTTGGAATTTTATTAGCAGTTACTGCATTATTTATGAAATCTTGAAGATAGGATGTCAAAACATTGTTTCCTCTAGATTTTCTTGAGGAAAGGTTGTATGTGATACAACCAGAAAGCTTTGTCAATCCTAAAAAGATGCTAACAAGTATGCAAAGCTCCAGCGATCCTTCTAAGGACTGGAGTAAGCATCTCGGAGTTGGAATATACGCTTTGATGAGATGATCAAAGATTTTGGGTTTATACAAAGTTTATGAGAAACATGTATTTCCAAAGAAGTGAGTGGGAGCACTATAGAATTTCTTATAAGTATATGTTGTTGAC
>NC_041383.1:611480170-611572659 GCF_002162155.2 Triticum dicoccoides
GTCAACAACATATACTTATAAGAAATTCTATAGTGCTCCCACTCACTTCTTTGGAAATACATGTTTCTCATAAACTTTGTATAAACCCAAAATCTTTGATCATCTCATCAAAGCGTATATTCCAACTCCGAGATGCTTACTCCAGTCCTTAGAAGGATCGCTGGAGCTTTGCATACTTGTTAGCATCTTTTTAGGATTGACAAAGCTTTCTGGTTGTATCACATACAACCTTTCCTCAAGAAAATCTAGAGGAAACAATGTTTTGACATCCTATCTGCAAGATATCATAAATAATGCAGTAACTGCTAATATAATTCCAACAGACTCTTGGCATCGCTACGAGTGAGAAAATCTCATCGTAGTCAACTTCTTGAACTTGTCGAAAAACATCTTAGCGACAAATCGAGCTTTCTTAATGGTGACACTTACCATCATTGTTCGTCTTACTTTTAAAATCCATTTGTACCTAACAGCCTTACGACCATTAAGTAGTTCTTCCAAAGTCTACACTTTGTTTTCATACATGGATCCTCTCTCGGATTTTATGGCCTTGAGCTATTTGTTGGAATCCGGGCCCACCATCGCTTCTCCATAGCTCGTAGGTTCATTGTTGTCTAGCAACATGACCTCCAAGACAGGATTACCGTACCACTCTGAAGTAGTACGCGTCCTTGTCGACCTGTGAGGTTTGGTAGTGACTTGATCCGAAGTTTCATGATCACTATCATCAGCTTCCACTTCAACTGGTGTAGGCACCAAGGAACAACTTCATGTGCCCTGCTACACACTGGTTGAAGTGATGGTTCAGTAACCTCATCAAGTCTCCACCATCCTCCCACTGAATTCTTTCAAGATAAACTTTTCCTCGAGAAAGGACCCATTTCTAAAAAAAATCACTTTTGCTTCTGGATCTGAGATAGGAGGTATACCCAACTATTTTGGGTGTCCTATGGAGATGCATTTATCCGTTTTGGGTTCGAGCTTATTAGGATGAAACTTTTTCACATAAGCGTCGCAGCCCCAAAATTTTAAGAAACGACAGCTTAGGTTTCTCTAAACCATAGTTCATACGGTGTCATCTCAACGGAATTACATGGTGCCCTATTTGAAGTGAATGCGGTTGTCTCTAATACCTAACCCATAAACGATAGTGGTAATTCGATAAGAGACATCATGGTATGCACCATATCCAATAGGGTGCAGCTATGATGTTCGGACACACCATCACACTATGGTGTTCCAGGCGGTATTAGTTGTGAAACAATTTCCACAATGTCTTAATTTTGTACCAAACTCATAACTCAGATATTCATCTCTATGATCATATCATAGACATTTTATCCCCTTGTCACGACGATCTTCAACTTCACTCTGAAATTACTTGAACCTTTCAATAATTTAGTCTTGTGTTTCATCAAGTAAATATACTTAGCATATATTCAAATCATCTATGAAGTAAGAACATAACGATATCCACTGCGTGCCTCAGCACTCATTGGACTGCACAATCAAAATGTATTACTTCCAACAAGTTGCTTTCTTGTCCCATCTTACTGAAAACGAGGCTTTTCAATCATCTTGCCCATGTGGTATGATTTGCATGTCTCAAGTGATTCAAAAACAAGTGAGTCCAAACGATCCATCTGCATGGAGTTTCTTCATGCGTACATACCAATGGACATGGTTCGCATGTCTCAAACTTTTCAAAAAACGAATGAGTCCAAAGATCCATCAACATGGAGCTTCTTCATGCGTTTTATACCAATATGACTCAAATGGCAGTGCCACAAGTAGGTGGTACTATCATTACTATCTTATATCTTTTGGCATGAACATGTGTATCACTACGATCAAGATTTAACAAACCATTCATTTTAGGTGCAAGACCATTGAAGTATTATTCAAATAAATGGAGTAACCATTATTCTCCTTAAATGAATAACCGTATTGCGATAAACATAATCCAATCATGTCTATGCTCAACGCAAACACCAAATAACAATTATTTAGGTTTAACACCAATCCCGATGGTAGAGGGAGTGTGCGATGTTTGATAACATCAACCTTGGAAATACTTCCAACACATATCGTCTCCTCGCCTTTAGCTAGTCTCTGTTTATTCCTTAGCCTTTTATTTCGAGTTACTAACACTTAGCAACCGAACCGGTATCTATTACCCTGGTGCTACTAGGAGTACTAGTAAAGTATACATTCATATAATGTATATCCAATATACTTTTGTCGACCTTGCCAGCCTTCTCATCTATCAAGTATCTAGGGTAGTTCTGCTTTAGTGACTGTTGCCCTCGTTAAAGAAGCACTTAGTCTCAGGTTTGGGTTCAACCTTGGGTTTCTTCACTAGAGCAGCAACTGATTTGTCATTTCATGAAGTATGCATTCTTGCCCTTGCCCTTCTTGAAACTAGTGGTTTTACTAACCATCAACAATTGACGCTCCTACCTGATTTCTACTATTGCGGTGTCAAACATCGCGAATAGCTCAAGGATCGTCATATCTATCCCTGATATGTTATAGTTCATCACGATGCTCTAGTAGCTTGGTGGTAGTGACTTTGGAGAACCATCACTATCTCATCTGGAAGATTAACTCCCACTCGATTCAAGTGATTGTAGTACTCAGACAATCTGAGCACATGCTCAATGATTGAGTTTTTCTCCCTTTGTAGGCTAAGAAACTCGTTGAAGGTCTCATACCTCTTGACGTGGGCACGAGCCGGAAATCCATATTTCAGCCCTTGGAACATCTCACATGTTCCGCGATGTTTCAAAAAACGTCTTCGGCGCCTCAATTCTAAACTGTTTAGCATTACACAATCAACTATCATGGAGTCATCAAAACGTGTATGTCAGATGTTCGCAACATCCACAGACGACGCTCGAGGTTCAGCACACCGAGTGGTGCATTAAGGACATAAGGCTTCTGCGCAGCAATGAGGACAACCCTCAGTTCACGGACCCAGTCCGCATAATTGCTACTATCAACTTTCAACTAATTTTTCTCTAGGAACATATCTAAAACAGTAGAACTAAAGCACAAGCTATGATATAATTTGCAAATACCTTTTGACTATGTTCATGATAATAAAGTTCATCTAATCAAATTATTTAATGAACTCCCACTTAGATAGACATCCCTCTAGTCATCTAAGGTGATGCATGATCCGAGTCAACTAGGCCGTGTCCGATCATCACGTGAGACGGACTAGTCATCATCAGTGAACATTTCCATGTTGTTCGTATCTACTATACGACTCATGTTCGATCTTTCGGTCTCTCGTGTCCCGAGGCCATGTATGTACATGCTAGGCTTGTCAAGTCAACCTAAGTGTTTTTGCATGTGTAAATCTGGCTTACACCCATTGTATGCGAACGTTAGAATCAATCACACCCGATCATCATGTGGTGCTTCGAAACAACGGACCTTTGCAACGATGCACAATTAGGGGGAACACTTTCTTGAAATTTTAGTGAGGGGTCATCTTATTTATGCTACCGTTGTTCTAAGCAAATAAGATGTAAACATGACAAACATCACATGCAAATCATAAAGTGACATGATATGGCCAATATCATCTTGTGCCTTTGATCTCCATCTTCGAGGTGCGACATGATCACCATCGTCACCGGCATGACACCATGATCTCCATCATCGTGTCTTCATGAAGTTGTCTCGCCAACTATTACTTCTACTACTATGGATAACGGTTAGCAATAAAGTAAAGGAATTACATGGCGTTTTCACTGACACGCAGGTCATACAATTAATTAAGACAACTCCTATGGATCCTGCCGATTGTCATACTCATCGACATGCAAGTCGTGATCCCTATTACAAGAACATGATCAATCTCATACATCACATATATCATAAGGTGTGAGTATTGAGTAAGTCTCAAGACCTGACCACGACAGAAGAGAGAGAAAGGACGAAGGTCGTCCCCTGTGATTTAGACATAGGCTCTACAGTATGCTATGCTGTGTACCGCACCTGAAGTGTGCCTTGCCATGAGTCAGTCAAGGGGTACAAGAGTGATCCAGGAATGGATCACTAGACAATGGTCAAAGTTATCCTTAGTGGACTAAGGAATTTTTCTCGATTATGGAGGTGGTAAAAGAGTTCGTCATAAAGGGTTACGTCGATGCAAACTTTGACACTAATATGGATGACTCTGAGTAGTAAACCGGATTCATATAGTAGAACATTTATCTGGAATAGTTCCAGATAGCGCGTGGTAGCTGCATCTACAAGATGACGTAGAGATTTGTAAAGCACACACGGATCTGAAGGGTTCTGACCTGTTGACTAATAACCTCTCTCACAAGCAAGATATGATCAAACCCCATGGGTGTTGGATTCATTACAATCACATAGTGATGTGAACTGGATTATTGACTCTAGTGCAAGTGGGAGACTATTGGAAATATGCCTAGAGGCAATAATAAAAATGGTTATTATTATATTTCCTTGTTCATGATAATTGTCTATTGTTCATACTATAATTGTATTAACTGGAAACCGTAATACATGTGTGAATACATAGGCCACAACATGTCCCTAGTGAACCTCTAGTTGACTAGCTCATTGATCAATAGATGGTTATGGTTTCCTAACCATGGACATTGGATGTCATTGATAACGGGATCACATCATTAGGAGAATGATGTGATGGACAAGACCCAATCCTAAGCATAGCACCAGATCATGTAGTTCGTTTGCTAAGAGCTTTTCTAATGTCAAGTAGCATTTCCTTAGACCATGAGATTGTGCAACTCCCGAATATCGTAGGAATGCTTTGGGTGTACCAAACGTCACAACATAACTGGGTGGCTATAAAGGTGCACTACAGGTAGCTCATAAAGTATCTGTTGAGTTGGCATGAATCGAGACTGGGATTTGTCACTCCGTTGGCTTCAATCTCGTTCCTTAGAACGGCAGCTGGTGTCAGTGCTTGACTAGAACTCTGAACATTTTTCTTCTGGGGCTTCTCTTTCCGCTTGGAGACTCGAGATTGATCTTCAGAATAACTTGGTGCAGGAGGAGCAGTTGCTAGTGGCTTCACTCGTGAAGCCTTTGGTGCAACAGTAGGTTTTGAAGCCTTAGACTTCTTTTGCTTCTGCGACTTAGGAGGAGTTGGAGCTTCATCAGAATCTACATCATCAGCAGAGTGATCCACATTTGCACCTTGGACGACAATGTGTGTGATGAGGCCTTCGACGTTGTAGAAGGGGCCGATCCTGTTTTCATTGGCTTCACGGGTGCCATCTTCCCGAGGAGCAGAAGGACCTGGGTTGAAGTCAAGTCCAAATGCCTTCTTGTTCTTCACAGCTAAATCTTTGGAAAACTAGAAGTTGCGTTTGAATAGATTGTCATCACGACACCACAACAGAGAAGAACGGTCAGCATTCTCTGGTTGTGGGCCGCGTACCATGCACGGATAGAAGTCTTGTTTAATGGCTTCAGATCGGGACTGGGGTTGAAGATTTTTGTATAATATATCTCCCCAGGGCTGCTTGATGGGATTCTTCTCAGCATACTCAGCCGTGAAAAATCTATACTTGAACCACTCTTCAACCCAATATCTTCGAATCCATTGGATTCGAGTTTTGCGTTCACCATAGGTTTCTTCAGGGTCTGTCTTGTACATTTCATGCAGATCTGGTGGCAAATCCTTGGATGTATTCCCACGGCGCTGTCTGTCACCCTTTCTAGCTGACTTTTCAGTAGCGATGAACCTTAAACTGAATGGCTTCAGAACGCGCAAAGGCTTTCGATGACTGGTCAGACAAGAACTGGCTTCAGGAGAATTTATGTGACTCTGTAAGAACTCTGCAAATGAATGCAGACTATGAGAACCAAGGGATTCTCCCATGGACATGTACCTATGACATCATTAGAGGTGCGAGGGATGGGGAAGAGGTCATATGCATTCTCAGAAGATTTTGAAGATAAATCAGTTTGAAGACATTGACCTCATAACGCGAAGACATTCACTTATTTTTTGTGAGTTGGTTCCAAATTTGTACGAATCCAAGAATAAGTACAAGTGAGGAATCTAACTTGTAGAGAAGCATAAGTGAACAGACTAGGCATAATATGAGATGCAGAACGGGATAGATTCAACTTGAAAGTGTAGAAACCACTTTTGGAAAAGAAGGATGAATCTATCAGATTGAAAAGACGGTAAAAACTAGGTTTTAATTACCGCACGAAGAACTGCTAGACGGAAGAAAGTTGGAGGCCAAGCAGTTCGATCTCCCGTGCCCTAACTTGGCGACGAAGGACACCTACAGCGGCGGCGGAGAAGACGAGGTCCGCGGTCGGCGTGAGGATGGCGTTAGTGAGGTTGCGGCAGCTAAGCGCTTCGTCGCCGGTGTCGTCGAGAGCTAGCGGTGGGGCTAGGGTTTGCGAGAGGTGGTGAGGTGGAAGAAAGATTTTGACCGCGATGGGATGGGTATTTATAAGGAAAGGGACAGCAGATCGCAATTACGCAGGTGCCCCTGGCGGTTCACATCTGAAGGGCACGTGGAAAGCATGCAACACCTCGGAAGTTGTTCCATGTTCCCACGCACGCCTGGATTGTCGGGGTGGTTGTTCCGAATTCTTCGGATTTCAGGCAATAAAGACATAGCATTAAAAGCAGATATAAATGTTTGTCAGATTGACTTCAGCTGACAAGGTCTCAGTGAAGACAATCAACGGTTTTCAATAGAATGCATATGATTTGGACAGATAGAGTTGAGGTAGAAGCATAGATAGGTTAGGGTCCGATCACATTAACTTAGATCAAAAGATTCAGCAAGAAGCGATAGCTATAAGTGAATGATGTAGAGGATAGAACACAAATATGTATATAATCAGTATAAGACCAAATCAACAAGATGAAGCTAAATCAAATATGAACTTAAATCAAGAATGAAGACAAATCAAGTACAAAGACTTTGCAATCATAACGCCAAGAGAAACACTTCAAACAAAAGTTTGGTGGTGGCGTTACCCACCGTATAGGAAGTATTAGACCCATACACGATGCACAATTATCATGGCGCTCCGAAGTCAAATTCCGCATTAATGTATTCACACTTAGAGTGTATGTCTTCATTGATTGAAGATATGCATTACTTCGTGTGTTGCACATCTAAGTCATCAAAATGCATAGGATGTGTGTCTAATCACAGGACATTTGAGGATTCCAAGATATTTAGCTCACACCGCACTTGCAAAACCTTTTCTCATCCTAGGGCTTTGTGAAGATATCAGCCAATTGCTCTTTAGTGTTGACGTGAATGATATCAATATCTTCCTTCATGACATGATCTCTGAGAAAGTGATGACAAATCTCAATGTGCTTTGTTTTTGAGTGTTGAACTGGGTTGTTGGCAATCTTGATGGCGCTTTCATTATCGCAGTAGAGTGGCACATTCTTCAGGTGGATATCATAGTCCTTAAGAGTTTGCTTCATCCAGAGAAGTTGAGCACAGCAAGATCCAGCAGCAATGTATTCGGATTCAACAGTGGAGAGAGATACACAGTTCTGCTTCTTTGAAGACCAACAAACAAGTGATCGTCCCAGAATATGACATGTGCCTGACGTGGACTTGCGATCAACCTTGTCACCAGCATAATCAGCATATGAGAATCCAACTAGATCAAACTATGAGCCATTTGGATACCATAATCCTAGTGTTGGGGTGTAAGCCAAATATCAAAGAATTCGCTTCACGGCTAAGTGATGTGATTCCTTTGGTGCCGCTTGGAATCGGGCACACATGCAAACACTAAGCATTATATCTGGCCTAGATCCACATAAATAAAGAACCAATCATGGAGCGGTATACCTTTTGATCGAACTCTTTACCATTGGCGCCGGGACTCAGACGACTTTTGGTTGGCATTGGCGTCGTGTATCCTTTGCAGTCTTGCATTCCAAACTTCTCCAGGCAATCTTTGAGATATTTTTCTTGAGAGATCAAGATGTCATTGCGTTGCTGACGGATTTGGAGACCCAGGAAGAACTTCAGCTCGCCCATCATGGACATCTGATATTGCTCTTGCATCATGTGACCAAACTCATCACTGTATTTCTTGTTGGTGCAGCCAAAGATAATGTCATCCACATATTTGGCACACAAATAATTCACCATCATATGTCTTCGTGAAGAGAGTAGGATCTAGTGAACCAGGTTTGAAGCCTTTGCTCCTCAGGAAGTCTTTGAGTGTGTCATACCAAGCACGAGGGGCTTGTTTTAGGCCATATAGTGCCTTGTTGAGCTTGTATACCATATCAGGATGTTTTGGATCTTCAAAGCCAGGAGGTTGTGCAACATATACTTCTTCTTCAATCTTTCCATTGAGGAAGGCACTCTTCACATCCATTTGATACAGAAGGATGTTGTGATGATTTGCATATGCTAGCAGTATCCGAATGGCTTCAAGCCTAGCCATCAGAGCAAATGTTTCACCGAAGTCAATCCCTTCCACTTGAGTGTACCCTTGTGCAACGAGACGAGCCTTGTTTCTGACAACTTGACCATGCTCATCTTGCTTGTTGCGATATATCCATTTTGTGCCAATGATATTGTGCTTACAAGGATCAGGACGCTTGACCAGTTCCCACACATTGTTCAGCTCGAACTGTTGAATCTCTTCTCGCATGGCTTGAATCCGTTCAGATTCCATGAAGGCTTTAGCAACTTTCTTGGGTTGAGAGATTGAGACGAATGCAAAATGCCCACAGAAGTTTGTTAGCTGAGTTGCTCTTTGCGTTGCCCTTGAACGAGTGAGTGGACCAGGTGCATTGATGCTGTAAATTATCTTCTCAATCTGTACTTCATTAGCAACACGGGGATGTACTGGACGAAGATTTTTCCCTTGCGGATCATTATCTTCAGCTTCAGTATTGACTTCAGGCTGAGCATTGTCTTCTGGTTGACTTGGTGCAATGATGAGTTCATCTTCAGCCTGAGGTTCGGACGGTATGATCTCTCCAGTACCCATGAGCTTGATAGATTCATTAGGAGGAACTTCATCTAGCACATTTGGCAGGTGCTCTCTTTGTGAGCCGTTAGTCTCATCGAATCGCACATCCACAGTTTGAACCACTTTATAGTGAAAGAGGTTGAAGACTCTGTAGGAGTGCGAATCATTTCCGTAACCAAGCATAAAACGTTCATGTGCTTTCAGTGCAAATTTTGAAGGTGGATCCTTGATCCAGCACCTAGCACCTAATACTCTGAAGTAGCTGACATTTGGCTTCTTACCAGTTAGGAGTTCATAGGATGTTTTCTTCAGAAGCTTGTGAAGATAAACACGGTTGATGATGTGGCACACAGTATCAATGGCTTCAAGCCAGAACTTCCATGGAGTCTTGTACTCATCAAGCATCGTTCGGGCCATCTCAATAAGGGTTCTGTTCTTGCGCTCATGATGCCATTCTGCTGAGGTGTGTAAGGAGCAGAGAACTCATGAGTGATACCCAAGGTCTCCAGATAAAGATCGAGGCCAGTGTTCTTGAACTCGATGCCATTGTCGCTTCTGATATGCTTGATCTTGACACCATAGTTCATCATGGCACGATTGGCAAAGCGTCTGAAGACATCCTCCACTTCAGTCTTGTAGAGGATTATATGCACCCAAGTATATATACAGTAATCATCAACAATGACGAAGCCATAGAGGCAAGCAGTGGCATTGAGAGTAGAGTAGTGAGTAGGGCCAAATAAGTCCATGTGTAGCAGCTCGAAGGGTTGAGATGTAATCATGATTTTCTTCGAGGGATGATTGGCTCTTGTCATCTTTCCAGCTTCGCAGGCACCACACAGATGATCCTTCTTGAACTTGATGCCTTCGATGCCCACAACATGCTTCTTCTTCGCGAGAGTGTGCAAGTTCCTCATGCCAGCATGCCCTAGCCTTCGATGCCAAAGCCAGCACTCTGAAGCTTTTGCTAGAAGACATACGGCCATTTGCGGTCCTGCTGAGAAATCTACCATATACAGATCATCTTTTCGATACCCTTCAAAGATTAGAGACTTGTCAGATTCCATCAGTACAAGGCAGCGATATTTTCCAAATAGCACAATCATGTTTAAGTCACAAAGCATTGAGACATACATTAAGTTGAAACCAAGGGATTCAACAAGCATCACTTTATCCATGTGCTGATCCCTTGATATTGCAACTCTACCTAGACCAAATACCTTGCATTTACCAGTGTCAGCAAATGTGATGTGACTCTTGTCTGATGGATGTAGCGTTGAATCCATCAGAAGACTTCGATTGCCAGTCATGTGATTAGTGCATCCACTGTCCATAATCCATTCTGAAGTACGAGGTGTCGTAGCCTACAGTGCAGTTTGGGGATAGGCTTCACCAAGCGAGTTGTGAAGCAGAAACATTTGACGAACAATTGGAACATGGAAATTCAGATCTTGGTTAGGATAGATAGGATGAGTGTCAAGGAATCCCGGAACGAAATACATAGTAAGACCATTTGGGCATTTTATCTTGCGCCCTACATGATTTTTAAGGTCTCCAACATTTGCTTTGGACGCCTTTGATTTCTGGCTGGAGACCTTTCCCTGCAAAAGAGAGTTAAGTTTTCTTAACGACCCACATTTTCAGGGGTGGCTTAGAAGCAATGAGTCTAAGTGCAGCATCTGAGAACTTAGGCTTTGGAGCCCTAGTAAATAGCCTTGTAGGAGGTGAATAATACTCATAGGAATAAGCAAAAAAATTCTTAGTTCTATGAACATAGCGGTTTGATGAAACATGCTCATATTCATGGGTCTGAGTATGATTTCCCTGCAAAACATTGACGTTAGGGTGACTCAGATGAGTCTTCGGTCTATATGAAGCTTTTGGACCATATGAAGCCTTTGATATGGGGTTTGTCTTCTTCACAGGTGGTGTCATGATGACATTCACTGGAAGATTCTCAAGACAGCTTTTGGGTACCCATATCTTCTTCATAGGTGGCCCATTCCTGCAGTTAGTACCAATATACCTGGCAAACACTTTGCCATTCTGATTCTTGAACAGTGCATCAAAGGATTCATCAATGGTAATAGGGTTAGCACAAGTGAAGCCAGATAGGGTGGATGGATCTACTGAAGGTTCCTTTGCAGCAACCCATGTGGTTTTGGGGTACTGCTCAGGCTTCCAGTAAGACCCATCAACATTCATTTTCCTCTCGAACCCAACACCCTCTTTCCTAGGGTTTCAATTCAGAATCTGCTTTTTGAGGACATCACATAATGTCTGATGCCCTTTGAGACTTTTGTACATCCCAGTCTCAAGCAGTGTCTTCAAGCTAGCATTCTTATCAGCAATAGTAGTGGTGTCTGTCGGCGTTCTAGGAACGGGGGTCCCCAGACTTGCCTGTCTGCGGCCTGCGGCGTGGCTCAAGCAGTGGCCCCGTGCGGCCCACCTTCATTAGCTCAAGCTCAAGACCCTCGCGAGGGGACAAGCCTCACGGGGCGGACGACAGGAAGCTTCCTCAGGAGCAGCCTTGTCAGGCAGGCTCGCGAGGAGGCGGAGAGATCAAGGCAGGGGTACCTCGCGAGGTGCCCGTGACGCAAGCCATGACGATCGAGGCTAGGCGGGTGCCAGGCGGGCGCCGACCTGTGCAGTGTCCTTGTTTCCTCTTTGGTGCAAAGGGAGCAAGCACAGGCCAAGGCATCAGGCAAAGGCTACCATTTCGGTGCAACAAGACCAAGACCAACAGAGCGGCAGGATGGAGGTCACCGTGGAGCCCAAGACGGCGTCACCGTGAGAGTCTTTGACAATCGAAGACCAACTTTAGTCAGGATAAGTGTACTGGATGTTCCCCTTCAAAATGGCCGATTGTTGGCGCCCTTCCCGCTCAATATTTGGGAAGAGGACCAGGGCCTCTCTCTCTATATATAGGGCTAGCCACCATAATATAGGGGCAGCTAGAATCGACCCCTCCAAAGGGACAACACCACCACAAGAACATCCCTTGCGAGGTTGTTCTTCCTTTGTACTGTTCATCATCAGCCCCTGAGGCAATCCACCACACCACACACTGGAGTAGGGTATTATACCACAATGGTGGCCTGAACCAGTATAAACCTCGTGTCCCTTGTGTGTTCATCTTTCTAGCCTAGATCCTTTGCGAGGCTTTGAGACATGAGTTGGTAGAGGAGAGATCTTCGCGCACACCCCAGAGTTCGAACCTCAAGGGTCTGCCGGAACCCGAAATCCGACATTTGGCACACCAGGTAGGGGTGCACCGGAATCTTGTTGTCGGTGTCAAAGCTAGCGGATCTCGGGTAGGGGGTCCCGAACTGTGCGTCTAGGCGGATGGTAACAGGAGACGAGGGACACGATGTTTTACCCAGGTTCGGGCCCTCTTGATGGAGGTAAAACCCTACGTCCTGCTTGATTAATATTGATGATGTGTGTTACAAGAGTAGATCTACCACGATATCAAGGAGGCTAAACCCTAGAAGCTAGCCTATGGTATGATTGTTGTTCGTCCTACGGACTAAAGCCATCCGTTTTATATAGACACCGGAGTGGGCTAGGGTTACACAGAGTCGGTTACAATGGCAGGAGATCTACATATCCGTGTCGCCAAGCTTGCCTTCCACGCCAAGGAATGTCCCATCCGGACATGGGACAGAGTCTTCAATCTTGTATCTTCATAGTCTTGGAGTCCGGCCGATGATGATAGTTCGGCTATCCGGACACCCCCTAGTCCGGAACTCCCTCAGTAGCCCCTGAACCAGGCTTCAATGACGACGAGTCCGGCGCGCATGTTTTCTTCGGCATTGCAAGGCGGGTTCTCCCTCCGAATAATTCATAGAAGATTGTGAGTACCAGGATAGTGTCCGGCTCTGCAAAAATAAATTCCACGTGCCACTGTAGAGGGAATAATATTTACACAAGTTCAATCTGCTGACGTATTTGGTGGCGTGACATCACACCACTACCAAGCTTTTACTCAAATTGTTTTTACTGTACCACCTCAGCGCGTTCAGCGAAGCGGTTTCCTTGGCACGTCCTGTCGAAGCAGAGATCGTGTTCCCCTTATTCCGGGATTCCCATCAATACGGACGTGGGTAACCCAACCGCGCCATTGATTGCAGCGCTTGGGAGATAAGCGAGTTTTATCAGGCCAGTGGGGACGCATGTTTCCGTCCGCCCATATAAGGGGATAAAGATCCAACCCTTTTACCTGCGCCTTCTTCCTCCTTGGCTTATCCATCTCCGCGAACTCGAGCTCCAGCGCCCAAGTCCGCACATCTCACCTCAACCTTCTCCAAATATGTCCGGAGCAGGAGGCAAGTGGATGGCCTCCTCCGTCACGGAGGGGCAGATCCAGAAGCTGCGCAGCGCCGGATACTTGTCCAGCGACATCGCGCACTGGCTCCCCGACGAGGGAGAGCTCATCCCCACCCCCAGGCCCCATGAGAGGGTAGTATTCCTTCCCCATTTCCTCCGCGGACTGGGCTTCCCACTCCATCCCTTTGTCCGGGGGCTGATGTTCTACTACGGCCTGGATTTCCATGATCTGGCCCCGAATTTCATCCTCAATATCTCGGCATTTATCGTCGTGTGTGAGGCCTTCCTCTGCATCCAGCCCCACTTCGGCTTGTGGCTCAAGACCTTCAGTGTCAAGCCGAAGGTTGTGAAGGGCAGTCAAGCGGAGTGCGGAGGCGCCATGGTGGGCAGGATGTCCCATGTTACTTAGCTTGAGGGCACTTTCGTGGAAACCATCAAGGGGTGGCAATCGGGGTGGTTCTACATCACCGAGCCGCGTGACCCCGAATGGGCAGCGGCCCCCGAATTCAGATCTGGCATCCCCACATGGCTCACCTCCTGGAAAGAGAGCGGCCGGACTTGGGGTGATTCAGAGGAGCTGACCGGACTCCAAGCCTGCGTCCAAAAGCTGGTGGACAAAAAGCTCAAGCTTGTCAACGTGGTCCAGGTCATGCTCATCCGCCAGATTCTCCCGTGCCAACGACGGGGCTTCAACATGTGGGAGTTCGATCCGGCGCAACACCAGACTTTGAGCGGGCTCTTCGACACTACGTACGAAGATGTCTGGAAGGTGATGTTCAAGGGCGCCGAGGCTCCCGCATCGGCTACCGAAGATCGCGGATTCAGCTCGCAGCGTCCAGCTGACGAGGTAAGTGATTTTTGTCCTTTACAGGACGCTTGTTTTCCATAATTTGACTCTATGCGGGATCTAAACTCCCTTTCCTTTGACAGGACTGGCTGAAGAAGGCCGAACAGGCTATCTGTCCGGCCCCATTGCCAGAGGACCCAGCGGACGCCCGCTTAACGGGGCTGCTGGCTCCGACACCCCACGTGGTGCCGGGGAAGAAGGCCAAGAAGAAGGCCACGGGGACTCGGAAGAGTTCCCGTTTTCAGGTGCTATCGGATGATGAATCCGAGGCCGACTCCTCCCACCAAGGCGAGGAGGAGAAGAAGAAAGCCTCTCCCCCAGCGGGGGGGGGGGGGGAAGAAAAGGAAGGCCTCCCCAACAAGGGAGGCCGAAGGGTCCAAGAAGGAAAAAACTCTTCCCCCGGACTGCTCTGCCAACGCCAAAGACGACGACGAGGACTGGCCTCCTAGGGCCAAGCCTCCGGCGAGATCGTAAGTATACGGACTTCCGAATAACTTCATGGTTTTTCTTTCTTTGCCACACATTGTCTTTCTAATGCCGCATACAACCCTGCAGTCCGCCCAAGGACGATCTTCCCGCTTCGTCGAGCGGGTCCTTAGGTGCGTCGGATATGGATTCTCTTCCGACCGCCTCCACCCCCCGTGACACGGATGATGCCGAGGTGGGATCCCGGGAAGGGACCCGCTAGGAGGAGGAGGCCCTGGAGGTGTCGCAGGACAACCTCCCGGACTTTGCACCGAACTCGGCTTCGGATCCCATAGTGGCTCCGGAGTTCGGCGGGCGGCCCCTTCGTAAGAAGGGCAAGACCGTGACACCGACAGCCTCTGTCCAACCGGAGGCGCCGGATAACTTGCTAGAGGCGCTCAATGGCGCCACCATTGAAGAGGAACACCGCACTATTATGAGTGCGGTGATTCAGAAGGTGTAGCTCACCAAGAGCGGGCTGACCGAAGCCTGCAGCAGCCTTCTAACAGGCTTTGAGGTAAGAATTTCAATATATATAAAATGGTACCGCATAGACAGTAGCCCCTGATGCTCGGTTCGGTGTTCGGAAAGAAAAGCCGGACTGAGGATCTAAAAAGATATACGCAGGAGTCATAAAAAATATGTCAATATTGGATTGCAGGCGTCGCTGCTGACCTCTGCCGCACTGACTGCGGAGGTCAATACTTTGAAGGAAAGCCTCGAGTGGTCCGAGAACGAGCTCGGCCGTGCCAAGAAGCAGCTCGAGGACAAGGAAGGTGAGTAGCACCTTATTAAAATTGTACCTTACAAAAAAGGATTTTGGTTGCAAAAAGAATGAGAAGGATAACGTGGGTATTGCAGGGGCCACTAACGAGTTGGCGATCCTGAAGGAGGCGGTGGCCGCGGCCAAACGCAATGCGGCCGCGGAGTGCACCGAGCGAGAGGAGCAGGAGGCGCGGGTGGCGGAGGTACAGCAAGAGCTCCAGGATCTCGTGAAAAAACATGAGAGCCTGGAGCGTGACTCGAAGACTCGAGAGTCTGAGCTTGCAACGGCTCTTGAGAGTGCCAAAGCCGCTAAGGCCGAAGCCTACAAGGCCCTCCAAGAGATCGAGGCAGTGAAGAAAATAGCAGCAGGTAAGGCATTTTTCATGCAAAGTAAGCATGTGAGTGTTAATTTCCTGTTGCTTACCCGAATTCGGAGCTCTCCAGGGGCGTTCGCAGATCTTCCTCGCAGCGTGTCCGATGCTGCCGCATTCTACTGGGCCGAGGAGGGGAGCTCAACGGAGAAGGTCTTCTGGTCTCAGTATGTTGAGGCCGGACATCTGGTGCCCCTTAGCGACCAGCTGAAGCAGCTGGTCGAGCTCCACAAGGCGGCCGAACAGGCCATGAAGGGCCTCATAGTTTGGCTGTGGCCAAAGGAGGCCATGCCTGGGAGCTACTTCGGCCTGGTGCGGCGGCTGGTGGATGCGTGCTCGTGGGTTGAAGTCATCAAGCACTCGGCCTATATTGAAGGTGCCCGTCGGGCCCTTGCCCGCGCAAAGGTGCACTGGGGCAAGATGGATGCCCAGAAACTCGTGATGGACCCGCCACCAGAGGGCAAGGAGCATCGCACACCTGAGATGTATTATAAGAGTGTGCTGAAGGGCGCCCGCACTATTGCGGGTGAGTGCTCCAAAGATGTAATATTTGAGTAGAGTCGCATTTTGTTATCCTGTGCGCTGAAAACTTAGTTCATATGCGCTAAGCAACGCTTGTTAATTTAAAATATTACCTTCTGTGCGGCTGTTTATCAAATCTGAGAGATGGCAAGTCGTCGGCTTCAGCCCCCATGGCACGAGTGCTGGGGTGTTCGGGATAAACTTGAGCACTCTTGTTCCCATTGTTGGGTCCATCTAGGGAGGCGCTCAACACAGCGAACAAGGCAACCGGACTTATAATGCTTGAACACTCTCACTTAGCCATAGAATTCTATAATTTTAAATTTCGGCGAAGCTCCTAGTCTTCGGAAGGCCGAATTTGGGGCGCTATCCACGCCTGGGGCGGACAAGATCCGGCTCCTCGCTCTAAGCGGCATAAGTCTTTAAGGACTCGCAAAAAACCTCTCGAACAGCGACCGGCTCTCGCCTCATCATGACGGTCAGTTTTAGCTTTCTCCACTGAGGCGTTAACCCAGCTCAACTGGGGCGCAATCGCAGTGGTTCTCCCAGTGCTACCTTAGCCGATACAACGGAACGTAAGGTACCAAAACATGGGAGCCGGGCAAACCCAACTATTGACCCAAGACATGATTCGGAGGCGATGCATATAATGCTATAAGTTCGGGGTGCCGCACTTGTGAAAGTGTTCGGACTTATCACACCATGATGCGGGAAACATAAGCCCCTGGTGTATTTAGCCGTACCAAAACGTACGGATGCGTAATGTTACAAATGAACATATGTATAAAAGAGAAATGCAATTGGAAGCAAAAAGGTGCTGCATTACTTATTCAAGAAAAACTGATGTAAGTGCAGAACGATACAAATGGTGCGATAAGCAAGGGATGGGACTGTTAAACATGTCCCCCTCCAGGGGTAGGCTACGGAATGGTGCATAAAACGGATTAAATGCTCATAATGGAGACCACCTGGATATTCGTTGTAGCCTTTATCCTTCCCTGGCTGTTGCATCGTGAGTTCGGCAGGTCTGCTGCCGGACAGGGCCTCTGACGAACGGAGTCCTGTGAGTAAAAAAAGGAAAAGAAAAAAAAGAACGACACACTTGAGAGCCCCTTGGTGTGGTTGAGCCGCAGTCTAGGCCTATCGTGGTCGCGCCGCTCTCCCCATGCCCATGGTATCTTCAGAGCGTAATGGTGTACGCGAAGGATCTGTCTTGACATTTTACAGGGGCTGGGGTTGGGGCCGCACTGCTACGCGTGCTCGAAACGTGCCAGGTGGTCTTGTTTTATATTACTCCGGGCGCGCTTAGCCGTGTCCGGTCTCTTAACGGCCGGACTTGAGAATTGCCTTAAGAGGCTGCACTGTACTTCTGCCGCGAGAGCCACTGTATGTTCCTCCGTTCGGAGAGAGCGTTCAGTGTTTCCGTTGACCGTGATGACCCCTCGAGGGCCTGGCATCTTGAGCTTGAGGTATGCGTAGTGCGGCACCGCGTTGAACTTTGCGAACGCACTACGTCCAAGCAGAGCATGATAGCCGCCGCCGAACGGAATTATGTCGAAGATTAACTCCTCGCTTCGGAAGTTATCCGGGGATTCGAAGACCACTTCCAGTGTAACTGAGCCTGTACAATTGGCTTCTACACCTGGTATGATGCCTTTAAAGGTCGTCTTGGTAGGTTTGATCCTTGAGGGGTCTATGCCCATTTTGCGCACTGTGTCCTGATAAAGCAGGTTCAGGCTGCTGCCGCCGTCCATCAGGACTCTGGTGAGGTGAAATCCATCGATGATTGGGTCTAGAACCAATGCGGCGAATCCGCCATGTCGGATGCTGGTGGGGTGGTCCCTCCGGTCAAAACTGATCGGGCAGGAGGACCATGGATTGAACTTCGGGGCCACTGGCTCCATCGCGTATACGTCCCTTAGTGCACGCTTCTGCTCCCTTTTGGGTATGTGTGTTGCGTAGATCATGTTCACCGTTCGCACCTGTGGGGGGAAACCCTTCTGTCCTCTATTGTTCGGCGGTCGGGTCTCTTCCTCGTCATCGCTGTGCAGCCCCTTGTCATTGTTTTCGGCAATTAACTTGCCTGCCTGCTTGAATACCCAACAGTCCCTGTTGGTGTGATTAGCTGGCTTTTCGGGTGTGCCGTGTATCTGGCACAAGCGGTCGAGTATTCGGTCCAAATTGGACGGACTCGGAGTAGTTCTTTTGAATGGCTTTTTCCGCTGACCGGGTTTAGAGCCTCTGAATCCGGCATTGACTGTCGTATCCTCACTATTGTCGCCGTTAATGCGGCGTTTGTTTTTGTTACAACGCGACCTGCCATTACGGTCCTTGATATCCGGACTGGCAGAATTTTTGCTGAGGTTGTTGCTGCGTGCTAGCCAGCTGTCCTCACCCGCGCAGAAGCGGGTCATGAGTGATGTGAGGGCTGCCATGGATTTTGGCTTTTCCTGTCCCAGGTGCTGGGCAAGCCATTCGTCACGGATATTATGCTTGAAGGCTGCAAGAGCCTCCGCGTTCGGATAGTCGACGATTTGGTTTTTCTTGGTTAAGAACCGTGTCCAGAATTGTCTGGCCGATTCGTCTGGCTGCTGAATTATGCGGCTTGGGTCATCAGCGTCTGGTGGTCGCACATACGTGCCTTGGAAGTTATCGAGGAATGCGGCTTCCAGGTCTTCCCAACTCCCAATTGACTCTGCTGGCAAGCTGTTAAGCCAATGCTGGGCTGGTCCTTTAAGCTTGAGGGGGAGATATTTGATGGCGTGAAGATCGTCACCGCGGGGCATGTGGATGTGAAGGAGATAGTCTTCGATCCAAACTGCGAGGTCTGTTGTGCCATCGTAAGGTTCAATATTCACGGGTTTAAACCCTTCAGGGATTTGCTGATCCATTACTTTGTCTGTGAAGCATAGTGGGTGTGCGGCGCCTCTGTACTGGGCGATATCACGACGGAGCTCGAAAGAGCTTTGTCTATTTTGTTCGGCCCAGCCGGACTTACTGTGTCCGGCGCGACGGTTGTCGTCACGTATCATGGGGCGCCCACACGATCCATAGATCGATCTTGATTGTCTTGCCCTATCCTCCAATATATCTCGCAAGTCCGGAGCATTCCCCTGTGGCCTTGTGCTTTTCGAGCGATGCCGGGGTACGGGTTTAGTGAAGGGCCTAGAAGCCTCTCTGTCCCGACCACGGGGTGGTCGGTCAGCCGTATTGTCTCCTGGTGATGTGGGTTCATACGCCTCCTCCTCTAATTAGGGGAGCAACTTGCGTTTAGGGTAGCTTTTGGAGGGGCGTTCGAGCTCATGCTCTTCGGCCGCGAGGACTTCAGTCCATCTATCGGCTAGCAGATCTTGATCAGCTCTAAGCTGTTGCTGCTTTTTCTTGAGGCTGTTTGCCGTGGCCATAAGCCTGCGTTTAAAACGCTCTTGTTCGACCGGATCCTCAGGCACGATGAATTCATCATCGTCGAGGCTTGCCTCGTCTCCGGAGGGAGGCATATAATCCTCTACCTCTTCTTCTGCCGCTCTCTCATGAGGGTTGGCGTCTCCGTCCTCCTGCGCTGGATCTTGCTGGAGTGGGTTGTCTTCGGCACTATCCGGTGTATTATTATCTCCGGTGCCGGAATCTTCATTCTTGCTGTGGCGGGACTTAGAGCGGCGCCACTGACGCCGGCGCTTAGGCTGTTTCTTGGAGGGGTCATCCTCCGCTGTTCCTTCGCCATTCCCATCCTTTGGGATATCCACCATGTATAGGTCATATGATGAGGTGGCTTTCCAGTGCCCGGTGGGCGCTGGTTCTTGGTCGTCTCCGGCATCGTCGTCCATACCGTCGATGTCTTCGGAGTCGTAGTCTAGCATGTCGGTTAGATCATCGACATCGGCTACCAAGTGGGTGGTGGGTGGGTTTTGAACTTCTTCGTCGTCCGCATCCCAACCGTCCTGACCGCAGTCCGGCCAGGGCTCCCCTGATAATGAGAGATACTTTAGAGAACTCAAGATGTCGCCGAAAGGTGAGTGTTGAAAGATGTCCGCTGCGGTGAACTCCATGATCGGCGCCCAATCGAATCGGAGGGGCGCGGGAGGTTCGGAGTCCGGCGAGGAGTCCGACACCTCGGAGCCATGAGCTTTATGAGGGACAAGGTCAGTGTTTGGCTCTATCGCCGTAGAGGTTGCAGCCCCCGAGGCGGTGTCTAGCCATCCGTCCTCGATCTGCGCAGCCGGCTCCGAATTGAAGATCGGAGCGGGTTCGAGTGCGGCCTCTAGGGTAATGTCCGGCTGTAGAGCGAAATCATGCTTGCCGTGACAGTGCGGCATGCTCGGCTGTGGCTCGAATCCATCGAGGATCAAGTCCCTACGGATGTCCGCCGTGAAGTTCAAACTTCCAAATTTGACCTGACGGCCAGGGGCATAACTTTCGATCTGCTCCAGATGGCCAAGTGAATTGGCCCGCAGTGCAACGCCGCTGAATACGAAGATCTGTCCGGGGAGGAAGGTCTCACCCTGGACTGCGTCGTTGATGATGATCGAAGAAGCCATCGAGCCTATCGGTGACGACACAGAGGAACTCTCAATGAAAGCACCAATGTCGGTGTCAAAACCGGCGGATCTCGGGTAGGGGGTCCCGAACTGTGCGTCTAGGCGGATGGTAACAGGAGACGAGGGACACGATGTTTTACCCAGGTTCGGGCCCTCTTGATGGAGGTAAAACCCTACGTCCTGCTTGATTAATATTGATGATGTGTGTTACAAGAGTAGATCTACCACGTGATCAAGGAGGCTAAACCCTAGAAGCTAGCCTATGGTATGATTGTTGTTCGTCCTACGGACTAAAGCCATCCGGTTTATATAGACACCGGAGAGGGCTAGGGTTACACAGAGTCGGTTACAATGGTAGGAGATCTACATATCCGTATCGCCAAGCTTGCCTTCCACGCCAAGGAAAATTCCATCCGGACACGGGACGAAGTCTTCAATCTTGTATCTTCATAGTCTTGGAGTCCGGCCGATGATGATAGTTCGGCCATCCGGACACCCCCTAGTCCGGAACTCCTTCACTTGTCTTCCGCCGTCTTGCGTTTCGCCGTCCGTCGCACCCATGTCTGACGCTCGCCGAGCTCGTTGATACGTCTCCAACGTATCTACTTTTCCAAACACTTTTGCCCTTGTTTTGGACTCTAACTTGCATGACTTGAATGAAACTAACCCGGACTGACGCTGTTTTCAGCAGAACTGCCATGATGTTGTTTTATGTGTAGAAAAGAAAAGTTCTCAGAATGTCCTGAAAATCCACGGAGGCACTTTTTGGAATTAATAAGAATTTTTGGCGAAAGAATTAATGCTAGGGGCCCACAGCCTGTCCACGAGACAGGGGGCGCCCCCCCAGGGCGCGGCCTCCTATCTTGTGGGCCCCCTGGACCTCCACCGACCTCAACTCCAACTCCATATATTCCGTCTCGGGGAGAAAAAAATCAGAGAGAAAGTTTCATCGTGTTCTACGACACGGAGCCGCCGCCAAGCCCTAATCTCTCTCGGGAGGGCTGATCTGGAGTCCATTAGGGGCTCCAGAGAGGGGGATTCGTCACCGTCGTCATCATCAACCATCCTCCATCACCAATTTCATGATGCTCACCGCCGTGCGTGAGTAATTCCATCGCAGGCTTGCTGGACGGTGATGGGTTGGATGAGATTTACCATGTAATCAAGTTAGTTTTGTTAGGGTTTGATCCCTAGTATCCGCTATGTTCTGAGATTGATGTTGCTATGACTTTGCTATGCTTAATGCTTGTCACTAGGGCCCGAGTGCCATGATTTCAGATCTGAACCTATTATGTTTTCATGAATATATGTGTGTTCTTTATCCTATCTTGCAAGTCTATAGTCACCTATTATGTGTTATGATTCGACAACCCCGAAGTGACAATAATCGAGATACTTCTTGGTGATGACTGTAGTTTGAGGAGTTCATGTATTCACTATGTGTTAATGCTTTGGTCCGATTCTCTATTAAAAGGAGGCCTTAATATCCCTTATTTTCCGCTAGGACCCCGCTGCCATGGGAAGGTAGGACAAAAGATGTCATACAAGTTCTTTTCCATAAGCACGTATGACTATTTACGGAATACATGCCTACATTACATTGATGAATTGGAGCTAGTTCTATATCACCCTATGTTATAACTATTGCATGATGAATCACATTCGGCATAATTATCCATCACTGATCCATTGCCTACGAGCTTTTCATATATTGTTCTTGGCTTATTTACTTTTCTGTTGCTACTGTTACAACTACTACAAAAACCCAAAAACATTTATCTTTACTGTTGCTACTGTTACCTTTATTATCATACCACTTTTGCTACTAAATACTTTGCTGCACATACTAAGTTATCCAGGTGTGGTTGAATTGACAACTCAACTGCTGATACTCAATAATATTCTTTGGCTCCCCTTGTGTCGAATCAATAAATTTGGGTTGACTACTTTACCCTCGAAAGCTGTTGCGATCCCCTACACTTGTGGGTTATCACCCGTGCCGAGCGTCGGGCTGCTCTCACGGCGCATGTCGCCCAGATGGCCCCCGTTGGCGGGCCTCCCCATCGTTCCCCATCACCTGCCGCCCACGCCGCCACCGGCCCGGCGGGGAACGAACAGCAGGCGTCGTCGCTGCATCCCCCGGTGCGGCGAGAAGGCCGCACCGCCACCCCGTCGCTGACTCCAGCAGGCTCGTCGTCGCACGCTCGTCACGCTCCCGCAGATGCGCACGCTGCGTTGCTCCTGGCACGTGAGCTCCTGCACTACCGCCCCGTCGATGACCTCTATGATGAGTGGCTCACTCGCATCACCGAGCTCATCAGCGCCGCAGGGGGCTCCCCTACGCCGCCCCTCTGGCTGCATCGCCCTCCGTCCTGCGCGGGCAACGCAGCTCCGGAGGCGCCTCCGACGCCTCCTCCCCAAGAAGGCACCCTGGCCCCAAGGCGTGCGGCCCCTGGACGAGACCCACCACGTCCAGCACCTGCACAACAAGAAAAGAGCTGCCAAGAAGTCCCTTGCCCCCAAGAAGGTGCTCGCGTGCTCCCTGCGCCAGCACGCCATGACCGTGCTCCTGCTCCAGCGTGCCAAGACCCTGCGCTGCTCCTCGCAGCAGCGCGCGGAGACCTCCAAGATCAAGCCCTACGTCACCAAAGGCCCTCAGTGGCCACCGCAGGCTACCGCGCCTTCACCGCTGAGCTGCACAGCATGGCCGGGCCGGGCAAGTTCAAGCTAGATCTGCCTCCTCGCTACGACGGCACCGCCGACCCCGCGGAGTTCCTCCAGCTCTGCGAGCTAGGCATCGAGGCGGCCAACGGAGACGAAAAGGTCATGGCGAACTGGTTTCCCATGGCGCTCAAGGATGGCGCCTGCACCTGGCTCCTGAACCTGCCTCCCAGCACGATCTCCTCTTGGGACGAGATGCGTACTCGCTTCATCGCCAACTTCCAAGGCACTCGCGATCGGCCCCCGGCCATGAGTGACTTGCGCCGCATCAAGCAATAGCCAGGAGAGACCCTACAAAAGTACATCCAGCGCTTCAACAACGCCCGCCTCAAGATCCCCAGGGTGACTGAGGAAGCCATCATCTCAGCCTTCTCCGATGGCGTTCGTGACATCAAGATGAAGGAAGAGCTGGCAATCCATGAGGATTTGTGCACATCTTTGGAGTTGTTCAATTTGGCGACCAAGTGCGCCAGGGCTGAGGAAGGGCGCCTCTCCCTCCTCGAGCTTCCAGCTGCTGATCGTGAAGAGAAAAAGCTCAAGGCAAAGGACGTAAAGTGCAAATGAGCGGTTGTGCTCGCAGATGAGCCAGACACCAAGCGTGGTAGAGATCAGCCGGAGTCATCCAAGGGCAGCCAGTACTGCATGTACCACGACCTCCACACTCACAACACCAACAAATGCCAAGAGCTCAGAGCCGTGCAAGATGGACGTATCGGCCGACGCCCCGAGCGCAACGATCGGGGCTATGGCCGAGGAGGAGGAAGAGGTGGAGGACGATGGGAATACCGTGGCCCTCGCCAAGGGTGGCGTGACCGACCTCGCGAGGACCGCTGGCAGGACCAGCCTCGCAAGGGAGGTTGGAGGGATCAGCCTCATGACGATCACCCGCAAGGCAACGCAGGCCTCCCTCCACTGCCACCACCGCCGAGGAGGAACGAAGACCAGCATCAGGACGAGGGGGCTAGGGGCTTCCAGGAGCCGCGCGCTATCACTTGCATCCTGGGCGGAGCTCAAGCCCCGGCCTCTCAGCGCATCTTCAAGCAGTTTGCTCGCGAGGTGAATGCAGTCCTCCCAAAGCCCGAGCCTCGCGCCCTCTCAGGTTGTCCACGTGTGCCATCACGTTCAGCTCAGCGGACCAGCTCAAGTGCGCAACAACAGCTGGGGTCCTCCCGATGCTCTGTTCCCCAGTCATCAGCAATGTGCAGGTCACCAAGACCCTCATCGATGGTGGCGCAGGGCTCAATGTTCTGTCTGTCGAGACATTCAACAATCTCCAAGTGCCTTACGACCAGCTTCAGCCGACCAAACCTTTCTCAGGAGTCACTGATGGTTCTACCACCCCCATAGGGCAGGTCCGCCTCCCTGTCACCTTCGGACAGAGCAAGAACTACCGCACTGAGCTCATCGACTTTGACATCACCCACATTCGCCTGCCATACAATGCCATCCTCGGGTATCCGGCCCTTGCCAAGTTCATGGCGGTGACTCGCCATGGCTACAATGTCCTCAAGATGCCAGGAAGCGGTGGTGTCATCACAGTCCCCTGTGAGGAGAAGGATGCAGTGTGTTCTCTCGAGCGTGCCTTCCAGGCTGCATCAATCGAAGAGCCAGATCACAGGAGCGGGAGCCTTCCCGAGGTAGTCCCTAAGAAGAAGAAGACATCACCTGGCCTGAGCCCTCAGGAGGTAGGCACCTCCAGTGGCACCGCATCAGGGTCCGCGCCCGTTCAAGGGGCGCCTCCCTCTATCGCATAGGAAGGCACCCCGGCGCCCTCCTCGGGCAAGGCTCGGGGGCTCTCTCCTGGAGGGCCACTGACTTTGCCAAGGTCACGAGGGAGGCGCTCGGGCACCACTTGGAGGCGTGCTTCACGACGCGTTTCCCTCAGGAAGGTGCGAAGCAGGGAAGGTCCAACCCTCAGGAGTTCATCGCAAGAAACACTCAGGAGCTGCAGGAATCAAGAGTCATGCGTGGCAGTTGCCGCTTACCCGCTGTAGCTCCCCATCCAGGCGAGGATGGTGGGCTGCGTGTCTGCATCGACGTACCAGGGCTCAACCGAGCCACGTCTCAGGAGCGCCTCTTGCCCTCGTGCATTGGACGTTGCGAGGGTCCACCTCACAGCTACGTTCGCATACCTCTCGGCCTGCCGAACACGGCCGCTGCCCATCAGCGCGTGATGAGGAGCATTTTGGAGGCTCACGAGGTCAGGCACTGTGCGGTCCTGGCAGAGAGGGAGATGGTCTTCGAGGAGCCGCCTGGGCCCCCAGAGCCTCCCGAGGCTCCGGGTCCTGGGAGCTCGTGAGGATCAGCTTCCTCACCGCGCGTCGTCCGCTACTTCAGCATCCCTTCATCCCCAACGATATCAGGTGACATCTTTCAAGTTACATTTTCAGCTGGGAGTCCCCCCGGGGCTGCATCATTCCCAGGCCGCGTGGGTCCGTCCCTGCGGCGTGTATCTCTTTTGCTCATGTCTTTAGTTTACCTTGCTGGGGGCGCCCCTCGGGCTGCATTATCCCCAAGCCGCTTGGGCCTGACCCGGTGGCATGTATCTTTCCCGCATCTGTCTTGGTCGTGTGCCTCGCATATTTGACCCGCTATGTTTATTATCTAGTGCCTACCACGGCGCCCCTTTTTCTCCTTCATGCTAATCGCTTGCACGTTAAAAGGGGGGCAACTGAGCATCGCAACTCACGGGCTCTTACTGGTGCTCCAGCCCTCACCTATTGGCCTTGTCCACGGCATCGCGACCTGGCATACCAGCGAAGGCTGAGCTCGCTCGAGGCCCTGGACCTGAGGACGTAGAGCGTTGGCATCTAACCAATCTTGCAGGAGCATACTACAAACAAAGGCCCAGAGCCAGGCGCAACCCGCCTTGAGGTAGGGCCTCGTGAGTCCCGCGCTGGCTCACGGGTGCCCAGATACACCTCGTCAAGCCCTACCGTGCTAGCCACGTGTCAGGGCGGGGCTGTACACACCCCGAGGGCTCCTCCCGGAGGGGCCCCCCTCCCACGTACCAGTGGAAGCACCATGCTCCGCACTGGCTGACGACACTGCCGAGGAGCGGCTATGCCCGTACACATACAGAAGCGCTATGCTCCGCGCTGGTGATAAACAACTGAGGCGGCCCACGGCCACATCAACCTCAGGGAGCCCAGAGCTTAGTGTCTGGCCCTATCGTAACGCCTCCCCACGGGAGCGCCACGCGAGGGGGCTGGACATGGGGGCTGCGTCTGGGCCACGCCCAGGCGCACGCCACCCAGCTAGGTCCCTCGGACCTGGTTCGTCGCGTGCCCCTCCCCGAGCGGAGCCAAGGTATGAAGACCATTTGAACGTCAAGGGGGACCCCTGAGCATCGCGACTCAGGAGCCTAACTGGTCACGTAGCCCCTCACCCCTTGGTCCGTCCTGGTTTCCGGTCGGGGCTAACGGCGGTTGAGGTATGCGCGGGGCCGGGCCCTACCGACGTAGAACGACAAATCCGCTCCTGCGCCTCCCTTCCCTATTTGCTGTTCGCGCGTAAAGGGGGACTCCTAAGCATTGTGACTCAGGAGCCTAACTGGTCACATAGCCCCTCACTCCTTGGTTCTGTCCTAGTTTCTGGTCGGGGCTAACGGCGGCTGAGGTATGCGCGGGGCCGGGGCCTGCCGATGTAGAACACAAGCAAATAGGAAGAAAAAGTGCAACTTCTAGAGGATTCAAAAGCAAATATTACAGGCCATAGATTGTTTCCACAACGCCAAACACAAGTTTAAACGCCTCCACGAGGCATGATGCATGTTGCAGGAGTTAAAACAGGATAGAAGCCGCGAAGAGATCACTTCTTGGCAGCACTGTCGCTTGTGGTGGGGTTATGCTGGGTAGCCCCACCTCCTGGAGCCGCGGGGCTGGCAGCATCTTGCCTGGGCCTGGTGCTGAAGGCGCGGAACTTCGCCAGCAAGGCCTCTGCTCGGCCCTTCACAGCCTCAGCAGCAGCGGCGCCAAGCCCGCCGCTCACAGGTTCCAGCAGGCTGTCAAGGTCGACGTTGGGGTCACGAAGGTAGACGTGGCTGAGGACACGCGTCAGCGCCGCAGAAGAAAGGACGCGCGCCTCGGCCTCGGCCGTGGGACCGAGGCCATCTGCGACATATTCAAGTGCATGGACCAAGAAGGGAAGCAGCTCGGCAGGACCGTCCTCTGTGCCAGCTAGCGGCTTCTCTAAGCCGCCATCATAAATCGTCTTCAGTGCGGCACGAGCTCTCTCCTCCAGCTTCACGAAAGCCACCCGATCCTCAGCCAAGACCTTCGCCTTGCCATCCAGCTCAATCCTCTCCGCCTTCAGCGCCTGCTCCACATCTCCAACCGGCCACGACGGTCATCAAGCTCAGCGTTCCGATCCCTGGCGGCAGCTTCTCGAGTCTTCATCTCCTTCTCCTTCTCTTGGCGGTCGCGGACCTCCTTGGAGAGCTCGTCGCGCAGGCCTTGCAGCTCGTCCTCCAGCGCCTTGCAGCGGCTCTGGGCGTTCGCAGCGTCACCCAAGGCAGCGTCGCGGGTGGTCTTGGCCTGAGAGGTGGCTTGCTTCTCCTCGTCGAAGGCCAACACAGCCCGTCTCAGCGCCGCTCGGATGGAGACGTTAGAGCGGACCCAGCCAGAGGCTAGCTCTAGGCGCCTGGCCACTAGGCGGGGGTCGGCGCCCTGGAGATCTTATCGCAGTCGGCTCAGCTCGGCAGTGGCGTGGTCCAAGATGGTGGAAGGAGTGAGGGAAGCGACAATCGGCGGAGTAGGAGGAGAGGACGGCAGCGTGATCACGGCATCAAGCGTCGGGGCCTTCTGAGCCTCGACGGCCTCGGCAACAGTGTCAAGCGCGGCTGCCTCGGGAGTCGCCAGGACCACGGGTGCTGGATCCACGCCAGTGCTCCCCACCTGGCCTCGCGAGAACGACCGGGCAGGGGAGGCGCGAGCCTCGTCACCTCTTTTTCCCCCAGATGAAGGCGTAGTCGCGGCAGGCGAACTCGCCCCAAGCAGGGCCACCGAGGCCCCTTTCAACCTTTTTGTTGTAGGCGCCAGCCTAGCCAAAATATGTAGACATCAAGCCTTGGCGATGGAAACGAGAAGCAAAGAAGAAATCGAGCACTTACTGGTCATCATTCGTAGACTCAAGCAGCCTCCGACCAAACTTGAAGCCTGAAAGCCTACTGCAGGGGTCAGCCTCGGGAGGTTCAGAAGTAGAGGGCGCGTCAGAAGGGCTGGAGCTGGCTTCAGGCAGCCCCAGCGCCAGAGTGGACCCTCGGGAGATCAGCCCCGTCCTGTCCTTCCTCGGGACCGAGGGCGAGTCCGCTCTGCCTCGCCTGGCACCGGTCTCGTCGTCGTCTGGCATGGAGCTGAGAGAGCGGGACCTACGCCAAGGGAAGGACTCCCCCGACCCCTCGCCGGTCGCCTCAGAGTCGGCCTCTTCTTCCTCCTCCTCTTCTTCCTACTCCCCCCCGCTGGAGTCGTCGGAGGACAAGTTCACCGTCGCCAGCGCCGCCAGATCCTCCGGAGCTTCCGCCGGCACCAGCCCCTCCCCGTTGAAGGTGGACATGGCATTCACTACCTGCTCCCAGTCATCGCGAAGGAACAGGGGGATAGGAGCGCCCTCCGGGCTCGCCACATCTTCCCCAACAAAGGAATGGAGGGCCGTGGCCAGATCTTCGTCGGCCAGGGCCTTAGAGCTCAGGCAGAGAGTGGCATCTGCTTCCCCGAGCCTCCACAACAGAATCGAGTGCGCCCTAAGTGGAGCCACCCGGTGCTCCAGGAACTCCCTCAGGCACATGGCCCCGGTCAACTTCACCGCCCCCAAGTTGGCTGGCCTCAGGTCCGCGTTCATCCTCTTCAGCACCACCTTTCACCCGGGGGTCATCAAGCTCCGCGCGAGAACACGCATCGACGGCCTTGGGCTGCCCCGTAAGCAGCACCAGTCGAGGGTGGATGCGCCCGACGTCCACCATGACCTACTTGCTCCGGAAGCCGTTGATCCTCTTCCCGGTCTTTTATATGGCGTTGGACTTGGAATATGCGATAAAGCTCGTCGGCACCGGAAACTCGGAGGGAGAAGTAATGGCGCAGCAGGGCCACTGAGGGCATCACACCAACGTGGGCCTCGCAATAGTAGGTGAAAATCGTCAGGAGAAAAATAGAGTTGGGGTGGAGATGCAGGGCTTGCAAGTTATATTGGCGAAGAACATCAAGGAATAACTCAGAAAAGGGGGGCACAAGACCGGCAATGATGGCGCTCACAAAGAGCAGGTAGAAGGTACTCCCCTTGCCTTCCGGCTGGGCAGAGCCAGGCTTGAGCATAGTCGCCCCCTTGTTGCCCTGCACCACCGTCTCAGGCGCGTGAGGGCGAGATTCTTCTCCGACATATTCGGAGGATCCAGAGCCGGCGAGTACCAGGCCCCGGCCGGGGTCTTGCGAGGTGCCATGGCTCGCCGGAGGTGAAAGATTGAGGAAGATCTGGAGGATTTCGGAAGCAAGGAGGAGGAGAGCGAGAAAGGGGATCTGGAGCAAGACGGAAAAGAACAAAGAAAGTAAGCCTGACCCGGGCCGCCATTTTTTGTCAGTTGGACGGTTGCCGAGGCATCATGGGGAAGCAGAGACGATCACGTCCAATCAACAGCCATGCGGCGCCCAAGGCCGCAGGCTATTGGGGCCCGCGGCGCTTCGCACTTGCCCCTTCGCTTCTCTGCTAAGCCAAGTCCGGGCGCACTTTGGGCCCGGGGGCTACTGTCGGCGTTCTGGGAACGGGGGTCCCCAGACTTGCCTGCCTGCGGCCTGCGGCGTGGCTCAAGCAGTGGCCCAGTGCGTCCCACCTTCATCAGCTCAAGCTCAAGACCCTCGCGAGGGGCCAAGCCTCGCGGGGCGGACGACAGGAAGCTTCCTCGGGAGCAGCCTCGTCAGGCAGGCTCGCGAGGAGGCGGAGAGATCAAGGCAGGGGTACCTCGCGAGGTGCCCATGACGCAAGCCATGACGATCGAGGCCAGGCGGGCGCCAAGCGGGCGCCGGCTTGTGTAGTGTCCTTGTTTCCTCTTTGGTGCAAAGGGAGCAAGCACAGGCCAAGGCATCAGGCAAAGGCTACCGTTTCAGTGCAACAAGACCAAGACCAATAGAGCGGTAGGATGGAGGTCACCGTGGATCCCAAGACAGCGTCACCGTCAGAGTCTTTGGCAGTCGAAGATCTTCATGAGCTGATCTCAATTTCTCAAGTTCCTGCTTCCTTTGAAGATAATCATAGGAAATCTTTTCATGAGAGGTTGAGAGCGATTCATGTCGACCTTCAAGTTCCTGGTACTTAACATGAAGATTTTTTATGTCTTCAATTAAGGACTGAGTCTTAGTCATTTCCGCATCCAACATGTCATCGCTTTTGTCTAACAGTTTTTGAATATGTTCCACAGCTTTCTGTTGTTCAGTTGCAATTTTAGCAAGTGTTTTGTAACTAGGTTTGGATTCACCATCAGAGTCATCTTCACTTGATGTTTGAAAGTAAGCATCGCGTGAGTTTACCTTGGCACCACATGCCATGAAGCAGTAGGTGGGAGCCGAGATGTCCTTGTCATTGTCATCAGCGTTGGTGACGGAGCCATTGTCTTCAGAGTTGAAGATGGACTTGGCGACGTAAGCTATAGCTAGATCCAGACTCGCAACACCAGAGTCGGACTCCTCAGACTCCACCTCCGCCTCCTCAGAAGCAGACTCCTCCTCTGAATCCATCTCCTTGCCAACAAAAGCACGAGCCTTGCCATATGAGCTCTTCTTGTGTGATGAAGACTTGGAAGAAGACTTGGAAGAAGACTTTGAGGATTTCTTCTACTTCTTTTCATCAGAATCATATTCTTTGCTCTTCTTCTTCTTCTTCTTCTTCTCATTGTCCCACTGTGGACACTCAGAGATGTAGTGACCAGGTTTCTTGCACTTGTGAGGTTCTCTTCTTGCTGTCATGGGTGGAAGCTTCATCATTTCTTGAGCTAGATTATGAAGACTTTCTGAAGCCTTTATTCTTGGTGATTTTCTGGAACTTCTTCACAAGCATAGCAAGCTCCTTTCCAATGTCTTCAGGATCACCACAACTGCAGTCAGATTTCTTCAAACGAGGAAACAGCCTTTGCCTTCAAAGCATGAGTTCGGCCATAGTTGGGGCCATAGATATCTCGTTTCTCAGATAGCTGAAACTCATGTGTGTTGAGCCTCTCAAGTATGTCAGACAGATCGAGAGTCTTGAAGTCAGGGCGTTCTTGTATCATCAGGGCTAAGGTGTCAAATGAGGTGTCAAGTGATCTCAATAGTGTCTTGACTATTTCATGCTTCGTGATCTCAGTGGAGCCGAGTGCTTGAAGCTCATTTGTCATATCAGTGAGGCGATCAAATGTGAGCTGGACATTCTCATTGTCGTGTCGCTTGAAGAGGTTGAAGAGGTTGCGGAGGAACTGATCCTTTGATCTCGCTAAGTTGAGACGCCTTCATTGACCTTGGAGAGCCAGTCCCAGACTAGCTTCGAGGTTTCCAGAGCACTCACACGACCATACTGTCCTTTGGTCAGATGACCACAGATGATGTTCTTGGCGGTAGAGTCCAGTTGAATGAACCTCTTGACATCAGCAGGGGTGACACCTTCACCAGTCTTGGGAACGCCATTCTTGACGACATACCACAGATCGACATGAATGGATTCAAGATGCATGCGCATCTTATTCTTCCAGTAGGGATATTCAGTGCCATCGAAGAGGGGGCACGCATCGGAGACTTTGATTATCCCAGCAGTCGACATAGTTAAAACTCCAGGTGGTTAAACCGAATCACACAGAACAAGGGAGTACCTTGCTTTGGTACCAATTGAATGGGTTAGTTATCGACAAGAGGGGGGGGGGTGAATTGGCGATTTTTATGGAAGTCTTCAAAACATGGGAGTTTCAAAGTCAAATGATAGAAATGACACTATTCGTATGCAGCGGAAGGTAGATTACACTAGACAAGCCATAGTCAATTATTCAATAAAGTGAAAGCACGAAGACTATCAGCAACTAGCTAGTAAGGATCAAGATGGAAGATAGTATGAAGCCAATCAGACCAAGTAGTCACGCAGTGAAGTCAAACAGATAATGCAAGCAAGCAATGACCTCACGAAGACAAACTGTAAGTAAAGAGAAGTGAGAGATAGAACCAGTCGCTTGGAGGAGACATAGATTTGTTCGACCAGTTCCAGTTGCTGTGACAACTGTACGTCTGGTTAGGGAGGCTGAGATTCAACTCAGAAGACCGCGTCTTCACCTTATTCCCCTTGAGATAAGGACACCTAGTCCCTGCCCAATCACTTAGGTAAGTCTTCAAGGTAGACTTCCAAACCTTCACAGACTTCGTTCACCGACAATCCACAATGACTCTTGGATGCTCAGAACGTGACGCCTAACCGGCTGGAGGATTCACAGTCCTCAAGTGTAACAAGTCTTCAAGTCACGTGAAAGACTTCAGTGATGGCAAACACTCTTTGGGCTCTGGGTGGTTTGGGCTTTGTCCTCGCAAGGATTCTCTCTCAAAAGCTTCGGAGGTGGGTTGCTCTCAAACGACAAAAGCCATGCACTAACTCTGAGTAGCCACCTATTTATGGTGTAGGGGGTGGGCTATTTATAGCCACTAGGCAACCCGACCTGATTTGTCTGAAATGACCCTAGGTCACTAAGGAACTGACACATGTTCCAATGATTAGATTTCAAACACACGCGACATCTTGACTTGGGCTACAAGTAAAGTTGACTCATCCGACTCTGGATAAGATTTGCTCTCATTGTCTTTGCTCGAAGACATAGGATTTGGTTGAGCATCACTTTAGTCACTCTGACTTTGTTCACTTGGACCCCACTTAACAGTGCGGTGGTTCCTATGACTCAACAAAGAAGAAAAGAAAATAACTAAATAGCTAAGTCTTCGCGCTCCATAGTCTTCATGCGATGTCTTCTCATGTTATAGTCTTCAACATGAATAGCTTCACAGACCACCATTGTCTTCAATGTCTTCACACATTTTTAGGGGTCATCTCCGGTAGGTAAACCGAATCAATGAGGGACTACTACCTGTGTTGTCCTGCAATTCTCACAAACACATTAGTCCCTCAACCAGGTTTGTCGTCAATACTCCAAAACCAACTAGGGGTGGCACTAGATGCACTTACAGGTTCGGTGCTCGGCGCCCTTGCCGGGGACGCCCCCCGAGGCGGCGTGGTTGATGGGGGCGGCGTGTTGGGGGTGGCCCTCAGTGGCTCCTCCTGCTGCCGTCCTTCTCTTGCAACCACGACAAGGTCAGTGCCAAAGAATTTCACCCTGGCACATGTTGATAAGGAGTGGGTGGTGAACGCACGCTGGGGGTTGAGACGGGGGCTGCTGTTCGGGCTGCTCTCCACCACCAGCGGCGCGTTCGAGGTGCCTGCCGGGGGCTGGCTGCCTGTCGAGGCCTTGGCCCTCTTCGCCACCCGCTGGGCCAGCGCCTCTGCATCCTTGCTAAGACAAAGGCAAATCAAGACAAGCAGCACGGTTGAGGAGGGCGGAAATGACATGGGGTAAGATGCATACTCGTCCTCCGCCTCCTCTTCCGTTGCCTTCCTTTTCCTCCTTGGGATGAGGGACAAAAAGTCGAAGGCGACCCCCGTGTTGGCGTCTGCGAGGGGAGGGGAAGGCGAAGGAGTCCGGTAGCACTTCGATGAAGAAGAGGCGGTCATCTTCTTCTTCACCACCGCGGCCTTCTTCTTTGCTGTTGCGGCCCTCGTTTCGCGCACGACCTCCCCCTGGGCCCCTTGCCGCCACTCGGCCCTGCCGGACTGGACCGGCTCGCCAGAGCTGGCCCGCCACAGGACACGCTTTTTCTCTGTGGCCGGAGGATCATTAGCTTCGGCCTCTTCTTCGGCCAAATCCTCGGCCACATCTTTGACAAGGGGGGCCTCGGTGCCGGTGCCACTACCTTCCCTGGCAGACTTCACCCACTAGCCGAGCTCCTCCTCCTCTACTGCCACGACGGACGCGTTCTCCATGCTGCCGGCGTTGCCAACCGCCCTGGCAAGCTCCGCCTCTGCCACCCTAGCGGTGATGTAGTTCAGTTCCTCCTGGGTGGTGTCCTGGATGAGCAGAACCTCATCATGGTCGAGCTCCTCAACCAGGGTGTCGAAAAACTCCTGCAACACATGTGTCGGGGGATCGACCCAGGGCGGGTTAAGGCCATGTGCGTTCAATATTGCATCATGTCGAGGATGTCAGACTGGCGGGAGTTGTTGCTCAGCGGGACCACTCCCGCCGGCAACCCGAATAAGGGCCCCTTGATGGCCTTGCCGGACTTCGTGGCCTTGCCGGTCCTCTCCACCCTGCCATCGGCAAACACATCGAGCTGGAAGAGCCTCTGGCAATACCAGGAGTGCCCCAACACCGTGAGGTTGTTCTTCAGGCCGGTGCGGAGCCTCATGATGTCAGCCACGTTCCTGAAATCCCAGGCTGGGCTCCCCTTGTTGTGCAGCAGAGCGATTCGGTGGCGGATGAAATCCGCTCCAATCATCTCAAGGATGAGCCCGGCCTCGGTGAGGCGGTGAATCCTGGTGATGGCGATCGAAAAATTCTTGTCATCGGCTTCGAGGTTGCTCCATTCCGCGCTACGGATCGGCGGCTCCCGACGAACACCCCGGCAGAACTCCGGTGGGTTCTCCTCCGCAATCCAGCACCACCGGCCCCGCCACTCCTCTCAACTCTCCTTCAGGGCACCCTCCGAGTATGCGCCTTTCCCCTGGGCCCTTGGGATCCAGGCGACGCTCCCAGAAAGGGCGCCCCCAGGTTGGATGCGGGGATAGAAGTAGTGGCAGAAGAGCGCCGTGCTGGGGAGCACCCGGCGAAGCCCTCACAGAGGTGGGAAAAGAACGCCAAGCACGCCACGACATTCAGCGTGAGATCCAATAGATGGAAGCCAAAGGTGCGCATGACATCGTTGAAGAAATCAGAGAAAGGGGGGCAGAGCCCGCAGAAGAAGAAGTCGACAAAAATGGGTACCTTTCTGGGCCGCCCTTGCCGCAATTGGCGGGAATGACACGGGTGGCAGGGTGCCCTGTCGTCTCCGTCCCCCACAAAGGCCTGAAGTAGTCCTTGAGGTTGAAGATGTCGATCAACGACGTTGAGAAGTAGGAGAACTGCGCCCGCCACGCTACCGCCTCGCTCTCCGGCACCTCCTTCGCCTTCGCGTCCTTGGCCGCTCCTTTACCCTTGCTGGATTTAAGGCGCCATGGCGGATGGAAAAGGCGAGGGGTCAAGAGCGATGGAGGGCGCAGCGGCGCGAGCGAATGCGGGAGCTTGAGGAGGAAGAAGGACGGGACGGCGGTCCCGAGATTGGGGAGAGTGCAGGGGGTAAATGAGTAGCGCGCCCGCGGTTATTCCTTTTTATGGGGAAGGTGTGGGCCGCCTATTTTCCCATTAACTGCGATGTGATGCATGCCTGCAGTAGCCGCTCCATGCATGACCCCCACGTCACACACGACCCCCACATCGCGCGTCCAGCACAAGTCATGGGGAAGTGCAGCAGACAAGAGAAGTTACTGCGGTAAAATCCGCCCCACCTGCCCGCACACTGTTTTGGGCCTAGCCTAACAACGCATTGCACTTATGTGTGGCCCAGGCCCGGGGGCTCCTGTCGGTGTACTAAAGTAGGGGCTCTCCTTTTTACCCCATACTAGTGCACGGGTAGTCAGAGTTGCACCCATGACCACAATTAGCAGGGCAGAGGGAGGAGTCAAAGCCGCAGGGAGGAGTCAAAGCCGCAGAACGGTCAAAACAATGCCAAGACGAGGAACACAAAGGCCAAGAGGGTGAGGTGGACTCCCCCGGCAAAATCCTTGCTGGGGCAGCCTCCACAGCTCCGGCAGGAGCCTTGCCGGGGCAACTCTCCCAACGCCAGCAGGGTGCACCACCCTTGTGCCCAAGGTTTCCAAACACCATTAATCACGTTGGAACCAGGGCTCGGGAGGCACCTCTGTGGTGGCATGCAGATCTTTGTGAAGACAAGGATCAGAAGACGACAATCCTTGGCGAGACCCTTGCCAAGGGAATCCACAAGACCTCCGGCATGATCCTTGCCGGGGACGACCATGGTGCCGCGGCAAGGCCCTTGCCGAGGGCATCCACGAGGCCACAGCCAGGCCCACACCCGCCAAGGTTCCACCGCCGATCCCATGCAGCTGCCAGCCCACTAGCTAGGCAGGCACCTGTGTGTCAACAAGAGGCCTCTAGGCCAACTCAGCGAACGCCTACATGGCGGCATGCAAATCTTCATGAAGACCCTACCACCATGCCACCTCAACAGCGCCAGAAAATAGTCTTGATAACCCACAAGTATAGGGGATCGCAATAGTTTTCGAGGGTAGAGTACTCAACCCAAATTTATTGATTCAACACAAGGGGAGCCATAGAATATTGTCAAGTATTAGTAGTTGAGTTGTCAATTTAACCACACCTGGATAACTTAATATCTTCAGCAAAGTATTTAGTAGCAAAGTAGTATGGAAGTAACGGTAACAGTAGCAAAAGTAACAGTAGCAGTTTTGTAGTAATGGTAACAGTGGCAACGGGAAAGTAACTAAGCAAAGCACAATATGTGAAAAGCTCATAGGCATTGGATAGGTGATGGATAATTATGTCGTATGCGATTCCTCATGTAATAGTTATAACACAGGGTGACACAGAACTAGCTCCAGTTCATCAATGTAATGTAGGCATGTATTCTGAATATAGTCATACGTGCTTATGGAAAAGAACTTGCATGACATCTTTTGTCCTACCCTCCCGTGGCAGCGGGGTCCTAATGGAAACTAAGGGATATTAAGGCCTCCTTTTAATAGAGAACCGGCCCAAAGCATTAACACTTAGTGAATACATGAACTCCTCAAACTACGGTCATCACCGGTAAGTATCCCGATTATTGTCACTTCGGGGTTAACGGATCATAACACATAATAGGTGACTATAGACTTGCAAGATAGGATCAAGAACTCACATATATTCATGAAAACACAATAGGTTCAGATCTGAAATCATGGCACTCGGGCCCTTGTGACAAGCATTAAGCATAGCAAAGTCATAGCAACATCAATCTCAGAACATAGTGGATACTAGGGATCAAACCCTAACAAAACTAACTTGATTACATGGTAAATCTAATCCAACCCATCACCGTCCAGCAAGCCTATGATGGAATTACTCACGGACGGTGGTGAGCATCATGAAATTGGTGATGGAGGATGGTTGATGATGACGACGGCGACGGATCCCCCTCTCCGGAGCCCCAAACGGACTCCAGATCAGCCCTCCCAAGAGAGTTTAGGGCTTGGCGGCGGCTCCGTATCGTAAAACACGATAATTCTTTCTCTATGATTTTTCTCTCCGCGAAAGCAAATATATGGAGTTGGAGTTGAGGTTGGTGGATGTCCAGGGGGACCACGAGGCAGGGGGCGCGCCCTAGGGGAGGGGGCGCGCCCCCACCCTCATGAACAGGGTGTGGGCCCCCTGGCGCTGATTCTTTGGCCAGTATTTTTTATTAATTCTAAGAAGTTTCTCCGTGGATTTGCAGGTCATTCCGAGAACTTTTATTTCTGCACAAAAATAACACCATGGCAGTTCGACTGAAAATAGCGTCAGTCTGGGTTAGTACCATTCAAATCATGCAAGTTAGAGTCCAAAACAAGGGCAAAAGTGTTTGGAAAAGTAGATACGACGGAGACGTATCAACTCCCCCAAGCTTAAACCTTTGCTTGTCCTCAAGCAATTCAGTTGATAAACTGAAAGTGATAAAGAAAAACTTTTACGAACTCTGTTTGCACTTGTTGTAAATATGTAAAGCCAGCATTCACGTTTTCAGCAAAGATTATGAACTAACCATATTCACAATAACACTTAGGTCTCATGTTTACTCGTATCAATGGCATAATCAACTAGCGAGCAATAATAATAAAACTCGGATGACAACACTTTCTCAAAACAATCATAATATGATATAACAAGATGGTATCTCGCTAGCCCTTTCTGAGACCGTAAAACATAAATGCAGGGCACCTTTAAAGATCAAGGACTGACTAAACATTGTAATTCATGGTAAAAGAGATCCAGTCATAGTCATACCTAATATAAACTAATAGTAATGCATGCAAATGACAACGGTGCTCTCCAACGGGTGATTTTTAATTAGAGGGTGATGGATCAACATAAAATTAAATAGATAGGCCCTTCACAGAGGGAAGCAGGGATTTGTAGAGGTGCCAGAGCTCGACTTTGAAATAGAGATAATAACATTTTGGGTGGTATACTTTCATTGTCAACATAACAACTGAGAGATCTTGATATCTTCCATGCTACACACGTATAGGCGGTTCCCAAACAGAATGGTAAAGTTTATACTCCCCCTCGACCAACAAGCATCAATCCATGGCTTGCCATAAACAACGGGTGCCTCTAACTAACAACAATCCTGGGGGAGTTTTGTTTAATTATTTTGATTTGATTTGAGCATGGGACTGGGCATCCCGGTGACCAGCCATTTTCTCGTGAATGAGGAGTAGAGTCCACTCCTCTTGAGAATAACCCGCCTAACATGGAAGATACAGACAGCCCTAGTTGATACATGAGCTGTTCGAGCATACAAAATAGAATTTCATTTGAAGGTTTGGAGTTTGGCACATACAAATTACTTGGAACGGCAGGTAAATACCGCATATAAGAAGGTATGGTGGACTCATATGGAATAACTTTGGGGTTTATGGAAGTGGATGCACAAGCAGTAATCCCACTTAGTATAGGTGAAGGCTAGAAGGAGACTGGGAAGCGACCAACTGAGAGAGCGACAACAGTCATGAACATGCATTAAAATTAATAGACACTGAGTGCAAGCATGAGTAGGATATAATCCACCATGAACATAAATATCGTGAAGGCTATGTTGATTTTGTTTCAACTACATGCGTGAACATGTGCCAAGTTGAGTCACTCAATTCATTCGAAGGAGGATACCACCCTATCATACCACATCACAACCACTTTAATAGCATGTTGGCATGCAAGGTAAACCATTATAAGCTCCTAGCTAATTAAGCATGGCATAAGCAACTATAATCTCTAATTGTCATTGCAAACATGTTTATTCATAATAGGCTGAATCAGGAACGATTAGCTAATCATATTTACAAAAACCAGAGAGGTTAAGTTCATACCAGCTCCTCTTATCCCAATCATTTCATAATATATCATCATCATTGCTTTTCACTTGCACGACCGAACGGTGTCGATAATAATAATAGTGCACGTGCATTGGACTAAGCTAGAATCTGCAAGCATTCATTTCAAGAGAGAAGACAAAGTAATATGGGCTCTTGGTTAAAGTAAATCAATTATGCATATGAGAGCCACTTAGACATTTTCATAATGGTCTTCTCCTCTCGACCCCCAAAGGAAAAGAAAAGAAATAAAACTATTTACACAGGAAAGCTCCCAACAAGCAAAAAGAAGAACGAGAAATCTTTTTGAGTTTTTCTTTTAATTACTACTACTACAGCATAGAAAAATAAACTAGCTAAAAGCTATTACTATTTTTTTGTTTTTCTTAAGGTTTATCAAACACACAAGAAGAAAGCAGGAAAATAAAATAAACTAGCATGGATAGTATAATGAAAGAGTATGAGCACTGACACTAGAATGAGTGTGTGAACATGAATGTAAAGTCGGTGAGGAATGCATACTCCCCCAAGCTTAGGCTTTTGGCCTAAGTTGGTCTATGGCCATGGGTAGCCTGGCTGATATCCGAAGTTATAACTGGGGTCGTACTGAGATGCAGCAGCCATTGCCTCCTGCGATGCAGCATGGTGGCGAGCTGCATCCATCCTCCTCTCGTACTCGTTTGCCTCCTCCCTGGTGATAACATATCTTCTTTTTGCCTGATAATCAAAAAGGGTAGGAGCAGGGAGAGTAATATGGGCAGCGCGACGTCTGTCAAAGATTAGTTGATACTGGAGGAATTGTTCATTCCTCTCAAGAAAATGATGACTAACCATGGCATTATAATCTAAATAAGTGGTAAGCAACTCCGTATCATTTTCATGTGCAGGTATACCAAGATAATTGGCCACACGGGTCGCATAAATTCCTCCAAACAAGTCTCCAGCTAAACCATTATGATGCAACCTACATGCAACAATTGCCCCCAAGTTGTATTATTTATCACCTAATACAACACTCTTGAGAACACAAAGATCAGGAACACACATGCGACATGCTTCATCTTTACCGTTAATGCATCTACCAATGAAGAGAGCAAAATAATGTATAACAGGAAAATGAATGCTCCCGATGGTAGCTTGTGCTATTTCTCTAGATTCTCCCACATTAATACTAGCAAGAAAGTCTTTATATTCAGATTTACGAGGTTCATTAACACTTCCCCACTGCGGGAGTTTACAAGCAGTAGTAAAATCTTCTAGGTCCATGGTATATGATTTATCTTGCATGAAGTCCTCAAGGTCAGCATTACGCACATATGCATCAAATTCATCCTTGATACCCGCTTTGACCATAAACTCCTCTGACGGCCATTCACAAGGCCGCACGTCAGCTACCCTTGGTGGTTCATCATCTTGCTCACGTATTGCGAGCCTGGGTCCTTTCTTACTTGAAGAACCACCTTGATACATTTTCCTAGACATATTTCTTCCTCTGCAAAATTTCTAAAAATTTTAGTGACTCAAAAATAAAAGTGAAAAAAACTCAGTAAAATTCATAGCAACTACTCCCACAAGTGCCTAGAGCCTCTATCATGCATCAGAATTAATTGGGACCTCATAAATTTAACATGCAAGCTCAAGAATAGGGTCACCTTAGCAGCAAGAAATTGTAATGAATAAAGCACTAGAACAAAAACTAATTGGACCATTGGAGGAGTCACATACCAAAGAACAATCCCCCAAAGCAGTTTTGTGAATGGAGCTTTGAGCAAGGAGATCGAAAATGGCACAAAACGAGCTAGAACTCGTGCTTGAGATGGATAGTGAATTTTTTGGGAGGAAGAAGGAGTGTGTGGGTGCAGGAATAAGTGGAGGGGAAGCACCATGGGCCCACGAGGCAGGGGGCACGCCCTGGACCCTAGTGGCCAGGTGCTTGCTCCCCTGTTGTGTTCTCAGTGCCAGATATTCTCAAATATTCCAGAAAAAATCATATTAAATTGGCATGGCATTTGGAGAACTTTTATTTTCGGGATATTTTTTATTGCCTAGATAATTCAGAAAACAGACAAGATATACTATTTCTACTTTATTTATTCTAAGTAACAGAAAGTGTCGGTGTTCTGGGAACGGGGGTCCCCAGACTTGCCTGCCTGCGGCCTGCGGCGTGGCTCAAGGGCGGCCCAGCACGGCCCATCTTCATCAGTACGAGCTCAAGACCCTCGGAAGGGGCCAAGCCTCGCGGGGTGGACGACAGGGAGCTTCCTCAGGCACGGCCTCGTCAGGCTGGCTTGCGAGGAGGCGGAGAGATCAAGGCGGGGTACCTCATGAGGAGCCCATGACGTAAGCCATGACGACCAAGGGCGCCAGGCGGGCGCCAGCCCGCGTAGTGTCCTCCTTTCCTCTTTGGTGCAAAGGGAGCAAGCGCAAGCGAGAGCATCAAGCAAACGTATCCGTTGTGGTGCAACAAGACCAAGACCGTCGCAACGGCGGGAAGGAAGTCATTGTGGAGCCCAAGCCGGCGTCACCACCAGAGCCTTTGACAGGCGAGGACCAACTTTAGTCAGGATAAGTGTACTAGATGTTCCCCTTCGAAATGGCCAATTGTTGGCGCCCTTCCCGCTCAATATTTGGGGAAGAGGACCAGGGCCTTGCTCTATAAATAGGACTAGCCACTCTCAATGCAGGGGATCGACCAATCGAACCTTAGCCAGAACCACCAATGCAAGAACCCCGCCCCTCGCGAGGCCGTTCTTCCTTTGTATTCTTCATCATCAGCCCCTGAGGCAATCCACACACCACACACTGGAGTAGGGTATTACACCACAATGGTGGCATGAACCAGTATAAACCTTGTGTCCCTTGTGTTGTTCTTAGTGTAGCTTAGATCCTTTGCGAGGTGGCGAGGTGCAGGTAGGTAGAGGGCGAGATCTCCGCGCGCACCCCAGTGTTTGAACCTAGAGGGCCTGCCAAAACCAGAAATCCGACATTTGGCGCGCCAGGTAGGGGTGCGCTGGAATTCGTCTTCCGCCGCCCTGTTCTTCACCGACCATCGCATCCATGTCAGACGCTCGTCGGGCCCGCGCCAAGCACCGAGCCGCTCTCGCTTCCTGCGTCGCCAGATGGCCCCCGTCGGTGGCCACCCCCGCCTTTCCCCGTCGCCTGCCGTCAACGCTGCCAACGGCCCGGCGAGGAACGAGCAGCAAGCATCGTCCCAACATCCGTCCGTGAGGCAAGACGGCCGCACTGCTACTCCCTCAGTCACCCCAGCTGGTTCTTCGTCCCGCGCACTCCGCGCGCCCATGGAGGCTCGAGCTACGCTCATCGCGGCAAACGAGCTCCTGCGCTACCGCCCAGTCGACGACGTCTACGAAGAGTGGCTCGACCGCGTCACCGAGCTCGTCCGCACCGCAGGGGGTTCCCCTGCGCCGTCCATCTTGCTGCACCGTACCCCGCCCTGCACGGGCAATGAAGCTCTAGGAGCACCTCAGCCGCCTCCCCCTCAAGAAGGCACCCTGGCCCCAAGGCGCGTGGCCCCTGGGCGGAACCCACTCCGTCCGGCGCCAGCGCGGCAAGAGCAGGGTTGCCAAGAGGTCCCTCGTCCCCAAGAAGCTGCCCGAGTGCTCCCTGCTCTGGCCCGTCGTGACCACGCTCCTGTTCCAGCACGCCAAGACCCCGCGCTGCTCCCAGCCGCAGCACATGGGGACCCGCAATACCAAGCTCTTCGTCGCCAAAGGCCTCCCGTGGCCACAGCAGGCTGCCGCGCCTTCACCGCCGAGCTGCGCAGCGTCGCGTGGCCCGGCAAGTTCAAGCCAGACCTGCCTCCTCGCTATGACGGCACGACCGACCCTGTGGAGTTCCTCTAGCTCTACGAGCTGGGCATCGAAGCCGCCAACGGGGACGAGAAGGTCATGGCGAACTGGTTTCCCATAGCACTCAAGGACGGGGCCCGCACCTAGCTCCTGAACCTGGCTCCTGGCACGATCTCCTCCTGGGACGAGATGCGCACCCGCTTTATCGCCAACTTCCAAGGCACTCGCGACCGGCCACCTGTCGTGAGCGACATGCGCCGCATCAAGCAGCAACCAGGGGAGACCCTGCAGAAGTACATCCAGCGCTTCAACAACGCACGCCTCAAGATTCCCAAGGTGACCGAGGAGGCCATCATCTCAGCCTTCTCCGACGGTGTGCATGACGTCAAGATGAAGGAGGAGCTAGCGATGCATGAAGATCTGTGCACTTCCTTGGAGCTGTTCAACTTGGCGACCAAGTGCGCTAGGGCTGAGAAAGGGCGCCTTTCCCTCCTCGAGCTGCCAGCCGCAGACCCAGAAGAGAAGAAATCCAAGGCCAAGGACGTGAAGCGCAAGGGGGCTGTCGTGCTCGTGGTAGAACCAGACACCAAGCGGGGCAGAGATCAGCCCGAGTCTTCTAGGGGCAGCCGATACTGTGTGTACCACGACCTCCACACCCACAACACCAACGAATGTCAAGAGCTCCGAGCCGTGCGAGAAGGGAGGACCGGCCGACGCCCCAACCGTAACGATCGAGGCTACAGACGAGGAGGAGGAAGGAACGCAGGACGCTGGGAAGACCGCGGCCCTCGCCAAGGGTGGCGCGACCAACCTCGCGATGATCGCTGGCAGGGGCAGCCTCGCGAGGGGGACTGGAGGGATCAGCCTCGCGAGGATCGTCCGCAAGGAAACGCAGGCCTCCCTCCACTGCCGCTGCAGCCAAGGAGAAATGAGGACCATCATCAGGACGAGGGGGCTGGGGGCTTCCAGGAGCCGCGCGCGATCGCCTGCATCCTTGGCGGAGCTCAAGCCCCAGCCTCTCAACGCATCTTCAAGCAGTTCGCCCGCGAAGTGAATGCAGTCCTCCCCAAGCTCGAAGCCACGTGCCCCCTCAGGTGGTCGGCGTGCGCCATCACGTTCATCTCAGTGGATCAGCTCAAGTGCGCATCCACAGCCGGAGTCCTCCCGATGCTTTGCTCCCTAGTCATCAACAATGTGCAAGTCACCAGGACCCTCATCGACGGCAGGGCAGGGCTCAATGTCCTGTCCGTAGAGACATTCAACAATCTCCAAGTGCCTTACGATCAGCTTGAGCCAACCAAGCCTTTCTCCGGAGTCACCGATGGCTCCACGGTTCCGATTGGGCAGGTCCGCCTCCCTCTCGCCTTCGGGGCGCGCAACAACTACCGCACCGAGCTCATCGACTTCGACGTCGCCCACATTCGCCTGCCATACAACGCCATCCTCGGGTACCCAGCTCTCGCCAAGTTCATGGCCGTGACTCATCACGGCTAAAACATCCTCAAGATGCCAGGAAGCGGTGGAGTCATCACGGTGCCTTGTGAAGAAAGAGACGCAGTGTGCTCCCTGGAGCGAGCTTTCCAGGCCGCATCACTTGAAGACCCAGATCGCCGGAGCGGGAGGCTCCCTGAGACCGCTCCCAAGAAGAAGAAGACATTGCCAGGCCCGACCCCTCAGGAGGCAGGCCCCTTAGGGTCTGCGCCTGCTCAGGGGGCACCTCCTTCTGTCGCATAGGAAGGCGCGCCCGACGCCCTCCTCAAGCAAGGCTCAGGGGCTCCCTCCTAGAGGGCCACCGACCTTGCTAAGGTCACGAGGGAGGCGCTTGGGCACCACTTGGAGGCGTGTTTCAAAGCACGTTTCCCTCAAGAAGGAGCAAGGCAAGGAGGGCCAAACCCTCAGGAGTTCGTCAGTCAGATCACGCAGGAGTTGCAGGAGTCAAGAGTCATGAGTGGCAGCCGTCGCTTACCCGCCGCAGCTCCCCATCCAGGCGAGGATGGTGGGCTGTGCGTCTGCATTGACATCCCAGGGCTCAACCGAGCCGCCTCTCATGAGCGCTTCTGGCCCTCACGTGCGGGGCGCTGCGAAGGCCCACCCCACAGCTACGTTCGCATGCCCTACGGCTTGCCGAACGCGGCCGCCACGTACCAGCGCCTCATGAGGAGCACCCTGGAGGCTCAGGAGGCCAGGCATTCCACAGCCCTAGCGGAGATGGAGATGGCCCACGAGGAGCCACCAGCGCCTCCGGAACCTCCCAAGGCTCCCGTGCCTGGGGGCTCGTGAAGATCGGCTTCCGCAGCCCACGACGTCCGCTACTTCAACACCCCTTCGTCTTCAATGCTATCAAGTGACATCCTTCAAGTTTCGTTTCCAGCTGGGAGCGCCCCCAGGGCTGCATTATTCCCAGGCCGCGTGGGTCCGTCCCTACGACATGTATCCCTCTTTTACTTTATGTTCCTAGCTTACTTTGTTGGGGGCGCCCCTCGGGCTCCATCATCCCCAAGTCGCTCGGGTCAGACCCGGCGGCATGTACCCCTCTTGCGTTTATTTTCGGGCCATGCATGACCCATCATGCTTGTTATTTGATGCCTGTCCACGGCACCTCTTCTTCCTTCATGTCGCTCGCTTGCACGTTAAAGGGGGGTACCTGAGCATCGCGACTCATGGGCTCTTACTGGCTCTCTAGCCCTCACCCTCTGGCTTTGTCCACGGCATCATGACCTGGCATACCAGCGATGGCTGAGACCCGCTCAAGGGCCGGGACCCGAGGACGTAGAGTGTCGGCATCTAACCAGATTTGCAGGAACACATCACAAGTTAAGGCCCAGTACCAGGCGCAACCCTCCTTGAGGTAGGAGGCCTGCGGCCGAGGTTGGTACGACGAGCTTCAGTCCGTGTTGTGGTCCATCCGCATGACCGAGACCAAGCCAACTGGCGAGACCCCATTCTTCCTGGTCTATGGAGCTAAAGCGGTCCTCCCTCATGAGGTCAGACGTCGTTCCGCACGGGTCCTAGCATTCGACGAGGCGCGGCAGGACGCCATGCGGGGGACGGACCTTGTGCTGGGGGAGGAGCATCGTCGGGAAGCCGCGCTCCGAGCGGTAAGATACCAACAAGCGCTGCGGCGATACCACTGCCGCAACATCCGCCCCAGGACTCTTGAGGTAGGGGACCTCGTGTTCAGGCGGGTTCTCTCTAGGGAGGGACTGCATAAGCTCTCTCCCATGTGGGAGGGCCCGTTCAAGATTGTTCATGTTTCCAGGCCTGGCTCCGCGCGCTTGGAGACTCAGGAGGGGGTACCCGTCCAGAACGCGTGGAACATTCAGCACCTCCGGAGGTTTTACCCCTAAAAAGGCCCAGAGCCTGCGTAGAAGGCGAACGCCTGTGAAGCTGTTGCGTTTTGGAAAAGGCCCAGAGCCTGTGAAGAAGGCGAATGCCTGTGAAGCTGTTGCGTTTTGGAAAAGGCCCAGAGCCTGTGAAGAAGGCGAATGCCTGTGAAGCTGTTGCATTTTGGAAAAGGCCCAGAGCATGTGAAGAAGGCGAATGCCTGTGAAGCTGTTGTGTTTTGGAAAAGTCCCAGAGCCTGTGAAGAAGGCGAACGCCTGTGAAGCTGTTGCATTTTGGAAAGGCCCATAGCCTGTAAAGAAGGCGAACGCCTGTGAAGCTGTTGCGTTTTGGAAAAGGCCCAGAGCCTGTGAAGAAGGCAAACGCCTGTGAAGTTTACCTTTCTGAGAAAGGCCTGGAGCCTGTGATGAAGGCCAATGCCTGTGAAGCTCGCCGCCCGTGACACTCTCACGTAATAATGAGTTGGGGCTATACACGCCCCGGAGTCTCAGGAGCGCCGGCCTCAGGCCCTGGCGCTCGGAGCAAGGCGTCCCCAGGAGGTAGGCCCTCTGCCGGGGAGGTGCCTCAGGGCCTACCCCCGGCAGAGGACCCGTGGTCGTCGGGGGAACCGCTGGCGACCGCTCTATCCCATCAGTGGTGTCCTCGGTCTCCGGCCGTCGTGGATGTCAATAGAGTGTGGCGCAAGGCGGGGCCCTTGTCTGGCGATATGAAGCAAGGCCGGTACCTGTGAAGAAGGCCCAGTGCCTATGAAGCTCGCCGCCCCGTGACACTCTCACGTAATAATGAGTGGGGCTGTACATGCCCCGGAGTCTCCAGAGAGCCGCCCTCGGGCCTCGGGGGCTCTCGCCCACGCCCGGTGGCAGCACTTAGCACTGCACTGGTGAGAAGACGTCGAAGACTAGATTAGGTGCCGGACACGACTTTTCTCATTTGCTTTCTGCACTTGGCTTGTTCATCCCCATTCGAGGTTTTATTGAGGTTGTTGTCGTCTTTGGCTTGTGACTCTTTGCCTTTTTCGCTCTCCTGCCCCGATTTCTCTCGCGCAAGTCTCACGAGGGAGCAATGCAGGCACCCTCGCGAGCGTTTTCTGCCCTTATCGTTCGAGGCTTCCCTACCCGGGTCCACTACAGGAGCACCCCTCCAGTCCGTGCCCCACGGGCACCGCGACACGAACACATGACCTGGGTCGGTCGCCTCCACAACTGAGGCCGGGAACTACCTCTCCAGACTAACCCTCGCAGGACGTGAAGCGTTCGACAAGGCCTCGGCCTCGGGAAGCAAAGGTCACGACAGCCCCCCCAGCTAAGTAATTTCTACGCGCAGGCGTGCAGCGCAAAGGCACAATATCGGAATAGCGGAAGCAGTACGATAATTAACAGTAATAGTCCAAGCACACCCTCGCGGGGCCCTACACTATTGTCTCTTTGCGCAGGAAAAGGGAAAAAGAACAAAACAGGCGCGACTTGCCCGACACCAACTCGCGGGGGAGACTCGAACTGCCTCCGGAGCTCAGAAGGACTCCATCTCACGCTTCACCGAGGCGCGACGGCGGGCGGACCCGCTACCTCCCTCCAGGCGGGCGCGGCGGTGCGGAGGCTGATCGCGGCCACCACTGGAGGAGCCGCTGCCCTAAGAAGAGCCATCGAAGCTCGATGAACCACGAGCGCCGCCGACCACGCGCGCGTTGTCGTCTTCGTCGTCGCTGGGGATGGACCCATGGTCGCGGTCGTCATTCTCAGGGAAGCACCCCGCGTGGCGGCCATCTTCCTCGAACACCCCCACGTAGAGGGTGGCATCACCGTCGAACTTGAGGGTGCACCGCCGGCTCAGACCACGCGCGCGGGCAAACGGTTGCCAGCCGCGGGTCAGGGCCCGGCTCCTGGCTGCAGAGACCTCCAGCGCAGCCCAGGAGGCTCGGCTGCAGCAATCGCCCGCCTGAAGCCAGAGGCCGCCCAGGGCGCCAGCCAGAAGCTGACCTAGGAGGATGCGAGGAAGTTGGAGCCGGGTGCTGGCCGGTTCCGCCGACCACACAACGAACTCCGACAGAACCTCTGCCGAGTGGGAGCACAGCCTAGGGGGTCGCGCGGCCATAGCGCGCCCCCAGCGGTGGCCTGGCGCCCGTCACCATGCGGGAGATCACCTCCACGGCCGCGAGGAGCCACCATGGGAGTCGCAGGGTGTTTGAGGTGACGGCCTCGACCGCGCTTGGGCGGGGGAGGGTTAGGACCCACCTGGCGGGGGAGGGTTAGGACCCACCTGGCGGAGCCATTAAGAAGAAGGAGAAGCAAGAGGGGATGGACCGGAAGGGCAGGCACCGTCCCGTACTTATAGCCAGAGGAGGCCAACCGCCGGCCTCCACGATCACAGGTAATCATGACCCGCTTTGCATGCAGGGACTTGTCAGTTCGTGTGGTTGCCGAGGCGTCGTGGGGGAGCAGAGCCGCCCACGTCGAATCAACCGCCACGCGGCGCCCAAGGCCACAGGCTGTTAGGGCCCGCGGCGCTTCGCACTTGCCCCTTCGCTTCTCTGCCAGCCAAGTCCGGGCTCGCCTTGGTCCCGGGGGCTACTGTCGGTGTTCTGGGAACGGGGGTCCCTAGACTTGCCTGCCTGCGGCCTGCGGCGTGGCTCAAGGGGCGGCCCAGCACGGCCCATCTTCATCAGCACAAGTTCATGACCCTCGCGAGGGGCCAAGCCTCGCGGGGTGGACGACAGGGAGCTTCCTTAGGCACGGCCTCGTCAGGATGGCTCGCGAGGAGCCGGAGCGATCAAGGCAGGGTACCTCACGAGGAGCCCATGGCGCAAGCCATGACGACCAAGGGCGCCAGGCGGGCGCCAGCCCACGCAATGTCCTCCTTTCCTCTTTGGTGCAAAGGGAGCAAGTGCAGGCGAGAGCATCAAGCAAAGGCATCCGTTTCGGTGCAACAAGACCAAGACCGTCGCAACGGCAGGAAGGAAGTCATTGTGGAGCCCAAGCCGGCGTCATCACCAGAGCCTTTGACAGGCGAGGACCAACTTTAGTCAGGATAAGTGTACTAGATGTTCCCCTTCAAAATGGCCAATTGTTGGCGCCCTTCCCGCTCAATATTTGGGGAAGAGGACCAGGGCCTCACTCTATAAATAGGACTAGCCACTCTCAAGGCAGGGGATCGACCAATCGAACCTTAGCCAGAACCACCAACGCAAGAATCCCTCCCCTCACGAGGCCGTTCTTCCTTTGTATTGTTCAACATCAGCCCTTAAGGCAATCCACACACCACACACTGGAGTAGGGTATTACACCATAATGGTGGCCTGAACCAGTATAAACCTTGTGTCCCTTGTGTTGTTCTTAGTGTAGCTTAGATCCTTTGCAAGGTGGCAAGGTGCAGGTAGGTAGAGGGCGAGATCTCCGCGCGCACCCCAGTGTTCGAACCTAGAGGGTCTGCCGGAACCCGAAATCCGACAGAAAGTAAAAGAAGGTAACAGAGAGTTGTGCCCTCTAGCTTCATCCATCTCATGCTCCTCAAAAGGAATCCACTAACAAGGTTAATCAAGTCCTGTTAACAAACTCATTCCGAATCACATGAAACCGGAGAAATTTCAAAGTGACACTAGGTTACCTCAACAGGGATATGGACATCCCTAATAACAAGAATATCATACTTTTTCTTTGCAGTAGGAAGAGGGAATTCGAAACCTCCAATAATAATTGATGGGATTTTTCCAATAGAATTTATGATGTGAACTTGAGGTTGTTTCCTCAGAAAGTGTACAGTATGCTCATTACCATTAACATGAAAGGTGACATTGCCTTTGTTGCAATCAATAACAGCACCTTCAGTATTTAAAAAGGGTCTACCAAGGATAATCGACATACTGTCGTCCTCGGGAATATCAAGAATGACAAAGTCTGTTAAGATAGTAACGTTTGCAACAACAACAGGCATGTCCTCACAAATACCGATATGTATAGCAGTTGATTTATCGGCCATTTGCAAAGATATCTCAGTAGGTGTCAACTTATTTAATTCAAGTCTACGGTATAAGGAAAGAGGCATAACACTGACACCGGCTCCTAGATCACATAAAGTAGTTTTAACATAATTTCTTTTAATGGAGCAGGGTATAGTAGGTACTCCGGGATCACCAAGTTTCTTAGGTATTCCACCCTTAAAGGTATAGTTGGCAAGCATGGTGGAGATTTCAGCTTCAGGTATTTTTCTTTTATTTGTAATGATATCTTTCATGTATTTAGCATAAGGGTTCATCTTAAGCATATCGGTTAAGCGCATACGTAAGAAAATAGGTCTAATCATTTTAGCAAAGCGCTCAAATTCCTCATCATCCTTTTTCTTGGATAGCTTGGGAGGAAAAAACATGGGTTTCTGAACCCATGGTTCTCTTTCTCTACCATGCTTCCTAGCAACAAAGTCTCTCTTATCATAACGTTGATTCTTTGATTGTGGGTTATCAAGATCAACAACAGGTTCAATTTCTATATCGTTGTTATTGCTAGGTTGAGCATCTTCATGAACATCATTATTAGCATTATCACTAGGTTCATGTTCATATCCAGATTGTGTTTCGACATCAGAGATAGAAATATCATTAGGATTCTCAGGTGTTTCTACCATAGGTTCACTAGAAGCATGCAAAGTCCTATCATTTTTCTTTTTCTTATTTTTAGAAGGACTAGGAGCATCTAAATTATTTCTCTGAGAATCTTGTTCAATTCTCTTAGGGTGTCCTTCAGGATACAAAGGTTCCTGGGTCATTTTACCAGTTCTAGTAGCCATTCTAACAGCAAAATCATGTTTATTATTTAATTCATCAAGCAATTCATTCTAAGCCTTAAGTACTTGTTCTGCTTGAGTGGTGACCATAGAAACATGTTACTAGTGAGTTTAAGTTCACCCTTAACTCTAGACATATAATCACTCAAGCGTCAAATCATATAAGAATTATTTTTCAATTGTCCACTAACATAATCATTGAAATTTCCTTGTTCACCCATAAAATCATCAAATTCATCTAGGCATTGGCTAGCAAACTTAGTAGATGGGATTTCAACTTTATCATATCTATACAGAGAGTTTACCTTCACTACCTATGTCGGGTTATCAATACCTTGTATTTCCTTAAGTGGTATATTGAGGCCATGAATTTCTTCAATAGGAGGTAAATTTTTAACATCTTCAGCTTTAATACCTTTCTCTTTCATAGATTTCTTTACCTCTTACATATCTTCAGGACTGAGAAATAGAACATCTCTTTTCTTCAGAGTTGGCTTAGGAGTTGGTTCAGGTGGTGCCCAATTATTTTCATTGGCCAGCATATTATTCAATAGCAATTCAGCTTGGTCGACTGTCCTTTCCCTGAAAACACAACCAGCACAACTATCCAGGTGGTCCTTGGAAGCATCGGTAGTCCATTATAAAAGATATCAAGTATTTCATTTTTCTTAAGAGGATGATCAGGCAAAGCATTAAGTAATCGGAGAAGCCTCCCCCAAGCTTGTGGGAGACTCTCTTCTTCGATTTGCACAAAATTATATATCTCCCTCAAGACAGCTTGTTTCTTATGAGCGGGGAAATATTTAACAGAGAAATAGTAAATCATATCCTGGGGACTACGCACACAACCAGGATCAAGAGAATTAAACCATGTCTTAGCATCACCCTTTAATGAGAAAGGAAATATTTTAAGGATATAATAGTAGCAAGATTTCTCATTATTAGTAAATAGGGTGGCTATATCATTTAACTTAGTAAGATGTGCCACTACAGTTTCAGATTCATTGCCATAAAAGGATCAGATTCAACCAAAGTAATTATCTCAGATCAACAGAGAAATCATAATCCTTCTCAGTAACAAAGATAGGTGAAGTAGCAAAAGCAGGGTCATGTTTCATTCTAGCATTCAAAGACTTTTGTTTCAGCTTAGCTAATAATTTCTTAAGGTCTGATCTATCATTGCAAGCAAGAAAATCTCTAGCAGTTTCTTCATCGATAACATAACCCTTAGGAACAACATGCAATTCATATTTAGGGGGAGAACCCTCATCATCAGTATCATCAATATTATCAGTTTCAATAATTTCGTTCTCCCTAGCTCTAGCAAGTTGTTCATCAAGAAATTCACCTAATGGAACAGTAGTATCAAGCATAGAAGTAGTTTCATCATAAGTATCATGCATAGGAGAAGTGGCATCATCAATAACATGCGACATATCAGAATTAATAGCAGAAGCAGGTTTAGGTGTCGCAAGTTTACTCATAACGGAAGGAGAGTCAAGTGCAGAGCTAGATGGCAGTTCCTTACCCCCCCTCATAGTTGAGGGATAAATCTTAGTTCTTGATCTTTCAAGTTCTTCATAGGGATCAGCAGATATAAATCCAAAGTGACTCAAAGAATAGAGCTATGCTCCCCGGCAATGGCGCCAAAAAATAGTCTTGATAACCCACAAGTATAGGGGATCGCAACAATTTTCGAGGGTAGAGTATTCCACCCAAATTTATTGATTCGACATAAGGGGAGCCAAAGAATATTCTCAAGTACTAGCAGTTGAGTTGTCAATTCAACCACACCTGGATAACTTAATATCTACAGCAATGTATTTAGTAGCAAAGTAGTATGGAAGTAACGGTAACAATAGCAAAAGTAACACTAGCAGTTTTGTAGTAATGGTAACAGTGGCAACGGCAAAGTAACTAAGCAAAGCACAATATGTGAAAAGCTCGTAGGCATGGATAGGTGATGGATAATTATGTCGGATGCGATTCCTCATGTAATAGTAATAACATAGGGTGACACAAAACTAGCTCCAGTTCATTAATGTAATGTAGGCATGTATTCCGAATATAGTCATACGTGTGATAATCCCCAAGTGCAGGGAATCATCGTAGGAATTCCCAAAGGTGGAAGTGATAAGTATGGAGTGTCGAACCCACAAGGAGCTAAAGGTAAGATCAATATTCTCTCAAGCCCTGTTTTCCACTGATACGACTCTACGTGCACTGAACGTTTGCTTCCAACTAGAAACAAGAAATAAAACTGTGTTGTGGGTATAAAGAGGATAACTTTGTATGATATCGGAGAGCTAAAATATAAAAGTAGGTGCTGTTATCATAGAGTTAGAATATAATACTAAATAATATAAATAGCGAGTGTGGAATAATGGTGGATCGGTGTGCGGAATTGTCCTAAGCAATTGTTAACAAGATCGATAGTCGTCATTGCAATTTCATATGAGGGAGAGGCATAAGTTAACATAATTTTCCATCCTTGGATCATATGCACTTATGATTGGAACTCTAGCAAGCATCCGCAAATACTAAAGATTCATTAAGGTAAAACCCAACCATAGCATTAAGCATCAAGTCCCCTTTTATCCCATACGCAAACAACCTACTTACTCGGGTTTGTGTTTTAGTCACTCACGCAACCCACCATAAGCAAATCATAAACATATTGCAAACCCTACAGCGGGAATCCCTCACGCTTGCGTGACACGGAGGGCACCATAGGACAGCACCAATAATAAAACATACAACTCGTACCAATCTAGATCATCAATCAACTCAAGGACAAAAGATATCTACTCAAAACATCATAGGATGGCAACACGTCATTGGATCATAATATGTAGCATAAAGCACCATGTTCAAGTAGGGATTACAGCGGGGTGCGGGAGAGTGGACCGTGTAAAAGAGATGAGGATGGTGATGATGATGGTGATGTTGATGAAGACGATCACCGCGCGGCGATGATTCCCCTCCCGATGGCACTCCGGTGCCACCAAGAGAGAGGAGGAGAGGTTCTCCCCCTTGTGCTTCCTCCTCCATGGCTTTCCCCCTCTGGTCCTTGGCCTTCATGGAGATGATGGCCCCTTCGAGATCCTCCTCCATGGCCTCCGGTGATGATGGCCCCCTCCGGCAGCCTGCCAGAGAGGGCCTAGATTGATTTCTCATGGCTACAGAGGCTTGCGGTGGTGGAACTTCTGATCTAGGTTGATTCCCAAAAGTTTCAGTATTTATAGGAATTATTGGCATTGGTTTCACGTCAGGGGGGTCTCCGGGCCGTCCACGAGATAGGGGGGCACGCCTCCCCTAGGGGGCGTGCCCTCCTATCTCGTGGGCAGCCCGAAGCTCTTCTGGCCCAACTCCGATGCTCCGTGGTCTTCTTTTGGTCCATAAAAAATCCTCAAAAATTGGCACGTCATTTGGACTCCGTTTGGTATCCCTTTTCTGTAAAACACAAAAACAAGGAGAAAACAGAAACTGGCACTGGGCTCTAGGTTAATAAGTTAGTCCCAAAAATCATATAAAATGATATATAAATGGATATAAAACACCATAGATGGGTAATATAATAGCATGAATACTTCATAAATTATAGATACGTTGGAGACGTATCAACGTGCTTATGGAAAAGAACTTGCATGACATCTTTTCTCCTACCCTCCCGTGGCAGCGGGGTCCTAATGGAAACTAAGGGATATTAAGGCCTCCTTCTAATAGAGAACCAGACCAAAGCATTAACACTTAGTGAATACATGAACTCCTCAAACTACGGTCATCACCGGTAAGTATCCCGATTATTGTCACTTCGGGGTTAACGGATCATAACACATAATAGGTGACTATAGACTTGCAAGATAGGATCAAGAACTCACATATATTCATGAAAACATAATAGGTTCAGATCTGAAATCATGGCACTCGGGCCCTAGTGACAAGCATTAAGCATAGGAAAGTCATAGCGACATCAATCTCAGAACACAGTGGATACTAGGGATCAAACCCTAACAAAACTAACTTGATTACATGGTAAATCTCATCCAACCCATCACCGTCCAGCAAGCCTATGATGGAATTACTCACACACGGCGGTGAGCATCATGAAATTGGTGATGGAGGATGGTTGATGCACTACTAGGAAAAGGCCTACTAATGGCGCACCTAATTTGGCCATTAATGGCGCATTAGTGGTGCGCCATTAGTATATTTTACTAATGGCGCACCACTGGTGCGCCATTAGTATCTAGTATACTAATGGCGGACCTCAGATGCGCCATTAGTATATACAACAGTGCGCCATTTGTATGCCTCCCAGGGGGCCATATATACCCAGGTGCTTTGGCATACTAATGGCGCACAACAACAAGATGCGCCATTAGTAACTTCGGCATACTAATGGCGCACTGTTTAATGATGCGCCATTAGTATCCTTTGGCATACTAATGGCGCACTGTGATGTGATGCGCCATTAGTATGAATATTAGGTTTTTTTATTTTTTTATATTCTGTTTTTTGCACAGGTTACAAAATGTATAATTGGACAAAATATAGATAGCACACATCAACAACAGATTCATCGAATACAATAGAAGATTAGTCTCTGAATACAATTCATCATATTAGTCTCCGAATACAATTCATCATATTAGTCTCCGAATTGAAAAGACCGAACAAAGATAGAACATTATATTACAAGTCTCGAGACCACGAGTAGCGAGTTTGTCTTCACATTACAAGTCGATATCGATCATCTAAACTACCATCACATAGAAGAGAGCTGCGATCATCACGATGAGCATCATCACGATGAAACTCGTCTTCATCCAGTTCCTCCAACGCTCCCTCCCCTCTCCCGCTAGATAGCGGGCGTATCTAGATTCGGCCTCGGCCCTAGTGGTGTACCCTTTGTAACTGTTACCGCTGAATCGATGAACCTGTCTCCGACACTCCTCCCAGTCGTCGTAGACTCCGGGAACCTTACCCTTGTACACGACATACGACGGCATCGCTATGCACTAGCCAAACGAAACGTTAGTACCAATTCACAGACAATACATAAGCAATATATAAGTATGCAACAGAACGATCGGAAGAGAAAAGCAAGACATTAATAGCATCGATTACATCTAAGTTGAACGACTCTCGAAACCAAAGAGACATACTACAAGTTCATTAAAGTTTAATTACAACATGAGCCAATCGATGTTTCAGAACTAGACACAGCATCACTGCTTTCGACTCGACTCAAGGGACCGGAGCGTGGATGAAGCCGCCGTCTATCGTGGGAGTCATGAAATAATGGGCGTTGTCAGCCTGCATTTGTAGCATTGTGTCGATCTCACTGTTGGACGGTTGATTTCTGAGGTAGAACTGCCCCGAGGTACGAAGGACATCTTGATGGATGATTTCCGCAAACTCCGACTGGATGCGAAAGAATTCTTGTCTGATGTCCGCGTCCTGGATTGCCGACACGCTCGCGGCCCAATCTTTGAGTTTACTCGGTAGCAGAAGTTGATGATGGTCCCGTACGATCGCCCGCATGTGATGGATGGCGTAGTAGGCACCCTTCTGACCGCCAGGCGGCTGCTTGACGCAGCAGAACATCGTATTGTGGGAGAACACGTGCTTGCCGTACTTACGAATAGGCCTGGTGAAGGTGCCTCCAGATTTGGCGTAGACGGGGAGAACATCATCAAGAACCTTCTTGACATTTGTGTAGTCTACGTTCGACTGAAGGTCTGCGTCGAAATACGTGGCCATGGAATATTTGGGGCTTAGGAGGATGAGCGTGCAATGTGTGTCACTGCAGAAAACACGGAATGTTAAAAGAAAAACGATCGAAATCTAAGAATTCATATGTTACGGGCCGGTTGAGGGGAGGACTTACTCGGGAAAGTAAGTCATGAGGAAGTTATCCTTATCTTGGTTTGCCAGAATGACGCCTTCGAGGTAAGAACTCGCGACTTGCCGGTCCCCTGCGCTGCCCAAGATCTTGGCACGCATGTAGAAGGGGTCGACTATCACGATGTCCAGGGTCTTGTCGCGAATGATCCGCATCTCCATACTCAACGAAAATAGCCGAACGAAGGTGTAGTGAAGTGGATGAAGGTTCAACATAGCGTGGATGTCATCAAACCACAGGACGATCATACGCCCGATGGAGTTATCCACAAAGCCCTTGCCCTCTGGCACCTTGACCGCGAAAACCGGGTATGCCACATCCTTCTCTCTGAGACGCCGCTTCTCCAAAGAAAGAACACTGTCATGCAGACTCCGCATAGCACCGGTTGCAGCATTGAGCATATTTGTCGGTAGCATCGCCCTACCCGCCACATGCACCCTCCTCGAGATATCCTTAGGTGAAGGTGGCCCTTCCTGAGCACGGATCGTACTCGGTGCCGGCTGGCTCGCACCCTTGTTAGTCTTTCTTTTGCGTGCCTTCTTCTTCTCCTGTAATGGGACCGAGTTCTGCTCACAGACCGCCTTCTTGAGTGTGTTGGGGCTGATAATATTTTGCACCTCGCCTATCTGAGGCTCGGTGAAGTCGGCAGCTGGAGGCGTCTCCTGAGAGCTGAACGGCAGACGACGCCTATTGCAACTTGGCTTCTCCGCGGTACCAGCTAGATCGCGCACGTCTTTTCTTGGGTTGGGTTCTTGAGAAGGAGGCCCCATGAAGTCGCCATTGTACCCATGTTCGGCAAAGTACTGATCAACGTTGCCAAATGTATCGTCATCGTCGTCGTTCTGATCCTGTGCCATATGCATGTTTGGATCTAGTGGCATAGGGATGTCCGGCACCGTTGCGGCGGTCTTGCCATGCGGCCGACTTGGCGCCGGCATGACTGGCGGTGTAGTCTTTGGGGTGGTGTCCCCCGCCCCCAAACGAATCTGGCTCTTCGGCCAAAGCAGGGGCCAGCTCAGGCAGGCACTTAGGGTCATCACATCATCATCGTCGGCCCCGACGGATCGAATCAGAGGTAACAACTCGTCGCAGCCTGGCAGCACCCGAACCAGTTCAACCCTAAACAAGTTGGGTGGCATCTCGGTACCGTGGAACAAGGGGTTGCCCGGTTGAATGATTTTGCCCTTGGCGACATCGACCAACTCGTTGTTCACGAAGTGCAGGAGAGTGCACGGAACGTCGGCGGCGCCCTGCGAAAACATGTAGGGCGTCAGGGATGCCCAGTCAAAGGCAAGGAGATGAAGTCCTCGGCCGAGAGAGGCTTAATTAGTTACCGTGATGATGGCGTCGAGCTCGACTAATGTCGAGGCACCGCCAACGGCGGGCGTGCAGTTGACGGAGGGGCCGCTTGCTGCAGAGGTGCCAGCCGGCGTACACCCGGGTGCATTAAGCTCCCATGCCGGCGTCAGAGACACCAATGCCGCCTCCGCCGGAGACACCAATGGCCCCGCCATCGCATTCTGCGAGTTGCTGGCCGTGAAGCTAGGAATCGGGGGCGGCCCCTGTTGGCCGCCCGCAATCCACGCACTCAACCCCTCTATAAAGGTAGGCACAATGGCGGTGATCGTCGCTCCGAGTTGTTGTTGCACTTGCTCTTGGACAATCTCTGGAATCCGCGCCACCTGTGCCCTGAGTTCTTGAACCTCGCGCGCCTGGCTTTCCGAGCTGGTCTTTTTCTCCTTCCGCACACTAGCGGTATAGTATGACCCCCATTTTGTGGACAAGCCTTTGCCGGCCACACGACCAGCTGACGTCGGCTTACTGAGCTTATCCTTGTTCTTCATTACATTCAATGCCCTATTTAGAGTGGTGTCCCAAGGGTTGCTCTTAGTCGACCCCGCGCTACTGCTTTCAGTCGCCTGCGGAAGGAATGTGAACCATTTAGAAATTTGGCTTCATTAATTTGAATGCAACCATATGGAGCTACTTACGCGGGTGTGTATTCCTTGCCTGAACAAGCTCAAGCACCCTGGTCTTTGGATCCGTGGTAAGCTCCTTTGTTATCGGGTCCTCCTTGTACCGGGCCCTGACATAGTTCCTGGTCTGCTTGTTACCGCTGTATTTCTCGAAGCGGGGTGGTAGGCCTTGCTCGGCACGCTCCGCGTCCTCCTTGTCCCATATAGGCTCCGCCACTCTGTAACCGCCGGGACCGAGTTTGTGTTCCCCTAAGTTCAACTCCCGCATTTCTTTCCCCCACTGACTTGATTCGGAGTTCGCGGTGCTCGAGCAATTGATCTTGAAGTCGTTGTAGTCATCTTCGGTGATTGAAGGATTTTTCTCCTTGATCTTCTCATAACTCTCACCTTTCTCGATCATTCTCTTCACATTGCTTTTCCAAGTAGACAGGGCCTTTCTCATCTTCGTGAGGGCAGCATTGTTCACTTTATTCCCTTTGAGGCTTGTGTTTTCAAATTCAGCGGGGAACTTGTATTGTTCATGGAGCTTCGTGAAGAGGAGGTTGCGCAAATTCCCTCGGTCAGGGTGCCTCAGGTGAGGTTCTGCACCGCAGGGCCCAGCTTCTTGCCGATCCAAGCGACAATGGTGTCCCTGCAGCAAAGGAAAAACAAAATTCTCAGCAGCTGCAGAGCGGGAACAGGGAGGGAATTGGGGATCTGCAAACATTGCTCACTTGGTCCTCTCGCCGGAGTAGTCCCTGGGCACGCCGTCAATGAAGAAGAGGAGGGTGGGGTAGCCCTGCACGTCGTGCGCCTGCGCCAGGTCGTGCTCCTCGGTGGCGTCGGGGCGGCGTCGAGGCGGCGTCGAGGCGGCGGGGCAACGGCGTCGAGGCAGCGTCGAGGCGGCGGGGCAGCGGCATCGAGGCGTCGAGGCATCGAGGCAGCGTCGGGGCGGCGTCGAGGGGTCGAGGCGGCGTCGGGGCGTCGAGGCGGCATCGGGGCGTCGAGGCGGCGTCGAGGCGGCGAGGCGGCGTCGGGGCGGCGTCGAGGCGGCGGGGCAGCGGCGTCGGGAGAGGAGAGGGGAAGGGGATCGAGGGCGAGGGCGAGGGAGAGAGGGGATAGGTTTGGGCCGGGGAGGAAATATGGATGGGGGCGGCACAATACTAATGGCGCACCACCCCTCGGTGCGCCATAAGTACATCCATACTAATGGCGCACCTCACCCTGGTGCGCCATTAGTATTTTTTTTGATTTCTGCTCGAGCCAACAGGTTATCTTCCACCTGACCTGATCCACATCAAGTTCCCTCTACTAGCTCGACTAGTCAGCAGCCAGTTCTCACACCAGGAGGTCCTGGGTTCGATCCCCAGGCTCCACAATTTTTTTATGCATTTAAAATGTTGTTTGATACTTATTTGTGTTTAAATATGTTCAAACTTGTTTAAATCATAACAGTAATATTTTTTTTATAAGACAGTAATAATTTTTTTAAAAATATCATCAAACAGTAATGCCGGTGGAGCGGGGGAGGGTGCGGGGGGTGCGGGGGGTCGGCGGCGGCCGTTGAGTAGGGGAGGGGTGTGCGGGGGGTCGGCGGCGGCGGTTGAGTAGGCGAATCGAGGGTGCGGGGGGTCGGCAGCGGCGGCCGGTGGACCGGGGGGTGCTCGGCGGCGAGGGGGACCGGATCTGGCGAGGTGGGATAGCGATCGAGATCGAGTGTCCATGAAATTTAAAAATATTCATGATAGTTCAAAAAGTGCCCATGAAATACAATCGAGAAATGAAGGCTACAATTTAAATACAATCGATCTTAGCTAGTATCTGTTCACAATCTTCTTGCCCTTCTTTTTCGCAAATGGAGTTCTTCTGTGGAACGGGCGTCCTTTAGGTAGGGTGGTCCTGCTTCTTCTTGTGGTGTATGCTGCTACTTCATCATCGTCGTCATGTTCGATCCTCGGGTCGCCGTACTTGTTGAAGTCTTGCTCATTGGCTACTCCATCCATTCCGATGATCTTCCTTTTGCCTCTCCTCATGACAACACGACTGGGCTTTGGCGGGTCGGTAATGAAGAAGCATTGGTCCACTTGGGAAGCCAGTACCCATGGCTCATTTTTCGCGGTGACGTTTGCGCCCGCGGTCTTGGATTTGGTTTCGGGTATAACCATGGTGGTGAAATACTGGTCTTCTTTTAGGACGCTCTTGGCCCATCTGACACGGAACATCGGCACCTTCTCTCCAGCGTAGCTCAGCTCCTAGATCTCCTCGATCCTTCCGTAGTATCTGTCCTTGTCCTTACCGGTGTAGGATTCCATCGTCACCCCGGAGTTCTGATAACCATCGCTCTTCATGTCCTTGTCCTCGGTGTAGAATGTGTAGCCGTTGATATCGTACGCCTCATAGGTCATCAGGTTGTGCTCGGCGCCCTGTGACAAGGCGAATATGAGTTGTTCTTCCGCGGAAGAATCCTCATGTAAAGGGTACGACAGAAGCTTCTGCTTGAACCAATGCGTGAAACATGAGTTGTGCACTTTGATTATATCTCCGTCCGTCCTCTGTTGGCCTCGGTCATTGTACGTCTTCTTAATAAACGTTTTGTGCTCTACCACCCAAGGATCGACCACGTCTATGTGTTGTAGCACGACTAGGTTTGCTCTTTCAAAGTCGGCGAGTCGACCCTCTAAGTCGACATGCATTTCACGGATACCCTCACGGTGACCCCATCCAGCGAGCCTGCCGAGGTGCCTGTTGACGGGCAGACCAACGGGGTTCTCGATGCCTAGATAATTCGTGTAGTAGGAGATGCACTCTTCGGTCAGAAAGCCCCTGGCTATACTTCCCTCTGGACGTGACATGTTGCGAACGTATCCTTTGATGACACCATTCATCCTTTCGAACGGCATCATGCTATGCAGGAACGTCGGCCCGAGTTGGATGATATCCTCCACTATATGGACCAGCAGATGCACCATAACGTCGAAGAATGCGGGCGGGAAGTACATCTCAAGCTCGCATAGTATCACCACGATCTCTTCCTTTAGCCTTCTGAGTTGCCTCACGCCAATCGACTTCCGAGAGATGACGTCAAAAAATTTGCATAGGCCAAATAGCATTTCACGGACGTGCGCGTCCATGATCCCACAGATTGCAACTGGAAGTATCTGCGTCATCAGCACGTGACAGTCGTGAGACTTCATCCCACTGAACTTCTGCTTCGCTGGGTCTAGGTATCTGCTTATCTTCCCCGCGTAACCGTAAGGAAGTTTTACTCCTAGGAGGCAGGTGAAAAACTGCTCGATCTCCTCCTGACATAGAGTGAAGCACGCGGGAGGGTAGTCATTTCCGGTCTTCTTGGCCTTTTTGCCTTTGTGATGACTTACTGTGTCCTGCTTCGCCTCATCATCATCATCATCATCATCATTAGCGTGAAGCTCCTGCCTGATGCCCATTGATTTCAAGTCTGCCCTTGCTTTCGGCCCATCTTTGGTCCTCTCTGGCATGTTGAGCAGGCTACAAAGCAGACTCTCGCACACGTTCTTCGTGATATGCATGACATCAAGGCTGTGAGGCACACGATGGATCTTCTAGTACGGCAAGTCCCAGAAAATAGACCTTGTTTTCCATACCTTCAGCAGCGGCTCTGGCGCCTTTCGCTTCTTTCCCGGCTCTGGTGCCTTTTGCTTCTTTCCCGGCAGTGGGCAGTCTTTCCAATTTTTCAACAGCTTGTCTATTTCCTCGCCGCTCCTCGTACACGGGTGTTTTCGGGGTTCGGTTTCACCATCGAACAGATCCTTGTGTTTCCTCCACGGGTCATCGTCACGAAGCCACCTTCGATGTCCCATGAACACGGTTTTCGAAGACCCGGGATCTCTATCTAGCTGGCGATACGTTTTGTCATCCATGCACCTTACGCATCGAGAAAATCCGTGGACTACCTGCCCCGCGAGATATCCGTAATCGAGATAGTCGTGCACCGTCGTGAGTAGTGCGGCTCTCATAGGGAAATATTCTTTCTCTGCGGCGTCCCACGTATTGGCTGGCGTTTTCCACAGCGTGTCAAGCTCCTCTTTCAGCAGCCCCAGATACAGATTGATGTCGTTCCCTGGTTGTTTCGGCCCTTCAATTAGCATACTCATGTGAATGTACTTCCTCTTCATGCACAACCAGGGGGAAGGTTGTACATCCACACAAACACAGGCCAGGTGCTATGTGTGCTTCTCTGGCTGCCAAACGGATTGACTCCATCGGTGCTCGCGCCCAGCACGATGTTCCTTGGATCCTTCCCAAATTCTGGGTCTTCGAATTTCAACGCTTGCCACTGGCTCGCATCCTTAGGGTGACTCAGCATCTTGTCTTTTTTATCTATCTCCGGATCATTTGCGTCATCTTCTCGCTTCTTCTCCTCCCTATCCGCGTGCCAATGCAGGAGCTTTGCTACCTTAGGGTCCGTGAAATACCGCTGTAGACGAGGAGTGATCGGAAAGTACCACACCACTTTTCGAGGAGCTTTCTTCCTCTTCTTGTATCGAGTGACGCCGCACACCGGACATATGGTAGACTCCGCGTGCTCGTCCCGATAAATGATGCAATTGTTCATGCACACATGGTATTTCACGTGCGGTAAATCCAAAGGACACATGATTTTCTTCGCCTCCTCCAAACTGGTCGGGCACTTGTTCCCCTTGGGAAGACGTTCGTGCCAGAATGACATGTTCTCGTCGAAGCATGCGTTGATCATTTTGTGTTTTACCTTCATCTCCAGAGCCATGAGCATTACTTTCAGGCGGGTATCCTCAGGCCTGCATCCTTCATACAATGGAGTAACCGCGTCTAACTCAAGTTGATCCATCTTGGCTTTCTCTCGGGCGGCAGCTCTTGCGTTATCCGTCTGCTTGAGAAGCAGCTCTTGAATATGAGGGTCCTACACCCAGCCCATCGATGGTCCAGCGTCGTCTGCTTCGCCGGCATCATCATCTTCATGATCATGCCCGTCGTCTGCTCCGGCATCTTCCTCATCATCATGTCCTACATCTTCTACATGATGACCGTGTACAGCATCACCGTCGTGATCATCTCCTGGGGATTCTTCGTCTTCTCACCCGCCCGAGCCGCGGTGGTTGTCTTGCTGCCCTTCCTAATTTCTTGCCCGGCCCCCATGGACGACTTCGTAGTCATCTTCATCATCTTGCCACCGATAGCCATCCATGAAACCACGCAAGAGCAGGTGGTCCCGCACCTGCCCGGAATCCGGGTCCGCAATAAGGCTCTTCAGCTTGCATCTTTGACACGGACATCTTATCTCCGTCTCGTTCTTTTGAAGCATCTCGGCCTTCGCGGACCTCAAAAACCTATTCACGATGCCTTCGGTCATCGTGCGGACCATGGTCGCCTGCGGGGTAGAGCAAAACGATATTTTAGAACCAAGAAAAAATTTGGCATGACTTTCCCTAAAAATAGGACCAAAAAGAATGCTTAATGCCAAAATCTCGCTGAAACGGAAGTGAATCAACACTCCGGCAAAATATTGGCAACTATCACATTTCAAATACCGGTACACCTCCGAACACAAACACATATGCAACACCACAAACATATGCAACACCATGAACATACATAGATCTAGCTAGGCCATAAAAAGTGCATGTGCACATTGTTGTAGGGAGAACAACATAAATATAGCTTCCCCCTTACTTACCTATCAAAACAAGGTAATTTAACCACTTAATTTGAATGAATCTATGGTGGAAATGAGGTGAAAAAGAGGAGGCACCCGAGACAAGGAGGAGGTGGAGAGAATGAAGTGGAGAGAAAGTGAGTGTGGGTCGGAGAGGCTGTCCAAAATATCTTGTTGCTGCCCACTTACTAATGGCGCACCAAATCTAAATGCGCCATTAGTAATCCAGGTTACTAATGGCGCACCTTCTGGTGGTGCGCCATTAGTAGTTTTGCAAAAAAAACATACTAATGGCGCACTGTTCCACAGTGCGCCATTACTAGTTTAAACTAGTAATGGCGCATGATGGAACAGTGCACCATTAGTAGTTTTGCAAAAAAAGGAATAAAAATATATTAAAAAAACAACATTGGTGGTGCACTTTCCGACAGGTGCGCCATTACTAGTTAAAACTAGTAATGGCGCACTGAGTCCGGATGCGCCATTAGTAGTTTCAACTCTAATGGCGTATCAGAAGGTGGTGCGTGGCGCACCGCTTGTCTGGTGCGCCATTAGTGTCAATCCCATCTATAGCCCTTTCTCTAGTAGTGATGATGACGACTGCGATGGATCCCCCTCTCCGGAGCCCCGAACGGACTCCAAATCAGCCCTCCCGAGAGAGTTTAGGGCTTGGCGGCAGCTCTGTATCGTAAAACGCGATAATTCTTTCTCTCTGATTTCTTTCTCCGCGAAAGTAAATATATGGCGTTGGAGTTGAGGTCGGTAGACGTCCGGGGGGCCCACGAGACAGGGGGCACGCCCCCACCCTCGTGAACAGGGTGTGGGCCCCCTGGCGCTGATTCTTTCGCCAGTATTTTTTATTAATTCTGAAAAGTTGCTCTGTGGATTTGTAGGTCATTCCGAGAACTTCTATTTCTGCACAAAAATAACACCATGGCAGTTCTGCTGAAAACAGCGTCAGTACGGGTTAGTTCCATTCAAATAATGCAAGTTAGAGTCGAAAACAAGGGCAAAAGTGGTTGGAAAAGTAGATACGACGGAGACGTATCAGTTTCCGTCCCCGATAAAGTGAGGAGGACACCTAAGGGGCGCATTAAATGCGTCTTGTCCTGTAATGGCTAGCGATAAGCTTAGCCACTATAAACCATTGCCACCTCATGTGTGCCACTGTGGCGATCCCCTTGACTATAAAAGGAGGCCCGAGGCATACTGGAGAGGGATTCGGACCCCTTGACAAGTTACACATCGTAGCTAGCTCAAGAACTCTAAGAACACTCAAATAGATAGTAAAGCAGGACTAGGGTATTACGCACGTCGCGACCCAAACCTGGGTAAACGACCTGTGTGCTTGATTGACTGCTGATCCCGCTCTTCTCTCGACCCCGCACCCCACAACCGTAGTAGGGATTCCCGTGATCCCATAGGTGTCGTTCCCACCGACAAAAGTGAAGATCAAGAAGGTTCGCAGTTACAACGGAACGGAGTTCAAGAGCGTCAATGTGGACACTGAGGGAGTCCTGGATAAGGGGGTATCCGGACTGCCGGACTATATACTTTGGCCGGACTGTTGGACCATGAAGATACAAGATAGAAGACTTCATCCCGTGTCCGGATGGGACTCTCCTTGGCATGGAAGGCAAGCTTGGCGATTCGGATGTAGATCTCCTTCTCTGTAAACCGACCTTGTGTAACCCTAGCCCCCTCCCGTGTCTATATAAACTGGAGGGTTTTAGTCTGTAGGACTCACGATCATCAACAATCATACCATACGCTAGCTTCTAGGGTTTAGCCTCTCTGATCTCGTGGTAGATCAACTCTTGTAATACTCATATCATCAAGTTCAATCAAGCAGGAAGTAGGGTATTACCTCCATCGAGAGGGCCTAAACCTGGGTAAAACATCGTGTCCCCAGTCTCCTGTTACCATTAGCCTTAGACGCACAGTTCGGGACCCCCTACCCGAGATCCGCCGGTTTTGACATCGACATTGGTGCTTTAATTGAGAGTTCCTCTGTGTCATCACTACAAGGTTAGATGGCTTCTCCAACCTTCAACCACACAGTCCTGGGCGAGACTTTTCTACCCGGACAGATCTTCGTGTTCGGCGGCTTCGCACTTCGGGCCAATTTGCTTGGCCATATGGAGAATATTGATAGCTACGCCCCCGGCCATCAGGTCAGGTTTGGAAACCTAAACTACACCGCCGACATCCGCGAAGACTTGATCCTCGACAGATTCGGGCCTCTGTCAGGAGCGCCGAACAATCACGACGTGCACGACCTAGATTGATAGTCGGATAGTATTCGGAACATCGCACCTGCTACCGCTCCGGACTTCGCTCCAGAGCGGGTCATGCCTTCCAAGGACGGGTGGATGGACCCCGCCCCTGAGGCTGCATACTCCTGGGTGTTGGAGCCGAGCACAGACTCCCCTCCTAAAGGGATCTGTGTCCCTGGACCCCCGGACTCACTTCCGGTTGTGTGTTCCGGACCACGCGCGCTCGTGCCTATCGAATCTAACTGGGCTCCGGTCATGGAGTTCACCGCCGCGGATATCTTTCAGCACTCGCCCTTCGGAGACGTGCTGGATTCTTTAAGGTCTCTCTCTCTATCAAGAGACTCCTGGCCGAACTATGTTCGGCTAGAGTGGGAAGCTGGCGACGAAGAAATTCGTTCCCCACCCACCACCCACTTAATAGCCACGGTCGATGACTTTACCGACGTGCTTAACTTCGACTCCGAAGACATCGACGGTATAGACGACGATGTGGGAGCAGAACAGGAACCACCGCCCACAGGGCGTTGGACTGCCACCTCCTCATATGATATATATATATGGTGGATACTTCCAAAGAAAACAATGGCGATGAGGCAACTGGAGATAACCCCTCGGGGAAGAAAGGAAAACATGGGCGTCATCGGCACCGCTCCAAGCCCCGCCACAACAATACCGGCACTGGAGAAGAAAATCCAGATGGTGCCGAAGAGGAATACGATCCTGATCAACCCACCTTTGAGCAAGCTGAACAGGAACACGGGCTAGCTAGCCCAGATGAACAGGCGACGGACGGATACTTGGAGGACGATAACTACATGCCTCCCTCCGAAGACGAGGTGAGCCTCGGTGATGACGAATTCGGCGTACCAGAGGATCCCATAGAGCAGGAGTGATTCAAGCGCAGGCTTATAGCCACTGCAAGAAGCCTGAAGAAGAAGCAGCATCAGCTCCAAGCTGACCAAGACCTGCTCGCAGATAGATGGACCGAAGTCCTGGCAGCCGAGGAATACGGACTCGAGCCCCCGAGTAGGGGATACCCAAAGCATAAACCGCTAGAGGAAGAGGTTGAAGAGCCTGAACATCCAGCGCAAGATGAGGCTAACCAGCCACCTCGTGGCCGGGATAAAACAGGCTATCAGGCCGGACACCAGCCCGCACCCCCACACCGGTTCACCACGGCCCGGGGGAATACACAGGACCTGCGAGACATATTGGAAAACAACGCACGACAACCAAGATCGATCTACGGATCACGGGGGCGCGCCATAGCTCATGACACCGATCGTCATGCCGGATACAATGTTTATAAATCCAGCCAGGCCGGACATTACCGACCAGGCCCAATCGGAATATGCCGCGACATAGCCCGGCACAGAGGCGCCGCACACCCCCTATGCTTCACTGACAAAGTAATGGAACATGAATTTCCAGAAGGGTTTAAACCCATCAACATCGAGTCATACGATGGCACAACAGACCCCACGGTGTGGATCGAGGATTTTCTTCTCCACATTCACATGGCCCGTGGTGATGACCTACATGCCATCAAGTATCTCCCACTAAAGCTTAAAGGGCCAGCTAGACACTGGCTGAATAGCCTACCCGCAAACTCCATTGGCAGTTGGGAAAATCTTGAGGACGCATGCCTCGATAACTTCCAGGGCACCTATGTGCGATCACCGGATGCTGATTACTTGAGTCACATTACCCAACAGCCCGGAGAGTCAGCCAGAAAATTCTGGACTCGGTTTCTCACTAAAAAGAACCAAATTGTCGATTGTCCGGATGCTGAGGCCCTGGCGGCCTTTAAGCATAATATCCGAGACGAGTGGCTTGCCTGACACCTCGGCCAAGAAAAGTCGAAGACCATGGCGGCCCTCACGACACTGATGACCCACTTTTGCACGAGTGAGGACAGTTGGCTGGCTTGTAGCAACACTGCTCCTGGAAACCCTGGTACGTCAGACACCCGTGACAATAATAGAAAGCCACGGTGCAATAGACACAAGCGTCGAAATAATGGCGACAATGCGGAGGATACGGCAGTCAATGCCAGATTCAACAACTCCAAATCCGGTCAGCGAAAGAAGCCGTTCAAAAGGAACAATACGGGACCGTCCAGTCTAGACCGCATACTCGACAGCTCATGCCAGATTCATGGCACCCCTGATAAACCAACCAATCACACTAACAAAGATTGTTGGGTGTTCAAACAGACCGGCAAGATAAACGCCGAGAACAAGGACAAGGGGCTACATAGCGATGATGACGAGGAACACCGACGTCCGAACACTGGAGGACAGAAGAAATTTCCCCCCTAGGCCAAAACGGTGAATATGATTTATGCCACTCACATCCCCAAGCGGGAGCGAAAGCATGCACTTAGGGACGTCTATGCGATGGAGCCCGTCGCCCCAAAGTTCAACCCATGGTCATCCTGCCCGATCACCTTTGATCACAGAGACCATCCCACCAGCATCCGCCATGGCAGCTCAGCCGCATTGGTCCTTGACCCAATCATCGACGGATTCCACCTCACGCGAGTCCTCATGGACGGTGGCAGCAGCCTGAACCTGCTTTATCAGGATACTGTGAGCAAAATGGGCATCGATCCATCACAGATCAAACCCATCAAGACCACCTGCAAAGTTGTAATTCCAGGGGTAGAGGCCCGCTGCACGGGCTCAATAACACTGGAAGTGGTCTTCGGATCTCCGGATAACTTCCGAAGCGAGGAGTTAATCTTCAATATCGTCCCTTTCCGTAGTGGCTATCACGCACTTCTTGGACGAACCGCGTTCGCTCATTTCAACGCGGTACCGCACTATGCATACCTCAAGCTCAAGATGCCAGGACCTCGGAGGGTCATAACAGTCAATGGAAATACAGACCGCTCCCTCTGTACGGAAGAACATACTACGGCCCTCGCGGCAAAAGTACAAAGCAGCCTCCTCCAACAAACAACCAATCCGGCAACGACATCTCCGAACACCGTCAAGCGAGTCTGGAGTACCCTACAGCATGATAGTCAGGCGCGCCAGGAGCTTGATTAGCAATCTGGCCTCCACCCCAGCCCCATTCAAGCAGCATTCGTACCACGTGTGCACAATTACACGCTCACAATACCATGGGCATAGGTGGAGGCGAAACCACAATGCGTCCAAAGTGCGGTTCAGCCGCCAGGAGGCCTGCATACCTTTTCTTTTTTTTCAGCACCCCACTTTTGGGCAGCCCCTTCAGAAGAGATCGGATAACCGGACTCATTATGGAGAGGGACACCAAGGAGGCAAGAGGCTTTTGCACACAAGGGAACACTTAGGTGGTCTTCTTCAATGATCGTTATACCTGCTCTTACATACCCACATGTAGCCTGCCCTTGGATAGGATATGTCAAATAATCCTACTTTTTTTGCTTAATGCAATAATTTTACACCTACGCCTTGTCGTATTGTCCAAATAAATTGGAAGTAGTACATAGCGTCAGCTTCTTATTACTGTCCTCATATTTCCTGTTGAATCTTTATTCAATATTTCATTCATACATTCTGGTACGGCTATTTTGCTAGGGGCTTTTTATTGAGCCCCATACTATGGCAAGGAAAGTCCGAACACTTTCAACAGTGCGGCACCCGAACTTATAGTATTATACGCATCAGCTCCGAATCATGTCTTGGGTTAATAGTTGGGTTAGCCCCGCTCCCTTGTTTTGGTACCTTACGTTCCGTTATATCGGCTAAGGTAGCGCAGGGAGAACTACTGCGATTGTGTCCCGGTTCTGCCGGACGAGCACCTTAGTAGAGAAAGCCAAAAACTGACCGTCATGATGCTGTGAGAGCTGGTCGCTGTTCGCGAGGTACCAAAATCCCTAAAGATTTTTTCTGCTTAAGGCGATGAATCGGCTTCGTCTGATTTAGGCGTGTATAGCGCCCCAGTTCGGCTTTCCAAATACTAGGGGCATCACCGAAATTTAAAATTGTAGACTTCTATGGTCAAGTGAGAGTTATAAAGCCGAATAGTCCGATTGCCTTGTTCGCTGCGCCAAACATCTCCTTAAAGGACCAACAATTTGGATAAAGAATGTTTGGGTTTCCACGAACACCCCAGTACTAGCTACAAGGGGGCGGAAGCCGACGACTAGCCTACTTTCAGATTTTGATAAACGACCGCGGAGAAGGTAATATTTTAAATCAAACAAAGTGTTGCATAGCACAAATAAACCCATTCTCATATTACATGGACAACATGAGTATATTCACTCAAATATTATGTTCTTCGGACATTGATTTGCTACAAGACGAGCGCCTTTCATAACGCCATCATAATATTTCTCGGGGCAGCGATGCTCCTTGCCCTCCGGGGGTCCATCCTTCACGAGCTTCTCAGCGTCCAGCTTGCCCCAATGCACCTTCGCGCGGGCAAAGGCCCGTCGGGTACCTTCAATACATGCGGACTGCTTGATGACTTCTAGCCGTGGACAGGCATGCACCGTCTGCTTCACCAGGCCAAAGTAGCTGCCAGGTAGGGGCTCGCCAGGCCACATCCGGACTATGAGGTCCCCCATGGCCCGTTCGACCGCATTATGGAGTTCGACCAGCTGCTTCAGTTGGTCACTCAGAGGCATTGGGTGTTCGGCCCCAGTATATTGGGACCAGAACAACTTCTCCATAGAGCTCCCTTCTTCAGCGCGATAGAACTCCGCAGCATCCGAAACACTGTGTGGCAGATCTGTGAACGCCCCTGGAGAGCTCCTGATTCGTGTAAGTAAAAGAAATGACTCCTCCACATGCTTGCTTTGCATAAAGAATGCCTTACCCTCCGCTATCTTCTTGGCCGCCTGGATTTCCTGAAGGGCCTTTTGGGCTTCAGCCTTGGTGTCGGCCGCGCTCTGGAGGGCCTTTGCAAGTTCAGACGCTTGCGGCTTGTAGTCACGCTCCAGGGAGCCGAACTTCTGGCCGAGCTCCTAGAGCTCCTGCTGTACCTCTCCCACCCGAGCATCTTGCTTCTCTCGCTCGGTGCGCTCCATATCCGCCTTGGCTTCGGTCGCGGACAGCGCTTCCTTCAGGGCCGCTACTTTGGTTGCGGTCCCTATCAAAAGCCATGATGCTTTTTATTAGCATCACCAACTTTTTTGTCCTTCGTACTGCATACGGACGGGGTTTCTCTTACCTTTGTTCGCCTCGAGCTGCTTCTTAACGAGGCCAAGCTCTTCTTCGGCCTGCCCCAGTTCGCGCTTGAGTCCGGCAACCTCAGCCGTGCACGCAGCCACGGTCAGCAGCAGTGCATGTTTGATTCATACAAACAAATACTATTAGCCTCTTGCGTTCCTTTTTTTAGTTGACCCTCTGTTTTGCTTTTCTTTACGAACACCAACCAGAGCATCAGGGGCTACTATCTATTAGGTGATATATCCTCACACTTTCTTTACCTCAAAGCCAGTTAGCAGGCTGGTGCAGGCTTCGGTCAATCCGCTCTTGGCGGACCGCACCTTCTCAATCACTGTACCCATAAGGGTACGGTGTTCATCCTCCATGGAAGCTCCTCGAAGCACTTCCAACAAATTATCTGATGCCTCCGGCTGGGCAGAGGTCATCGGCATGGCCGGCTCGCCCCCATTCCCGAGGGACTGCTTACCGGAATCCGGAGCCTTTGTAGGCTCCGGCGCAGTAGCCGGCCAAGAGCCAGGCTTGCTATGGCTCCCGGCAGCATAATACATGGGGTTCTCATCCCCCATGTGTCCTGCGCCCGAGATTTTGCCTTGAGGCGTCTCCGGAACCGTCACCTCCTACTCGGGCATCCTCCGGGACAACACCTCGATGTCATCCATGGGTCGTGGAGAGGTCGCCGTCGGGAGCGAATTCATCTCTGACTCATTCAGAGACTCCTCCGAAGAGGACTCATCGAGATCGGACCCGGCCGAACTGCATATACGTGTTCAGCATCATTACAAACTATGAGGTCGAAAGTTGCATGAAAAAATATTATGGAATGTGGATACTTACGACCTCGCTCGGGGTGTGCCCCTGGGCAGCCACTCCTCGTCGCTAAAAGCGGCGGTCATGGACTGATCTGGAAGGGACGCCTTGCCCTTCTTCAGCGTCCCGGCCTCCCCCGATGGGGCGGCCTTCCTTTTCTTCTCCTCCCTGGCACGGGGAGGAGGCATTTCTTCATGATCTCCCCCGCCTTCGGGGGGAGAATCTTCCTCGTCGACTTCGGATGACGAATCTATCACGACCCTGTGTCGGTGACCCTTCTTGGTCCCCGTGGCCGCCTTCTTGGACCCTTCGGCCCACTCAGTTGAGGCGGCCTTCTTCTTCTTCCCCTGCTCCCCTTCATGGGAAGAGTGCGTCTTGTCCTCTTTTGGCGAGGCATCGAGTGCAGCCTCGTGCCAAAGACCCTTTAGGGTCCCCGTGGCCTTATTTTCGGCCTTTTTCTCTGGCACCATGTAAGGCGCCGGAACTAGCATCTTCGCCGGGAGTGCACTTCTAGGTCCTCTGGCAGTGGAGCCGGACAGTTGATCCGCTCCGCCGTCTCCACCCACTCCTTTTCGGTCAACGAGATGACTTAAGAATCCTCCCCCGAAAGTACTAAGGGAACATCTCGAAAATAGTCAAGGGACTTACAGGACTGGCAAGGCGCGCCGCGCTGAGCTCCCGGTCCTCGGAAAGAGGAGGAGGGACTTCGCCGGTCTTGAACAAAACTTTCCAGATTTCTTTGTGCATTGTGCCGAAGAGCTCTTGCAGCATCTGGTGTTCGGTCGGGTCGAACTCCCACATATCAAACGCCCGTATTTGACACGGGAGAATCCGGTGAATGAGAATGACCTGGACCACGTTGACGAGCTTGATCTTCTTTTCCCTCATACTCATGAGGCAAGTCTCGAGTCCAGTCAGCTCTGTGGGTTCGCCCCAGGCCCGACCCCTCTTCTCCCAAGAAGTGAGCTGCGTGGGGATTCCGGATCTAAATCTGGGGGCCGCCACCCAGTTGGCGTTGCACGGCTCGGTGATGTAAAACCACCCAGATTACCACCCCTCTATGGACTCCACGTAGGAGCCCTCGAGCCATATAACATTGGGCATTTTGCCCACCATGGCACCTCCGCACTCCGCCTGTTGGCCGCTCACGATCTTCGGCTTCACGCAGAAGGTTTTTAGCCACAAGCTGAAGTGAGGTTTGATGCGGAGGAAGGCCTCGCACACGATGATGAACGCCGAGATGTTGAGGACGAAATTAGGGGCCAGATCGTGAAAATCTAGCCCGTAGTAGTACATGAGCCCGCGGACGAAAGGGTGGAGTGGAAACCCTAGTCCATGGACGAAATGAGGGAGAAATACCACTCTCTCCCGAGACTTCGCTGTAGGGGTAATCTGTCCCTTCGTTGGAAGCATGTGCGCGATATTAGCGGCCAAGTATCCGGCTTCCTGAAGCTTGGTTATGTTCTCCTCTGTGACAGAGGAAGCCATCCACTTGCCTCCTGCTCCGGACATGTTGCGGTCTTACGGAGAAGGTGAGGTACTTGGGCGCTGGAGCTCGAGGGTGTGAGAATGGATGAGCAAAGGAGGAAGAAGGCGTGGGGGAAAATGGGAGATTTCTGCCCCTTTATAAAGGCAACATGAGTGTGCGCCTCCCCACTTGCCTCTCGAAATCTCTTATTTTTCCAGGCGCCTCGATTAATGGCGCTGGTTGGGTTACCCATACCCACATTAATGGAGATCCCGCGATAAGGGGACACGATCTCTGCTTTGACAAGACGTGCCAAAGAAATCGCCTCATAATATGTGCGGAGGCAGGTTGTGGGAAAACGGTTCGAATAAAAATAGGACCGTGGCGTGATGTCACTTTTCGAAGAATTTTCAGCGGATTAGACTCGTGGATTATTATTATTCTCTCTAAAGTGGTATATGGAAGGATTATCTTGCAGAGCCGGACACGGTCCTTGTGTTCAGAATTTATCTTGGAGTATTCGGAGATGGAACCCGCCTCGCAATGCCGAAGACAATCAACGCGCCGGACTCATCGTCATTGAAGCCTGGTTCAGGGGCTACTGAGGGAGTCCTAGATAAGGGGGTATCCGGACAGCCGAACTATATACTTTGGCCGGACTATTCGACCATGAAGATACAAGATAGAAGACTTCATCCCGTGTCCGAATGGGACTCTCCTTGGCGTGGAAGGCAAGCTTGGCGATTCGGATGTAGATCTCCTTCTTTGTAAACCGACCTTGTGTAACCCTAGCCCCCTCCGGTGTCTATATAAACTAGAGGGTTTTAGTCCGTAGGACTCACGATCATCAACAATCATACCATAGGCTAGCTTCTAGGGTTTAGCCTCTCTGATCTCGTGGTAGATCAACTCTTGTAATACTCATATCATCAAGATCAATCAAGCAGGAAGTAGGGTATTACCTCCATCGAGAGGGCCCGAACCTGGGTAGAACATTGTGTCCCCAGTCTCCTGTTACCATTAGCCTTAGACACACAGTTCGGGACCCCCTACCCGAGATATGCCGGTTTTGACACCGACAGACACCTTTCTTGACGAAGAAGGGATTTTACATGAGTTCTCGGCTACGTACACACCTCAACAAAATGGAGTTGTTGAGAGGAAGAACCGGACGCTCATCAAAATGGCAAGAACGATGCTTGATGAGTACAAAACGCCAAAACACTTTTGGGCGGAAGCGGTTGAGATAGCTTTTCATGCAACGAATCATCTATATCTTCACAAGCTACTCAGCAAGACATCATACAAGCTTCTGACCGGTAACAAACCCCAAGTTGGATACTTTCGGGTATTTGGCTCAAAGTGCTACATTCTTGATAAGCATCATCGTTCGAAATTTCCTCCTAAATCTCATGAAGGTTTCCTACTCGGTTATGGCTCAAACTCTAACACTTACCGTGTCTTCAACAATTTCACCCGAAAGGTTGAAGAGACGGTAGATGTGAAGTTTGATGAATCTAATGGCTTGCAAGTAGAGCAATTGCAAATTGATGTAGGTGACAAAGATCCTTCGGAAGCAATCCAAGACTTGTCTATTGGCAAGATTTTCCCAATGGAGGTGAAGGGGAGTACCTCGTCCGTCCAAGTGAAAGCCTCAACTTCACGCCAAGGTGAACCACAAGTTGACTTGGAGGCATCCACAAGTGGTACACACCAAGATGATGAGAATGAGGATGTACAACAAGATGAACCTCGACGACCTCCTTCCCCACCACCACAGGAGAACAACAATGCAAACAACAATGAAGAAAGATAAGAGGAAGAGCAAGACAATGAAGAGGATGTTCCACCCTGACCCAAACAAAAGCTCTCACAAGTTCGAGCAAGAGTCTCAAGAGATCATCCCGTCGAACAAATCATTGACGACATTCAAACCGGGAGAATTACTCGCTCTAAATCTCGTTTTGCTAACTTTTGTGAACATTACTCATTCATTTCTAGCATTGAACCTATGAAGGTTGAAGAAGCATTGGAAGATCCGGATTGGATAAATGTCATGCATGAAGAGCTACACAACTTTGAGAGGAACCAAGTGTGGACGTTGGTTGAAAAGCCCGATGAGAAGCACAATGTCATTGGAACTAAATGGGTGTTTCGGAACAAGCATATGAAGATGGACAAGTTGTACGCAACAAGGCTCATATCATTGCTCAAGGCTACACTCAAGTCGAAGGTATGGACTACGGTGAGACTTATGCCCCCGTTGCTAGACTTGAGTCCATTCACATCTTAGTTGCCTATGCCAATCATCATGACATTACCTTATATCAAATGGACATCAAAAGGGCTTTTCTTAATGGTGAAATTGATGAGGAAGTCTATGTTAAACAACCTCCCGGCTTTGTTAATCCTAATACCCGACCATGTTTACAAACTCAACATATCTCTTTATGGTCTTAAGCAAGCTCCTAGAGCTTGGTATAAATGCTTGACTAAGTTTCTTCTTGAAAAAGGGTTTGAAATTGGTAAAATTGATTCTACACTCTTCACTAAAAGGGTTAATGGAGAATTATTTGTGTGCCAAATTTATGTTGATGATATCATATTTGGTTCAACTAACCCTCATTTTAGTGAAAAGTTTGGAAAGCTTATGTCGGAGAAGTTTGAGATGTCCATGATGAGTGAACTCAAGTTCTTTCTTGGTTTGCAAATCAAGCAAACTAAGGAAGGAACCTTTATCTCTCAAACAAAGTATACAATGGACTTATTCAAGAAGTTCAACATGCAAGAATGCAAAGGTATGAATACCCCCATGCCTACTAGTGGACATCTTTACTTGACAAAGGATGGAGAACCGGTTGACTAAAAGGTTTACCGCTCTATGATTGGTTCATTGTTATATGTATGTGCCTCTCGTCCCGATACCATGTTAAGTGTGTGCATGTGTGCACAATATCAAGCGGCCCCCAAAGAATGTCATATTAAGGCTGTGAAAAGGATAGTGAGATACGATACATACACCAAATTTTGGCATTTGGTATCCTAAGAGGTCTTCTTTTAATCTTGTTGACTACTCCGACTTGGACTATGCCGGTGACAAGATTGATAGAAAGTCCACTTCGGGTACTTGTCAATTTCTTGGTAGATCTCTTGTGTCTTGTTCCTCCAAGAAACAAAACTCGGTATCCTTATCCACCGCCGAAGCGGAATACATTGCCGCCGGTTCATGTTGTGCTCAATTACTTTGGATGACCCAAACTCTTAAAGATTATGGGATATATGTGAAACATGTTCCATTGCTTTGCGACAATGAGAGTGCTATTAAGATTGCTCATAATCTCGTGCAACATTCTCAAACTAAGCATCTTGAAGTTTGTCATCATTTCATTCGAGATCATGTTGCTAAGGGAGATATCAAACTTAAGCATGTTTGTACCGATAAGCAACTGGCGGATATATTCACCAAACCACTTGATGAGAAAGTGTTTTTCAGGTTGAGAGGTGAATTGAACAACATTGATGCCTCAAAGTTGTAGTAGAAACTCCATGTGGATGCATGCAAGGCATGAACCTTACTATGACAAATCCTTGACATTTCTCTTATGATGATGATCATATGTCTTGGATATTCTTATACTCTTGCATGCTATCTAACCCTTGTAGGTACATGGAGGAACCCAACTATATGAGATTGCAACTCAATCACATTCTAAGCAATATCTACATCTCCAAGTCTCTACAAATTGGTGGTTGAAGAAAAGGAAGCACGAATCCATTCAATATATCCTTTGACAAATTCCTTATATCAAATTTCAATTGGTATCAAATTTCATGATTGTCATTTTGGATACACAAGTGCTCTTCCTTGCAAGACTAACCCATGTAGGAAGATGAACTCCAACTACAAGTGGTGCTCCCAACTCTTGATGATCTACATCAATTTGAGCACCCTACACAAGTCAACTACATGATCAAGTTCAAGACCACCACCCAAGGTATGTCATTCCATCTTAGAGAAGCTTACCCTAAGACATGGGTCAAAGCAACTCAAAAAGATGTGAATACATCAGAATGCTTAAACGAAAAATGGCAACCCCATTTTGAGCTTAAACGGCGAGTATGACCTATGATCAAGTGTCTTCACTTGACTCCTAAGTCAATATACTCTAACATAGGTGACTTTGTCAGCGACCAATTCTCGATGAAGTTCTTTATTGTTTCTTTGTGCTCTTGCATTTGTCTCTTGCATGCTAGTTCCCCTTTCAAAAAAACTTCATCTAGATTTCTTTTCTTTTCTCCGCCTTGTTCTGCATTTCCTTGCATTCAATTCATTGCAAATCCTTCAGTTGATTTCTTGCATATCCTTGTGAGATCTTAATTGCCTAAGTGAGCTGAGTTGACAAGCATTTTCTCTCTAGGTTGAACTCGGCCTCACCGGTTTGTTTATGTTGGTCAAACCGAACCATCTTTGTGCCACCGAAAATAACAACTCGTTCTACTGATTTCAATACTGAGATAAAAAAACCGTATCATTTGCATCCTGCATATCTGTCCCAGCTCCACTCTTTGATACTTGTCCTCTACCAGCATCCTGTTGGGTAGCGCAGTAATTTCAAAAAAAATTCCTACGCACACGCAAGATCATGGTGATGATATAGCAACGAGAGGGGAGAGTATTCGTCCACGTACCCTCATAGACTGTAAGCGGAAGCGTTATGACAACGCGGTTGATGTAGTCGTACGTCTTCACGATCCGACCGATCCAAGCACCGAACGTACGGCACCTCCGAGTTCAGCACACGTTCAGCTCGATGATGATTCCCGGGCTCCGATCCAGCAAAGCTTCGGGGATGAGTTCCGTCAGCACGACGGCGTGGTGACGATGATGATTCTCTACCGGCGCAGGGCTTCGCCTAAACTCCGCGACGATATAACCGAGGTGGAATATGGTGGAGGGGGGCACCGCACACGGCTAAGGAACGATCCGTAGATCAACTTGTGTGTCTAGGGTGCCCCCCCCCCGCCCCCGTATATAAAGGAGCCAGGGGGAGGAGGCGGCCGGCCAAGGGGGGCGCGCCAAGGGGGGAGTCCTACTCCCACCGGGAGTAGGACTCCCTTCTTTCCTAGTTGGAATAGGAGAAGGGGGGGAAGAGGAGGAAGAAGGGAAGGAAAGGGGGGGCGCCGCCCCCCTTCCCTTGTCCTATTCGGACTAGGAGGGGGAGGGGCGCGCGGCCCCCTCCTGGTTCCTTCTCTCTTCTCCCTCGTGGCCCATGTAGGCCCATTAACCCCCCGGGGGGTTCCGGTAACCTCCCGGTACTCCGGTAAAATGCCGATTTCACCCGGAACCATTCCGATGTCCAAACATAGGCTTCCAATATATCAATCTTTATGTCTCGACCATTTCGAGACTCCTCGTCATGTCTGTGATTACATCCGGGACTCCGAACAAACTTCGGTACATCAAAACTTGTAAACTCATAATAAAACTGTCATCGAAACGTTAAGCGTGCGGACCCTACGGGTTCGAGAACTATGTAGACATGACCTAAAACCATTCTCGGTCAATAACCAATAGCGGGACTTGGATGCCCATATTGGTTCCTACATATTCTACGAAGATCTTTATCGGTCAAACCGCATAACAACATACGTTGTTCCCTTTGTCATCGGTATGTTACTTGCCCGAGATTTGATCGTCGGTATCCAATACCTAGTTCAATATCGTTACCGGCAAGTCTCTTTACTCGTTCTGTAATACGTCATCTCATAACTAACTTATTAGTTATAATGCTTGCAAGGCTTAAGTGATGAGTATTACCGAGAGGGCCCAGAGATACCTCTCCGACAATCGGAGTGACAAAACCTAATCTCGAAATACGCCAACTCAACATGTACCTTCGGAGACACCTATAGTACTCCTTTATAATCACCCAGTTACGTTGTGACGTTTGGTAGTACCCAAAGTGTTCTTCCGGTAAATGGCAGTTGCATATTTCTCATAGTTGCAGGAACATGTATAAGTCATGAAGAAAGCAATAGCAGAATACTAAACGATCAAGTGCTAAGCTAACGGGATGGGTCATGTCAATCACATCATTCTTCTAATTATGTGATCCCATTAATCAAATGACAACACATGTCTATGGTTAGGAAACATAACCATCTTTGATTAATGAGCTAGTCAAGTAGAGGCATACTAGTGACTATATGTTTGTCTATGTATTCACACATGTATCATGTTTTCGGTTAATACAATTCTAGCATGAATAATAAACATTTATCATGATATGAGGAAATAAATAATAACTTTATTATTGCCTCTAGGGCATATTTCCTTCACATCCTATATTACATGATGCTTTGTAATGCGGCTCAAGGACCAAACCTACTTGACTCATGCCCAGAAGTCCCTTCTTGGAAATTGATGTCAAAGGGGGAGAGAGAGCACATCAAAGCTAATCACATAAGAGAGAATGCACTCCTATAGCTTCTCCCGATGCTTCTATCCTTAAGAGGAAAGTTGTCTCATGTCTTCAAGAGGAAAGTTTTCTCATTTACTATGATTTTCTATTACCCTATCTTCTCCCATTATCCTATGTCAGATTCAGGGGGAGAGAGCTCAGTCCTAAGGGAAGAAAATCTTTCGAATTCATTGCATATCTTTATCCTTGGGGACATGTCTATAACCAAATAGAGTACCCAGTACTCACTCTCTGCATGTCAACCCAGTCTTGGTATTCTTGTGATCTCCAATTCTTGCTCTGTCTAGTAGATGTTCTTGTGTTATCTAACCTTGTTTACTTAGGTTCATCTCTTCCAAAGCCAGTTCAAGACCACAAGGTAAGTATATGCATCACACTCATGTGCATGAAGATCTCTTGCTATGGTATATATTGTTTGCAAGAGAGCCTCATGAACATGAAGGTATATTTCTAGTATCTACACCATTTGCTCTGATGCATATAGCCAAGACACATGTAACTCATTACTTGCTCTGTAATGTTTATGCATTCTCATATTATTATGATTTATCATCACATAATTGCATACATGTAGGGGGAACTAATGCATGTTGCATGTCCTTCCAAAGCTTTACTTGCTACTTTTCTTCATATCCTTATGTAAAGCTTTGATGTATGTTGTCATCAATTACCAAAAAGGGGGAGATTGAAATCACAAGTGCTCCCTGGGTGACTTTGCTAATTAATGTCAACATATCTCTTGTTGGACTAATGTTTCTACCTAGTATATTTCAGATAGGTTCAACATGGGAGTGGCATGGACATGGACAAGAGGATGTGGAACCCCTTCAAGATGCTAAGGACAAATATTGGCAAAAGCTCAAGACTCTACATTTTCATTTTAGTGATCCAAGATCACATTGAGTCCATAGGAAAGCCAATACTATTAAAAGGGGATGAGGTGTTGCATAATGGCTTGCTTGCTCAAAGTGCTTAGTGATATCAACCACTTTCTCACATCCACATATGTCCTAAACCTAAAAATCAAACTCGGTCCCACCGATTTGATCTATCCGGAGCCACTGAGTTCATTTGACATAGCCACTGCCAAACCCTAATCAGTTCATTCTCACCAATGGGATCTCAGTCTCACCGAGATGGGCTTGCAAACTTCTTGTTACCAACTGCAACAATTTTGGTCTCACCGAGATTGTGCAATCGGTCCCACCGAGTTTCCTTGACCAATACTTAGTTTGCTTATTACCAAAATCGGTCTCACAAAGCTTGAGTAATCGGTTAAACCGAGTTGAGGTTTTACCCTAACCCCTGCACATCAGTCTCACCGAGTTGACCTTGTCGGTCCCACCGGACACTCTAATGTTCACATTTTGACCTGAATCAGTTTGACCGAGTTTTACCATTCGGTCCCACTGAGTTTGGGAATCTGTGTGTAACGACTAGATTTTTTATGGAGGCAATATATACCCTTCCACCCATTCTTCATTCATGGAGAGAGCCATCAGAACGTGCCTACACTTCCAGCATTCATTTTTTGAGAAAGAACCACTCATGTGTTAAGACCAAGATATTCCATTCCAACCACAAGAATCTTGATCTCTAGCCTTCCCCAAGTTGCTTTCCACTCAAATCATCTTTCCACCATAGCCAAATCTGTGAGAGAGAGTTGAGTGTTGGGCAGACTATCATTTGAAGCACAAGAGCAAGGAGTTAATCATCAACATACCACCTATTACCTTTTGGAGAGCGGTGTCTCCTAGATTGGTTAGGTGTCACTTGGGAGCCTCCGTCAAGACTGTGGAGTTGAACCAAGGAGTTTGTAAGGGCAAGGAGATCGCCTACTTCGTGAAGATCTACCCAAGTGAGGCAAGTCCTTCATGGGCGATGGCCATGGTGGGATAGACAAGGTTGCTTCTTCGTGGACCCTTCGTGGGTGGAGCCCTCTGTGGACTCGCGCAACCGTTACCCTTCGTGGGTTGAAGTCTCCACCAACGTGGATGTATGATAGCACCACCTATCGGAAACACACCAAAAATCTCCGGGTCTCCAATTGCGTTTGCACACTCCAATCCCATCCCTTTACTTTCTTGCAAGTTGCATGCTTTACTTTCCGCTTCTCATATATTCTTTGCATGGTTGCTTGAATTGTATTGTGATTGTTTGAAATTGTGCTAATTGTCAACCTCAACTTGAAAAACTTAAAAACTGCCACCTTTATTTGTTGAGGGTCTAATCACCCCCCCTCTAGACACCTCTTCTCAATCCTTCCAAGTTCAACACTCTTATTTATCAAAAAAGGCTACAAACGATCCCATATATTGTTGGGTTATCAAGACCTTTTTTCTGGCGCCGTTGTCGGAGAGCAATAGCGTGGGGTGAATATTCTCGTTTGTGCTTGTTTGTTTTATCACTAAGTAGTTTTGATTTTATGTTTTAAGTTGTTCTTTATCTTTAGTTATGGATATGGAACACGAAATGCTAAAAAAATAGTTGTACTTTATACTCATGCAGATGGGGAACCTCCTAAAACCCTCGATGCTCGTCATGTGAAAAATATTAAACACTACTTTGATAATCTTAAGAAAACTCGATTCAACTTGATAATGGGAGACACGTTGGATCAACATGAATACTTTAGGGATTATTGTTTGACGCAAAAACGGAAACTCTTATGGGATCAATGTTGCAATGGTATGCTTGGAATTTATGCTCAAGATATGATTATACTTGTTGCTCTATGATCAAGTCTCGACACCTTCCCTTTTCATGTGAATTTAATGATAATGAAACATTGGCTTCTTATGCTAACGGTAGATATGATTAATATGATGTGGAACGAATAGAAGAATTTGTTGCTTTTAAGGGTGCTTATGAAATTGAATCTTTGTTTGAAAAGTATGAAGATTTTGATGATGTTGTTTATAGGCCTGAAAAATTTGTTGTACTTAAATATTGTTATGAAAATATAAATACAATTCCTATATTGATGTATTTCTTTAGGAAGTCTCCGTTGTCCAAGAACAGACCAATATTTTGCAGGAAACTATGGAAGAAGAAATTGCTGAAATTGTGAGCTCATTAGATGAAAAGATGAGGAGGAGAGCGAAGAACAAAAGGAGGAAGAGTGTATTAGCTACCTGTGCCCACCTTCTAATGAGATTAACTCTTCAACTCATACATTGTTTAGTTTCCCTTCATGCTTACCGAAGGATGAATGCTATGATGATTTCTATGATCCCGCTGATTCATTTGAAATATCCCTTTTTGATGAACTTGCTATGCTTGTAGCCATGATGCCAATATGAATTATGCGTATGGATATGAACTTGCTATAGTTCCTTATGTTAAAAATGAAATTGTTTCTATTGCCCCGACACATGATAGTCCTATTTGTCTTTTTGAATTCTCTAAACTACACTATATCGGAGAAGTTTGCTCTTATTAAGGATTACATTGATGGGTTGCCTTTTACCATTGCACATGATAATTTTGATGAATATAATATGCATGTGCTTGCTGCTCCTACTTGCAATTATTATGAGAGAGGAACTGCATCTCCACCTCTCTATGTTTCCAACACAATAAAATTGCAAGAAACTACTTATGCTATGTATTGGCCTTTACTTGATGTGCATGAATTTTCCTTTATGACATGCCGATGCCTAGGAAGAGAGGTTAACTTTGTCATTGCATGATATATGTTGCTTTGTGATCACTACTAAATTATAAATCAGTGTTAATTAAAATTGGCTTTGATATACCTTCAGATCCGGGTGGATCAATTACTTGAGCACTTTATACCTAACTTAATAACTTTAAAGAAAGCGCTGCCAGGGAGACAACCTAGAAGTTTTAGAGAGTCATTTACTTCTGTTGTGTGCTTTTATAAAGTTTAAAAATAAAACAATATATAGGGGAACCTAAAATTTTACAAAAAGAAAAGTGAAAGTGAGAAGGACGAACACATGGAGTGGGGGATATCCTTGAACTTGTTCATGCCCATGGAAATTTTGTGAATCTTGAACAACAGAAACTTTTCAACAAAAAAAATTATCCCCTTGTACAAATCCATTGTGTTATAAAAATAATGTGCCAAGATTTGCCTTTAGGATGATTAGATTGCTTGTTGGTATGTGAAGTGCAAAAACAGAAACTTTGGTTATAGTGTGTGATTTTACATTTCTTTACTGGAACGTCAAAAGTTTCTGAAACTTTTACACAATACTTCTGTGAAAATTGTTTATTTTATCCTAATTTTTCAGAATTTTTTAAGTTATAGAAGTATGGTCAATGTTCATATTACTATGGACTGTCCTGTTTTTGACAGATTCTGTTTTTGATGCATTTTTTTGCATGTTTTGATGAAATTATCGATTGTATCGGTGGTATAAGCCATGTAGAAGTTATAATACGATAGCTATAATGCAAAAACAAAATATTAATGGGTTTTGCAATAGTAATTAAAGTAGTGATTTGCATTACTATACTAACGGGTCTCACCGAGCTTTCTGTTAAGTTCTGTGTGGATGAAGTGTTCAAAGATCGAGGAGGTCTCGATAGGAGGAGAAGGAGGTGAGGCAAGAGTTCAAGCTTGGGGATGCCCAAGGCACCCCAAGTAAATATCAAGGAGACTCAAGCATCTAAGCTTGGGGATTCCCCGAAAGGCATCCCATCTTTCTTCAACAAGTATCGTTATGTTTTGGTTTTCGTTTCGTTCACGTGATATGCGTAAATCTTGGAGCGTCTTTGATACGTCTCCAACATATCTATAATTTTTCATAGTTCAATGATGTTATATTATCATTCTTGGATGCTTTACAATCATTTTATAGCAACTTTATATCATTTTCTGGTGATTTTTCTGGACTAGAAGACACCTGTTGGTCCAAAGAAGTACTAGAGGGGGGCTCCGAGGGGAGCACAACCCACCTGGGCGCGGCTGGGGGTCCAGGCGCGCCCTGGTGGGTTGTGCTCACCTCAGCCGCCTCCCGCACTGCCTATTTGCTCTATAAATACCCCAATATTCCAGAAACCAGAGGGGAGGCGACAAAAAACAATTCCAGCCGCCGCAAGTTCCAGAAACCACAGATCCAATCTAGACACCATCATGGAGGGTTTCATCATCCTCATTGGTGCCTCTCTGATGATGCATGAGTAGTTCATTGATACATATTGGTCCGTAGTTAGTAGCTAGATGGCTTCCTCTCTCTCTTTTGATTCTCAAATAAATGGTATCTTGGAGATCTATTTGATGTAACTCTTTTTGCTGTGTGTTTGTTCGGATCCAATGAACTTTGAGTTTATGATCAGATCTATGTTTTTATCCATAAAAGTTATTTGAGTATTTTTATCTCTTATATGCATGATTACTTATAGCCTCGTATTTCTTCTTCGAATCTTTGGTTTAGTTAGGCCGACTAGATCATTTTTTCTTGCCATGGGAATAGGTACTTTGTGATTGGTACGGTGCTCGATCCCAGTGATAGATGGGGAACCAACACGTATGTATTGTTGCTATTAAGGATAACAAGATGGGGTCTATTCCTATATGAGTAGATCTTTTCTACATCATGTCGTCATTCTTATTTCATTACCCCATTTCTCCATGAACTTAATACACTAGATGCATGCTGGATAGCAGTCTATGTGTGGAGTAATAGTAGTAGATGCAGACAGGAGTCGGTCTACTAATCTTGGACGTTATGCCTATATAATGATCATTGCCTGGATATCGTCATAATTATTTGAAGTTCTATCAATTGCCCAACAGTAATTTGTTTACCCACCGTATGCTATTTTTCTTGAGAGAAGCCACTAGTGAAATCTACGGGCCCCGGGTCTATTTTCTCATAATATACTTTCGGATCAATTTTCCTATTTGCCTTTTTATTTATTTGCAACTTTTATTTTCAGATCTATATTATCAAAAACCCAAAAATACCGCAATGAATTTTATTTTATTTTATTCGCATCTATCAATCTACTACAACTTTATCTCGTCAACTTGACAATTTCTGGCATCGTTACCCGAAAGGGCTGACAAACCCTTTAACACATCGGGTTGCAAGTATTTGTTCTTTGTGTGCAGGTACCGTTTATGTAGTGTTGCGTGGTTCTCCTACTGGTTCGATATCCTTGGTCTCATCACTAAGGGAAATACCTACCGTTGTTGTGCTGCATCATCCCTTCCTCTTTGGGGAAATACCGACGTAGTTCAAGCCAACATCAGTCTGTTGTGTTTAGTTTTCACTTTTCTTTTATGCACCTTGCTAGTATGAGATAGTCCTTGGTTGATTTACAGAATGCTCATTGCACTTCACTTATATCTTTTGAGTATGGCTTTATCGAATGCTTCATGTGCTTCACTTATATCATTTGAAGTTTGGATTGCCTATTTCTCTTCACATAGAAAACTGTTATTTGTAGAATGCTCTTTTGCTTCACTTATATTTGTTAGAGCATGGTCTTTTGTAGAGAGCATTAAAACTCTCATGCTTCACTTATATCTATTTAGAGAGTCAACGGGAATTGTTCATTTGCATGGTTAGTCATAAAATCCTACATAAAACTTGTGGATCACTGAATATGATATGTTTGATTTCTTACAATAGTTTTGTGATATAGAAATGGAATATGTGGGAGGTACTAGTAAACGGTTGTGGTTAGTAAGAATATTGGTGTTAAGGTTTGTGATTCCTGAAGCATGCATGTATAGTCTCTCGTTATGCTATGAAATTGGAGCATGATTTATTATTGATTGTCTTCCTTATGAGTGGCGGTCAAGGACGAGCGATGGTCTATTCCTACCAATCTATCCCCCTAGGGGAATGCATAGTAGTACTTTTATTTGAGGGCTAATAAACTTTTGCAATAAGTATGTGAGTTCTTTATGACTAATGCGAGTCCATGGATTATACGCACTCTTAACTTTCCGCAATTTGCTAGCCTCTTCGATACCGTGCATGGACCTTTCTCACCTCGAGACGTGGTGCAAACTTCGCCGGTGCATCCAAACCCCGTGATATGATACACTCTATTGAACATAAGCCTTATTATATCTTCCTCAAAACAGCCACCATACCTACCTATTATGGCATTTCCATAGCCATTCTGAGATATATTGCCATGTAACCTCCATCGCTTCCGTTTTGATGACTTGAGAATTCATTGTCACATTGCTTTGCATGATAGTAAGATAGCTAGCATGATATTTCCATGGCTTGTCCGTTTTTTTATATCTCTGCTATGCTAGATCATTGCACATCATGGTACACTGGCAGAGGCATTCATATAGAGTCATATTTTCTTATAGGTATCGAGTTGTAATATTGAGTTGTAAGTAAATAGAAGTGTGATGATCATCATTATCCATTATTAGGGCATGTCCGAGTGAGGAAAGGATGATGGATACTATGTCTCCCCACAAGTCGGGATGAGACTCCGGACAAAAGGAAAAGAAAAAGAAAAAAAAAGTGAGCCAAAAAGAGCCCAAGAAAAAAAGAAAAAAAATAAAGAAAAGAAAAAATGAGAGAAAAAGAGAGAAGGGGCGTGCAAATTCCACACTTGTGCCTAAGAGTAGCACCATGTTTTTCATAGAGAGAGTCACTTTCATATACTAGTGGGAATTTTTCATTATAGAACTTGGCTTGTATATTCCGATGATGGGCTTCTTCAAATGCTCGAGGTCTTCATGAGAAAGAAAGTTGGATGCACACCCACTTAGTTTTCATGTTGAGCTTTCATACACTTATAGCTCTTAGTGCATATGTGGCATGTCAATCCCTACTCCTCGCATTGATATCAATTGATGGGCATATCCATAGCCCGTTGATTAGCCGCGTCGATGTGAGCCATTCTTATTTTTTTGTCTTCTCCAAATTAATCTCTACCACTGTATTCTATTCCACCCATAGTGCTATATACATGGCTTGCACTCATGTATTGCCTGGGGGTTGAAAAGGCTGAAGCGCTTTAAAAATTATGAACCAATTGCTCGGCTTGTCATCGGGGTTGTGCATGATAAATACTTTGTGTTAAGAAGATGGAGTATGAAAAGACTATATGAGTTTGTACGGATAGCGTTCTTTAGCATTGATATTTTGAAGGACATGATTGTTTGTTGGGATGCCTGAGTATTGATGTCTTTATGTCAAATTATAGACTATTGCTTTGAATCACTCGTGTCTTAATATTCATGCCATGACTAGATTATATGATCAAGATTATGTTAGGTAGCATTCCACATCAAAAAAAATCTTTTTATCATTTACCGACTCAAGGATGAGTAGGAATTAAGCTTGGGGGTGTTGATACGTCTCTGTCGTATCTATAATTTTTGGTTGTTCCATGCCAATATTATACAACTTTTATATACTTTTGGCAACATTTTATATATTTTTTGGGATTGACATATTGATCCAGTGCCCAGTGTTAGTTCATATTTGTTGCATGTTTATTGTTTCACATAATATCCATATCAAACAAAGTCAAAACGCGATAAAAAATTATGGAGAATTATTTTGGAATATATGTGATTTTTGGGAGGTGGAATCAATGCAAAGGAGGCCCACAGCCTCCACAAGACACCAGGGTGCAACCAAGCCCCCAGGCGCATGGTGGTGGGTGGTGGCCACCTTGTAAGGCTGTTGCTGCTCTACTTCGAGCGCAAGGGAGCTTATATCCAAAAAAACATCATGTGAAAATATCAGTGCCATTGGAGTTACGGATCTCCGGATATTTAAGAAACGGTTTTCAGCCAGAAGACATGAACGCGAAACAGAAGAGAACATAGAGATAGATCCAATCTAGGAGGGGATCTCGCCCCTCCGCTACCATGGAGGCCATGGACCAGAAGGGGAACTCATATCCCATCTGGGGGGAGTCCAAGGAAGAAGAAGAAGGAGGGGGATCTCCCCCCCCCCTCTCTCTCGGTTGTGCTGGAGTGCCGCCGGGGCAAGGATCGTGACGACGATCTACATCAACAACCTTGCTACCATCAACACCAACTCCCCCTCCCTCTATGTAGCGGTGTAACCTCTCTATCCCCACTACAATTCTCTACTTAAACATGGTACTCAACACTATATATTATTATCCAATGATATGTGGTCATCCTATGATGTTTGAGTAGATCTGTTTTGTCCTATGGGTTGATAGATGATCATGATTGGTTTGAGTTGTATATTTTACTTTCGTGTTGTCCTATTGTGCCCTCCATGTTGCACAAACGTGAGGGATCTCTGATGTAGGGTGTTGCAATACATTCATGATTCTTTTATGGTGGGTGGTGTGAGTGACAGAAGCACAGACCCGAGTAAGGGGATTGTTGCGTATGGGAGTAAAGTGGATTCGATACTTAATGCTATGGTCAGGTTTTACATTAATGATCTTTGGTAGTTGCGGATGCTTGCTAGATTTCCAATCATAAGTGCATATGATCCAAGTATGGAAAGTATGTTAGCTCATGCCTCTCCCTCATATAAAATTGCAATAATGATTACCGGTCTAGTTATCGATCACCTAGGGACAAATAACTTTCTTGTGTGACAAATAGCTTTATACTAAACAACTAAAATTTATTATCTCGCAAAGTACTCCTAGTTTTATTCTTGCAAAGTAGTTCTAGAATCACACCTACAAAATGGTTCCATACTTGTTTTAGATAAAGCAAATGTCAAGTGTGCATAGAGTTTTATCGCGGGTCGATAGAACTTAAGGGAATATTTGTTCTACCTTTAGCTCCTCGTTGGGTTCGACACTCTTATTTATTGAAAAAGGCTACAAATGATCCCCTATACTTGTGGGTTATCAGAGAGATGATTGGTAATAGGTTCAAATCTTGTGGTGTCCTTACTCTGTGACAAGAGGAGTTACAAGACATGTATTTGTATTGTTGCTACTAAGGGTAAAACGACGGGGTTCAATCATAATAATTGATTTAACTTTTTCTACATTATGTCATCATGCTTCAAGCATTACTTTATTTGTTATGAACTTAATTCCTTAAGATTCATGTTGGATAGTGGTCGAGGGGTGGGGTAATAGTAGTAGATTTAGTAATATTAACGTTCTACTTGTCATGGACTTAATGCCTATATATTTATCATTCCATTAATACCATCATAACTATGCGCTATTCTATCAATTGTCCAACAATAATTTATTTACCCACCCTACTATGCTCTGAGAGAGATGCCTCTAGTGAACACTATGCCCCCGGGTCCATTCACTTTACATTTACTAAAACCCTAAAAATATTTGCTGCAATTTATTTATCTTTATTTTACTTTTTATTTATCTATCCACCACTAACAAATTTGATCCTTGCAATTAATGAATACAAGGGGATTGACAACCCTCTTTCCCACATTGGGTGCAAGTATTTGCTTTTTGTGTGTGCACGTACTACTAACATGTTTTGCGTGGTGTCTCCTACTGGTTCGATAAACCTTGGTTCTTAACTAAGGAAAATACTATTTACTACTATACTACATCACCCTTCCTCTTTGAGGAAATCCCAATGCCTATCACAAGTAGCAACAATGCAGCCACTACCCATCTTAGCGTCGCCACCGCTGGTCCACTGGGAGCTGTTGCAGCTGATCTCGCCCGACGCCGCCGCTACTCCGGTAATTTTTCTCTAGGCCCTCCAGGCCACCAAACACAATTCAACACTTTTTACATCCAAACACAAAATTGGAATTGGTTGCCCGTTTGATTCCGACCACCAATGTTTTATGCAACCAAACAACAAAATTGCCAATGATACTCAATACCAATGTCCTAGGATATTTGGCATTAGAGCCAATACAATGCCAAGCCCTTCAATGTCTACATCCAAACAGAGGGTTGAAAATTAAATCTTCTTGTGGCTAATGTTGAGAAATAGCATTCTCAAGAAAGACAATCTCCTTAAAAGAGATTGTACTAAGAATGATCAGTGTTATTTCTGCAATCAACCTAAAAGTATAAAACAACCATTGTTTGACCAAAGTCTTTCCAAGTTTGTATGGAGAGTTATACTATGTGCTTTTGATCTAGATAGACCAGCTAAGGGC
>NC_041383.1:611573305-611593981 GCF_002162155.2 Triticum dicoccoides
TTCACAAATTGGCTATGGTAGGGGATTCTCTCTCCTGGACTCTATGGAAGACTAGGAATGTTGCATATTTTGAGAAAAAATGCCTGATGATCCTGCATTTGTAATTATAGCATGTGCCAGCTACTTACGAATTGGAAAATCTTACAGACAATACAAGGGGTGGGAAGCATTGAGATTGGGGTCGAGGCAATCAAGAAAGTGTTGAAGTAGATATAAAGCGCAACACATGAATGGGCTCCAACCATCCCTAGGATTGGTTGTGGCTAAAATCTTCATTGCTCATGCCTTCTTAGGATTCTACTCCATTGCATCTGTTAGCTCCCTTTCTTTGGTTTTTTTATCTCTTTTGTTTTCCCAGTTTGTTTGGAGTCTTGAGACTATTCAATCTCGATGTGCTTGAGATGTAAAAATGGTTTGTCGTGTTTCATTAAAGGTGTGGGTACTGTAATGAGGACATGAATATCTTGGATATGACCAAAAATATTGCATACATGCATATTTGTGAGGTGATTTCTAATACAAATTATGCAATAATTTATTTATGTTATCCAAGACAAAAATACCTCACCGACTTTTATGTCATGTCTAATTGAAGGTGCATTGGACAATTTTACAAACCACGCGAGAATATAAAGGAAAATAAGATGATTAGGTGTTGTTCAAGAATTTCTTAAACGTTGCTTTTGACCCAAGAGAAGACGCAGACCAAGTCCCCCGCGTTTTGGACTCAGATTCGGACTGCACAGACAGAACTAACTTCAAACGCCTTCAACTTTTGCATCCGGACTCCGAATAGGGTGAATCTTTTTTTTAGGAAGCTTATCGCATGAACTTCCTAGCACAATTGGATTCACCTTCAAATTGATCCGGAGAGTGGAGATATCACCGAAATAGTCCAATGTTGCACTAGAATTTGAGTTAAACTATTAGTCAAAAGGTGTTGCGTCACCTCCACTTGGTCCCATGGGACTTGTACGACCTAGTATTAGGGTTAGGCTGCCTTGGGACATCCTCCCACCTCCTTGGCCGCCACCCCTTGGTCCTATATAAGTGGATCAATCTAGTATCATTTTCTTTGGGATTTGTTTAGTTAAACGTTAGTCATTGCAGCTTCGTGTACTTCGTTTATATCCAACGACCAAGCCAAGACCATTTTTGGATCCTCACCTTTATCAATACTTCATCCATATTCACAATATTAAGATTGCTTTTATCATATTCTTGCTTGTTCTTCGATTGCGTGCAGAAATAGACCTTCATGGTCAGGCTGGTCGTGCCTCCTGCATCGTCAGTAACATCAGGAGATTAGTTTAGTCATTGCTAAGGTACAACGTCGTGCATGTTTGTGGTAGGATCGTCAAAGTCGGTCTTTCACAAATTGATAGTTATCATCTCATCGAAAGGTCGGTACCCTGCCTCTATCATACTGGGAGCCTTGCGTGGTCATCTACCTGAGAGTCTAGAGTTAACCATGCTGGTGTGATTGCTTAGCTAGGTTGGGATCTCTCCACATTTGTGGTAGTTTTTCTTTTCTTTTCTTTCTGATGATTTTATAGACATTTGAGTTTCTTTAATAGAAATCGATGAGGAGGCTTGTTGTTTAAAAAAATCCACACACAAAGTTATCTAGAATGGTACTTCAAATATGAGTTCGTTACGACCATCTCCATCAACCAACCAGTCCCTCCTGCGGCAACATTGGCTCTAACGGCCATATACTGGGGTATATCAGCAGTCTGGAAGTTTGGCCTCACAAGATCGGCCTCCTCAAAAGTCCAGCCTCCTCGGACCAGCCTTCCAAATTTGGCCTCCCAGGATGGCCTTCCAGATCCGGCCTCAGCTCCGACGCCACCAACAACTTGTACTCCAAGACATATACTTAGTAGATTTAATAGGACTCTACCATGAAAACCGACTTGGGCCCATGTAACCCTACCATTGTCCACCTGTATAAGGGGAGGTAAGGGCGTCTTGAGATGGTACCTTCTGCCAACAAGCATCTCTCATGTGAAACAACTAGTATAATATATACCAGACATGCAGTATGTAGGATATTACCTCACCTCGAGGATTTAAACCTGGGTAAATCCTTTTCCCGTATGCACCCAATCTGATCCTCTATGTACTCTTGCCCATGAGCAACCCTATCAAGGGATGTTGCGATATTGTGAATCGTCTATTGACGCGCCAGTTGGGGTTGTACACATAGGTACTATGCTGACATGTTTCTTTCTTGTGAAGATCGGATCTCCCGGACGGACCTTATTGCATAGATTTCTGGGCGGATGTCACTATGTGGATCTTATCTCCTAAGTCGTATCTCCCAGATTATCTTCCATGTATAAAATAATTTTATAAAGAACTTTTCACTCTAGAATACACTATTTTGTGTTCCCAGATTTACCTAAGATCGAGACCATGAGAATTTTTTTACGCCCTGTAGACCATGCCCTTAGTGTGACCGGCTTCACGGAAATCAGACTCACTACTTCTTCCTCGCTGCATTTGGCTTAGCAGAATTTGGCCTCACCTCTCTAGCCTCACAGTGCCCGACTCCGCGGAATCCGACCTCCCCACAACCGGCTCCGTGAAATCTGGCCTCACCATGATGGGCTATGAAGAATCTGGACTCGCTGCTCCGACCTCGTCACGTATGGCTCGAGGTCTCCACCTCGTCGGGTCCGGGTCGAGGCTCCACCTCATCGCATCACTGATGCTAGAAGAATAAATTCTTGAGTCCACTTTCACTCCTACAGCTTCATATTTTACTCCATCATGAGTTTGTTATTTGCTGAGTCTTCCAAGCAAAGCTCAATGGCTACTCATCACTCGCAGCATGAGGTGAGTTGTGCGCCGAGGCACTAAACATTGATCTCCCTGTGGACAGGCCCAGAGGCTACATCTAATCGATCTCCCCTAGGTCGGACTCGAGGCTGCATCAAAGCTACCCCCTGAGGCAACGCCCGAGGGTTGGATCCAATTGAGCTCTCTGAAGTCGGACAAGATGTTACATCAATGTGATATCTCTTAGGCCAGTCCTGAGACTGCATCATATCGGATCTTCATGAGGCAACGCCTGTGGGCTGCATCGAAATAACAATTAATTAACCACACATATAAATGACCACCCCTCCACCTGGCTCATGGTCGTCATCAGAACCAATAGATTGATGGTAGCTTGAGCCACCGTTGTTCTTCATCTTCTTGATGGGGTTCTTGAGCTCTTCTTAGAGGGTGCACCACTTTGGTTTTTCATTCAGTTTCAACCAACAAAGACACATAGTGTATGAATTTCTATCAACTTGGTGGTACAAAGTGACAACCAACCCCATCTTGCAAAAAAGAATCACTCAAGTTAATGCAAGAAACCAAGCAAGCAATACAAATGATGATAATGCGAAGCAAGTCCAACTTACGTGGCTTTGGATTCCAATGCCACTTTGTTTCTGGCCAACCATATGTGCATAGGAACCGTAAAACTTATTCACGAACTCTTGGATGCTGGCCCATCTATGTTGAAGAGAGTCATCATTGTGGGTGGTATGGATAGCAATCGGCTCACACATGGTGCTTGTGTAAATGGTAATGTTTGTGGATTTTTCCCAGTACTTTGTGCCCTTTTGCTCAGTTCCACAAATAGGATCCATGCTTGTGGCCAATCAAGCTTCACACAACAACACATCTTCATGTGCTGTGAATGTCGGTTCATGGGCGAAAAGTGAGTTGTGTAGGTCCTGAAGAGTTGACGTGGAGAACTGCAAGTTTTTGGAGCCAATATATTCATCCAAGTCACTATTGCCTTTGGTATATTTTTTCATGTTTGCCCAATGCCAAACTCATAAGGTGGAGGCTCTTGATTATCATTTATGATGGTCGTCATAGTGTGTGTCCTAAAAGATGGATTGCAGTGAAACACCAACCCAAAATTAATTCGATAAATGCATATGGGGCAAGAATATACATGTGTATCTAGGTCCAGAATTTCATTGAACAGTGTGTGGGCATGCCTGATACCAGCGACTCTTGATTTTTTCTGTAGCCGTTGGAGTTGCGGTGAGTCGTACGCCCTGTCCTCGGCGGGTCCTCTTCCGGATGTGTTCAGTCATCTGGGATGCCTATTGTCACACCGGAATGGCGTCGGGCCCGGTAGTTGTCGGTGCTAAAATCGGTCCTGCCGAGGGCGGGTATCTTCTCGCGGGTGGGGCGTGCGCGGCCAAGTCGATATCGACAGCTCCTTCTACGCATCTTAGCGGGCGCACTACCGGTTGCGTCACTCTCTTTGGATGACGGTCTCCATCTTGTTGACTACTATCGGGACCCCACGACTCCGACAAGCCATCGTCCATGGTGGTGGCCGATGACCTAGTTGGTGTCGACATCTAGGACAGAGGACGGGTGCAGACACGATGCAAAGGTGGAGAAGGGTGACGGCTCGGATGTGAGAAGAAGACAGTCAATTTGTTGGACTTGATCAATTTGAAGATATTTGGAGTAGCTCTGGCTTGTCGGATCTGATGTGGCAGACGCATGCGGGCAGCCCCAAATAGCCTATATACGAGCTTGATTTGAGGGGTCCGATTGCGTTTTTACATCGGGGGTGATGTGCAGACTGTCCGCCCGAATGCTTAGGGAGAAGTGCATGGGTCTTGTTGTAGATGGTTTTACCAAGCCAATTCCTACGTTTCATGACATCGTATGTGGCAAACCAGGTTAGAGAGACTGTGGTATCCCCAGCCCAACAGAGTTCAAGTCCTGATGCTCGCATTTATTCCTGGATTTATTTCAGTATTTCCGGCGATGCGCATTCAGTGGGAGGAGACGTTCCCGTCGACGACGAGGTGCCTACGGCGACTTCATAAATTTGAAGATGATATACCGGCTCAGTCTTTCGGAGGTGCTCATAACGGTAGGGTGCGCGTGTGTGCATTCATAGGAGTGAGTGTATGCGCATGTATATGAGCGCTTGCCTCTGTACTGTGTTAAAAAATGACATCGCAGGTGGAAATGAAGTCCGTGTACGAGCAAAGCAAACCGGAGAATGTCGCGCGTAGGGTCAAGACCGCGCTGCGCCCAGTGAGGCCAACTATACCGCGCGACCCCAAATGGACGTCCGGTTTAGCCGGATTTTGTCCCTTTGGGGCGGCAATGGGTTCGCCCATGTCCGCTTCTGTTCGTTGGGTCGTGCGTGCGCCCACCGCACGGCCGCACCCCAAATCATGTTCGTGTTGGACGTGATTAAAAAAACAAAAAAATTAAATAAAATGACTAAAAAGTAAATAAACGCAGTTAAAAAACATAAAACATAAGTTAGGGGTCACGGCCATAAAATGGCCCGGTTTCACGGTTCACTTAACGGCCCAGTGGCATAATTAACATAAAAACAAAATAAAAAAACGCCGCCCGCGCGCTCTTGTCGTGGCTGTCGTCGTCGCCGTCTTCAGTGGCCGCCGGTGTCGTCGTCGTCGCTGACGAGGTCCACGTACTCCAGTGACGTCCAGAGGTAGGCCAGCGGTCTGTGGTACGCGGGGGCGGGCTGGAAGGCGGGGGCCTGCACCACCTCCTCCCGTGGCGATGCGTCCCCCTCCGGTGACCGCGGCGGCGTGGGGCAGCAGTTCACGCCCCCCACGGCATCGGCCATCTCCGACACGATGCACGACAAGCTCCACTGCTGGCCCACCAGGCCCCGGTGGAACGCGGCCACCGGCTCCTCCTCCGTCGCCTCCTCCGCGGCCACCATGTCCAGCTCGGGGATGGCGACGTCGTCGGCCGTAGAGAGGGCATCATCTCCTCGAGGCCCTCCCATTGGCGCTCGTCGTGCGTCAAGATGGAGTCCTCCATGACATACGCCATGAGACGGGCCTCCTTCTCCGCTGTCATGCGAGGAGGTGGTGGTGGCGACGGAGAGGGTGAAGGTGACGGCGTGGGCGTGAGGCCACGCACCCGCGTACGCCCGCGCTCCTGGGGAGCACGCGCTGCGCGCTCTGGACGTGCCCGCCGCGGCCTCGTCGACGTGTCGGCGAAGAACGACGCGCGCCGCACGTCGTGCTTGTCCTGGAGCCAATTGTCCCAGAGCGGTGAGTCGGAGGCGTACCTGTCATCGTAGTACAGGTCGTCGGGGAGGAGGCGGTGGCGGTGTTGGATCTCCTCGCGGCGCGCACGGCCGCTCTGCGGCACCGGCGGGATCGGCACCCAGTCGGCGGAGAGGTGCCAGTTATTAGGGAGGTGCACGTCGCTCCACGGGAGCGGCATCCTCGTCTCCCAATAACGACGGCATACATCCGCCGCGATGTATTGTCGGCCGCGCGCGCTGCCGGTCGTAGGGCCGATGGTGACCGGGGCAGGCGCGGGGTCCGACGCGATGGCGGTGATGCGGGCTCCTCCTTCATGGAACCGCGGCGGTGGCCCGACAACGACGACGCCTCGCGGTCGTGCTTCCCCTTGCGGCCGTGGTTCCAGAAGCCCATGGCGACTGTGAGGCGTCCGACCGGCGAGTTCGAGGCTAGGGTTTGGGGGTTTGGGGGTGTCGGGTTTCGAGGAGGCCGCGGGGTGGAGTGGGAGTGTGGACCACGATCGGTCCACGGCTTCCTCATTTAAGAAGGACCGCGACCGTTCACCTGGGCGGATGACAGGCGGGGCTGGCCGCGCGTGCGCATTGATGTCGGGCGGTGGGAGGTAGGTGGCCGCCTGCCACGCGGCCCCAACGCGGACGAGCGAGCGTCCGTTTGCTGTCCGCCGCGACCCGAACCCGGCGCATGTTGGGGCTCGAAATGAGTCGGCCCGGACACAAAACGAACAAGATGAGTCTGGGCCGTCGCGCGCTGAGCCGTCCGGTTTGTCCATATTACCTCAAACGGACGGGGCCGCACGGGATAGGGTCACGCGGTGGAGTTGGCCGGATGTTCCGGGGATCAGGCGGCATGCTATGCTCCCGCCTGTTTCAACCAGTTCGTTCTCGCTGACAGCGGCGACCGGGTCCCGTGGCCGCGAGGCACACGGAGGTTCGGAAACGGTCCGCATCGCCGCGAGCCAGGTTGGGGTTGCTCGTTGCTGACGGACACTAACATGGTGGTGACCCGGCGCGTGTGGTCGATGTGCATGCTTTACAGTGGTCCCAGGCCACTGTACAGTGATGGATCGGTCGCCCATGCCGTGCCTGGACGACGCGGCTGATACCCCGTGCAGCATTATGCACACACCACGTGCAGATTGGAATCTATCTCGTGGCCACGGGCCTGGCCAAGCAGTCAGGGCCTACCTCCCGCATCGGCATCGCGGTCGCGGATCATATTCATACCGGCAGGTTTGATCTCATGGTGGTTGAACATACTTGGGTCCAGATGCAATGCAACTTCGACGTGGGGAGACGTGAAACGACGACGCCTAGCTTGGTGGCTTGATCCGATATGGATGGAGAGGGTCTTCCTCTGCCATAATCCTTCTTGGACTGGAACAATTCTTCGCCCGTAGTTCACGCTACCGACCGAGATCGCCTCTTGCACTGATCGTGCAGAGAAAGAGGTTTATCAATGCTATCCTAGAAAAATGGTAATACCAAGGTGGTGGTAGGCAGCCCCTGGACATGTTACTTTCTGAGTTCTGACGATGGATTAATAACACTAATCAAAGTCTACGTTACACCATCACCATGCGTCGTTACCTTTTGCTTCTACTTTGTGCTCTCCCAATAATTATAGATCTGACTTCCATTTAAAGATTTGACTAATGTATGTCAAAGTAAATGTACATATGGTGATTACGCAAAGAATCATGTAATAGCTTATTTAGCATGGTATACTCCTTTTCGGAAAAAAGAAGTACTTATTAAGCATGTTATGATTGACAATAATCGGGGCAGAAACCCTTTTTGAGAGAGGGTGTCATTTCTCTTACTTGCACGTTGTGTCACCAATCGTGTTGGTTTATTATCTGCTGCTTTCAAGCACGTTCGCTGGAACTTCAGTGTTGTAGCTTATGATTTAGCTAAGTCATGTATGTACTCTAATGTCTTTGTATTCTTCATTCTGCTTTGGGTTGTATTCGAAAGACTTTGTATGACTTTGCTGCTTAATCAATAAATTGCTGGCATTCAAAATAAAATCACGTTGGTTTCTTTCTTTTATTGTCCCACATGATACTCCCTTCGTCCCAAAATTTTTGTTTTAGATTTGTCTAAATACGGATGTATCAAGTCACATTTTAGTATTAGATACATCCGTATCTAGACAAATCAAAGACAAGAATTTTGGGACGGAGGGAGTACTATGCATGCCGCACCCGTCAACATACAAAACTACCAGTTATGGTTTAGTGTGATGCTTCTACTGCCTTATCTTCTTTATCCAGTTGTAGCTTAGATCGTTTGATTTATGGTCATTTAGTGACAGAGGTTAAGTCTTGAATGATCGATAGAGTGTTTATTTCCCAAAAGAATGCATAGGTCTCGAAATAGTGTTGCAGATTGCCTAGCAAAATATAATTGATGTAAGCGAGCTACGGCTGTTTGGCTCAGTACAGGACCCCATGTATTGAGGATCTCTTGCCAAAGGATCTATTGATCTGAAAAAAAAAAGGAAAAGCTTGTTCAACGCGTTTCCGTAGTCGATAGCTTGTAGAACCAGCTAACGTGTGATGCCATGGTGGCTGCTCATGTAAGTTTTTTTTGTCTACGGAGGGCCTATCATTGGTTAAGAGCAACTCCAACGGACCGATCCAAACGGACGGCGATTTTGTCCGTTTGGGTCGGCCAGGCGGACAGGAGCGTCCGCTTTCGTGTTTGGGTCGGCGCGTACGTCCAACACTGGCGCGACCCATTTGGACGGCGTAAAAAAACTGAATGCATGCATATTTAACATAAAAACAAAATTAATTAAACATTAAAGCCAGCCACGAAGGCCGGCGGGAGTCCACGCGTCCACATTAGCATTTAATAAAAATAAAAACAAACTAAAAACTAGGCACCGGCGCGCTGCCCTAGGCGTCGTCTTCGTCGTCCTCGGGTCCGTGAGGTCGATGAGCGTCGGCGCTGGACCGGTCCAACCGAACACCGTGTTCCAGAGCGCGGCCATGTCGGGCGCGGGCTGTGTCGGCGCTGGTAGTGCCGCGGCCTGGCGCGCCTCCTCCTCGGCCTCGAGCCGCTCGGCCTCGGTGTCGCGCTCAAGCATCTCGAGGTACTCACCGTCGCGGCGCTCCTCGGCCACCCGGATGTGCCGCCAGTGCTCGAGGTACGCCGCCTCTTGCTTCGGCGTCGCCCCCAGCCAGACCGGCGGCGCCCTCACCCACTCGCGCACTACTCCCGTCCAGGAGTAGCGCTCGATGGGCTGCGGCTCCGGCTTTGGCTGCGGCTCGGCTTTGGCGAGGCGGCGAGAAGGGGACGGCATGGCCACCGGCGGTACCACGCAGTCGCCGACCGTAGAGAGGGCCACGGCATGCGCCATGGCCGCCTCGTACCAAGCTTCTTCTTCTTCTGCCGCCTCCGCCCTACGCCGCTCGTCCTCCTCGCTCTCCCGGTAGACGATCGCAAGGGCTGCCTGGTAGGCGTCCTTTGCCGCCTGGTCTTCCTCATGTACGATGAGCGGCGGCGGCGGCGGCAAGCTGTGGTCGACCTCGCGCACGTCGCGCCGCCTTGCCTCCTCGTGCTCGAGGGCGAACCAACGCGCCCAGTTGGGCGAGTCGAAGGCGTAGGCCTGGTCGCGGCACTGCTCCGAGGTCAGGAGCGCCCGCCGGCAGCGCACCTCCTCCGTGTGCACCCTAGTCGACCGCGGCGCTGCCGGCACTGGGACCTCTCCGGATCCAGATGCCACTCATGCGGCAGGGTCATGTCGGGGTACGCCAGAGGCACGCGGTGGGGCCAGTGCCACTCTGCCTGGTGCACGGGCATGTTCACTCGCTGCCTCTGCCGGCGAGTCAGCGCAGGCGGAGGCGAGGTGAACTCCGCCGGGAAGGGGACGGCGAGGGCCTTGCCCTTCCACTTGCTACTGCTGCCAGCGCCGGAGAAGAGCCCCATTTGGACGGCTGGGTGGCTAGGGTTGGCTAGGGTTTGCTTGCCGGCGATGGGGGAGCGAGTGTGACCTATATGGGGACGGGAACTGGATGAGGACGGCCTCGCCACATGGTCGGATTAAAAAGGACGACCGCCGTCACTGACGCGTGGGCCCGGAATCATAAATTAAGCTAACCGGCGAGGTGGCGGGTAGTTTGGTGACCGCCAGGTGGGGCCGCGGCGGACACCGAGAAGGCGCGCGTGGCGTCCATTTCGCGTCCGCGCGGACGCATTTGGGGCGCAAATTTGGGCCGCAAATGCGCTGGAGCGGACGCGTTTTGGGTTTGGGTCAGCACGTTGGGCCTCCTCTTTTGTCCGCGCGGACCCAAACAGATGGCGGCGGTAGAAATGGGTTGCTCTGTTGGAGTTGCTCTAAGGCTCTACTAGGATTGAGTGTAATTTGTGTGTGCTCCTCTGTATAAAAGCATTGACATTGAAATTGTTGTCATTTTGTTCTTTCCATAGCTGCCACCAAATGACCATTATCACGCAACAGGTCGACCCACCATTCCTCCGGGCTTTGCATCAAAATTGAAGAAGCCAGTGAGAATTATTGCTTTCTACAAACCCTTTGTACTAGGACTTAACGCCTTAGCTACCAAAGATAATTTGGCCCGCAACTAGCCAATTGCACTGCGAGTGCACCCCACACACTTGTCAACTACGTGAGAAGATGTTAGGGACGTGTGGAGGATAGGGGGGTTATCGAAGCCACTCTCGAAATGGTGTCAGTGAACATCAAGGGTGGAAATAGAGTGTCAACGCTAAACCGTGATCGCATAACACAATGCATCCTCGGCAGTGTCTGCGAGAGTAGCCATGTAGTGCGCTTCAGCGCTGCGATGAGAGGTGCCTGTTGGAAATATGCCCTAGAGGCAATAATAAAAATGATTATTATTATATTTCCTTGTTCATGATAATTGTCTGTTATTCATGCTATAATTGTGTTATCCGGAAATCGCAATACATGTGTGAATACATAGACCACAACATGTCCCTAGTAAGCCTCTAGTTGACTAGCTCGTTGGTCAATAGATAGTCATGGTTTCCTGACTATGGACATTGGATGTCATTGATAACGGGATCACATCATTAGGAGAATGATGTGATGGACAAGATCCAATCCTAAGCATAGCACAAGATTGTGTAGTTCGTTTGCTAGAGCTTTTCCAATGTCAAGTATCATTTCCTTAGACCATGAGATCGTGTAACTCCCGGATACCGTAGGAGTGCTTTGGGTGTACCAAACGTCACAACGTAACTGGGTGACTATAAAGGTATACTACGGGTATCCCCGAAAGTATCTGTTGGGTTGACACGGATCGAGACTGGGATTTGTCACTCCGTATGACAGAGAGGTATCTCTGGGCCCAGTCGGTAATGCATCATCATAATGAGCTCAATGTGACCAAGTGTTTGGTCATGGGATCATGCATTATGGTACGAGTAAAGTGACTTGCCGGTAACGAGATTGAACGAGGTATTGGGATACCAACGATCGAATCTCAGGCAACTAACGTACCGATTCACAAAGGGAATTGTATACGGGATTACTTGAATCCTCGACATCATGGTTCATTCGATGAGATCATCGTGGAACATGTGGGAGCCAACATGGGTATCCAGATCCCGCTATTGGTTATTGGCCGGAGAGCTGTCTCGGTCATGTCTGCGTGATTCCCGAACCCGTAGGGTCTACACACTTAAGGTCTGTTGACGCTAGGGTTGTACAGATATTAGTATGCGGTAATCCTAAAGTTGTTCGGAGTCCCGGATGAGATCCCGGACGTCACGAGGAGTTCCATAATGGTCCGGAGGTGAAGAATTGTATATAGGAAATCCAGTTTCGGCCACCGGGAAAGTTTCGGGGGTCACCGGTATTGTACCGGGACCACCGGAAGGGTCCCGGGGGTCCACCGGGTTGGGCCACCTATCCCGGAGGGCCACGTGGGCTGAAGAGGGAAGGGAACCAGCCCCTGGTGGGATGGTGCGCCCCCCTTTGGGCCTCCCCTGCGCCTAGGGTTGGAAACCCTAGGGGTGCGGGCGCCCCATTTGACTTGGGGGGCAAGTCCCCCCCTAGGCCGCCGCCCCCCTTGGAGATGGGATCTCTAGGGGCCGGCGCACCCCTAGGCCCCCTATATAAAGAGGGGGAAGGGCAGCCGCACGCTAGTCCCTGGCGCCTCCCTCTCCCCCGCACCACCTCTCCCTCTCGCTGAGCTTGGCGAAGCCCTGCCGATATCGCCGCTGCTTCCACCACCACGCCGTTGTGGTGCTGGATCACCATCAACCTCTCCTTCCACCTTGCTGGATCAAGAAGGAGGAGACGTCTGCCCCAACCGTACGTGTGTTGAACGTGGAGGTGCTGTCCGTTCAGCACTAGGATCTTCGGTGATTTGGATCACAACGAGTACGACTCCCTCAACCCCGTTCTCTTGAACGCTTTCGCTCGCGATCTACAAGGGTATGTAGATGCACACCTCTCTCTCGTTGCAAGATGACTCCATAGATTGATCTTGGTGAAGTGTAGAAATTTTTTATTTTCTGCAACGTTCCCCAACAGTGGCATCATGAGCTAGGTCTATGCATAGTTTCTATGCACGAGTAGAACACAAATTTGTTGTGGGCGTAGATGTTGTCAATTTTCTTGCCACTACTAGTCTTATCTTGTTTCAGTGGCATCGTGGGATGAAGTGGCCCGGACCGACCTTACACGTACGCTTACGTGAGACAGGTTCCACCAACTGACATGCACTAGTTGCATAAGGTGGCTAGCGGGTGTCTGTCTCTCCCACTTTAGTCGGATCGGATTCGATGAAAAGGGTCCTTATGAAGGGTAAATAGAAATTGGCATATCACGTTGTGGCTTTCACGTAGGTAAGAAACGTTCTTGCTAGAACCCTATTGCAGCCATGTAAAAACATGCAACAACAATTAGAGGACGTCTAACTTGTTTTTGCAGCATATGCCTTGTGATGTGATATGGCCAAAAGGTTGTGATGAATGATATATATATATATGTGTGATGTATGAGATCATGTTCTTGTAATAGGAATCATGACTTGGATGTCGATGAGTATGACAACCGGCAGGAGCCATAGGAGTTGTCTTAATTATTGTATGACCTACGTGTCAATGAATAAACGCCATGTAATTACTTTACTTTATTGCTAAACTGTTAGCCATAGTAGTAGAAGTAATAGTTGGCGAGCAACTTCATGGAGACACGATGATGGAGATCATGGTGTCATGCCAGTGACGAAGATGATCATGGCGCCCCGAAGATGGAGATCAAAGGAGCTATATGATATTGGCCATATCATGTCACTATTTGATTGCATGTGATGTTTATCATGTTTTTGCATCTTATTTGCTTAGAACGACGGTAGTAAATAAGATGATCCCTCATAATAATTTCAACAAAGTGTTCCCCCTAACTATGCGTCGTTGCGAAAGTTCGTTGTTTCGAAGCACCACGTGATGATCGGGTGTGATAGATTCCAACGTCCACATACAACGGGTGTAAGACAGATTTACACATGCAAAACACTTAGGTTGACTTGACGAGCCTAGCATGTATAGACATGGCCTCAGAACACAAGAGACCGAAAGGTCGAACATGAGTCGTATGGAAGATACGATCAACATGGAGATGTTCACCGATGATGACCAGTCCGTCTCACGTGATGATCGGACACGTCCTAGTTAACTCGGATCATGTATCACTTAGATGACTAGAGGGATGTCTAATCTGAGTGGGAGTTCATTAAATAATTTGATTAGATGAACTTAATTATCATGAACTTAGTCTAAAAACCTTTGCAAAAAATTTCTTGTAGATCAAATGGCCAACGCTCATGTCAACCTCAACTTCAACGCGTTCCTAGAGAAAACCAAGCTGAAAGATGATGGCAGTAACTATACGGACTGGGTCCGGAACTTGAGGATCATCCTCATAGCTGCCAAGAAAGCATATGTCCTAGAAGCACCGCTAGGTGAAGCACCCATCCCAGAGAACCAAGACGTTATGAACGCTTGGCAGTCACGTGCTGATGATTACTCCCTCGTTCAGTGCGGCATGCTTTACAGCTTAGAACCGGGGCTCCAAAAGCATTTTGAGCAACACGGAGCATATGAGATGTTCGAAGAGCTGAAAATGGTTTTCCACGCTCATGCCCGGGTTGAGAGATATGAAGTCTCCGACAAGTTCTACAGTTGTAAGATGGAGGAAAATAGTTCTGTCAGTGAGCACATACTCAAAATGTCTGGGTTGCACAACCGCTTGTCCCAGCTGGACATTAACCTCCCGGACGAGGCGGTCATTGAAAGAATCCTTCAGTCACTCCCACCTAGCTACAAGAGCTTTGTGATGAACTATAATATGCAGGGGATGGTGAAAACTATTCCTGAAGTATTTTCAATGCTAAAATCAGTGGAGGTGGAAATCAAAAAGGAACATCAAGTGTTGATGGTCAATAAAACCACTAGTTTCAAGGAAGGCAAGGGTAAGAAGAACTTCAAGAAGGACGGAAAGGGAGTTGTCGCGCCCGGTAAGCCAGTTGCCGGGAAGAAGCCGAAGAATGGACCCAAGCCTGAGACTGAGTGCTTTTATTGCAAAGGGAAGGGTCACTGGAAGCGGAACTGCCCCAAATACTTAGCGGACAAGAAGGCCGGCGACACTAAAGGTATATGTGATATACATGTAATTGATGTGTACCTTACCAGTACTCGTAGTAGCTCCTGGGTATTTGATACCGGTGCGGTTGCTCATATTTGTAACTCAAAACAGGAGCTACGGAATAAGTGGAGACTGGCGAAGGACGAGGTGACGATGCGCGTCGGGAATGGTTCCAAGGTTGATGTGATCGCCGTTGGCACGCTACCTCTACATTTACCTATGGGATTAGTTTTAAACCTCAATAATTGTTATTTAGTGCCACCTTTGAGCATGAACATTGTATCTGGATCTCGTTTAATACGAGATGGCTACTCATTTAAATCCGAGAATAATGGTTGTTCTATTTATATAAGAGATATGTTTTATGGTAATGCCCCGCTAGTCAATGGTTTATTCTTAATGAATCTCGAACGTGATGTTACACATATTCATAGTGTGAATACCAAAAGATGTAAGATTGATAATGATAGCCCACATATCTGTGGCACTGCCGCCTTGGTCACATTGGTGTCAAACGCATGAAGAAGCTCCATACAGATGGACTTTTGGAGTCTCTTGATTTCGAATCATTTGACATGTGCGAACCATGCCTCATGGGTAAAATGACCAAGACTCCGTTCTCCAGAACAATGGAGCGAGCAAACAACTTATTGGAAATTATACATACTGATGTGTGCGATCCAATGAGCGTTGAGGCTCGCGGTGGCTATCGTTATGTTCTCACTCTCACTAATGACTTAAGTAGATATGGGTATGTCTACTTGATGAAACACAAGTCTGAGACCTTTGAAAAGTTCAAGGAATTTCTGAATGAGGTAGAGAATCAACGTGACCGAAAAATAAAAATTCTTACGATCAGATCGTGGAGGAGAATATTTAAGTCACGAATTTGGTACGCACTTAAGGAAATGTTGAATCGTTTCACAACTCATGCCGCCTGGAACACCTCAGCGTAATGGTGTGTCCGAACGTCGTAATTACACTTTATTGGATATGGTACGGTCTATGATGTCTCTTACCGATTTACCGCTATCATTTTGGGGATACGCTTTAGAGACAGCTACATTCACTTTAAATAGGGCACCGTCTAAATCCGTTGAGACGACACCGTATGAATTATGGTTTGGGAAGAAACCTAAGCTGTCGTTTCTAAAAGTTTGGGGATGCGATGCTTATGTCAAGAAACTTCAACCTGAAAAGCTCGAACCCAAGTCGGAAAAATGTGTCTTCATAGGATACCCTAAGGAAACCATTGGGTATACCTTCTACCTCAGATCCAAAGGCAAGATCTTTGTTGCCAAGAACGGGTCCTTTCTAGAGAAAGAGTTTCTCTCGAAAGAAGTAAGTGGGAGGAAAGTGGAACTTGATGAAGTACTACCTCTTGAACCGGTAAGTAGCGCAGCTCAGGAAGATGTTCCTATAGTGCCTGCACCGACTGGAGAGGAAGTTAATGATGATGATCAAGGTACTTCGAATCAAGTTACTACTGAACTTCGTAGGTCCACAAGGACACGTTCCACACCAGAGTGGTATGGCAACCCTGTCCTGGAAATCATGTTGTTAGACAATGGTGAACCTTCGAACTATGAAGAAGCGATGGTGGCCCCAGATTCCAACAAATGGCTTGAAGCCATGCAATCTGAGATAGGATCCATGTATGAAAACAAAGTATGGACTTTGACAGACTTGCCCGATGATCGGCGAGCGATAGAAAACAAATGGATCTTTAAGAAGAAGACGGACGCGGATGGTAATGTTACCATCTATAAAGCTCGACTTGTTGCTAAAGGTTATCGGCAAGTTCAAGGGGTTGACTACGATGAGACTTTCTCTCCCGTAGCGAAGATAAAATCCGTCCGAATCATGTTAGCAATTGCCGCATACTATGATTATGAGATATGGCAAATGGACGTCAAAATGACATTCCTTAACGGCTATCTTAAGGAAGAACTGTATATGATGCAGCCGGAAGGTTTTGTCGATCCTGAGAATGCTAACAAGGTATGCAAGCTCCAGCGATCCATTAATGGGCTAGTGCAAGCATCTCGGAGTTGGAACATTCGGTTTGATGAGATGATCAAAGCGTTTGGGTTTATGCAGACTTATGGAGAAGCCTGCGTTTACAAGAAAGTGAGTGGGAGCTCTGTAGCATTTCTCATATTATATGTAGATGACATACTTTTGATGGGAAATGATATAGAACTTTTGAACAGCATTAAGGCCTACTTGAATAAGTGTTTTTCAATGAAGGAACTTGGAGAAGTTGCTTACATATTAGGCATCAAGATCTATAGGGATAGATCGAGATGCCTCATAGGTCTTTCACAAAGCACATACCTTGATAAGATATTGAAGAAGTTCAATATGGATCAGTCCAAGAAGGGGTTCTTGCCTGTGTTGCAAGGTGTGAAATTGAGCTCAGCTCAATGCCCGACCACAGCATAAGATAGAGAAAAGATGAGTGGAATCCCCTATGCTGTCAGGACCCCGATCCTAAGTCACACCGATCTAGCATGTAACACATCATATCACTTTGCGGCCTCACGCACGGTATTCCCACGGGTGCCACCTTACCTGGCCCGGGACCATTTGCGCCTTTTGGCTCACGTATATGATAGTGTCGCTAGCATCCATATGACAAAGAACCCGGGCTGACATGACTAGTCGTGAACCCAAAGTGGCACTAACTTACAGGGACAGTCATCCATGACCCAGCATCGAACGTGTCGGTCATCAGCGAGTGAATCCAGGCTGTAGCACTGGGCTAGCAGGACTCCGGTGAACCGGGCTGTAGCGGGCTAACAGGACTCCGGTATTCATCGCGTGACATTTCCCCGAAGGGACAGACACAGGAACGAAGAAGGACACATGCCGGCCAGCCTAAGTGTTCTGGAGCAGTAGCAAGCTACCATGGCTCAGTGGAAACACTAGGAGACATTTCCCGGTAAGAGAGGCTGCTAAGGATAAACAACTAGATAGTCAGATCCCACACATACCAAGCATTTCAATAACATACACACAATATGCTCGATATGTGCAAATACAACATGGCATCACAAAATGACTCTACGACTCAAGTATTTATTCAATAGGCTCCGAGGAGCGAGACATTACAATCATGGGTCTCATGACCCAACAATCAGAGCATACAAGTCAAAGCACATGCGGAAGCTTAACATGTCTGAGTACAGACAACTATAAATGAAAAAGGCTGAGAAGCCTGACTATCTACCAGATCCTGCCGAGGGCACGAGGTCGTAGCTGAGGTAACAAGCTAAACGTCGAAGTCCACGTGGAACTACTAGTGAGACTGAAGTCTCTCTGCAAAAACATAAATTAAGCAACGTGAGTACAAATGTACCCAGCAAGACTTACATCAGATCTAACTACATATGCATCATTATCAACAAAGGGGGTGGTGGAGTTTAACTGCAGCAAGCCAGCTTTGACTCGGTGGCTATCCTAAACTACGACTGCAAGTAACTCTTTTGAGGTGGCGCACACGAGTCCACATATTCACCATATCAATACACTACTATGGATCCGCTCCCGTCTCCCTACGAGAACGCCATCCATAGCACTCACGCTTATCTTGCGTATTTTAGGGTATCCACTTTCACTTGTCTATGAACTATGCAAGGGGTCCAAGTTTCCATATCCGAGGAATCCGGCTATTCGAATAGATGATGTTAACCCTGCAGGGGTGTACTTCTTCACACACGCTTTCGCCACTTATCGCCCTGTACACGTCATGTACCTCGGCAACCTTCAAGCGGAAGCCGGGCGAGGGAGTCGGCCACGACCTGACTAACCGAACAAGTCTCTAGTCCAGGTTTATCGCCTATTCGGGTTCCATCCGCAAGGAGATCCGGCCGGGGTGTCGCTCACGGCCCCAAACGATGTGAGCAGGGTTCCCAAGCCCACCATCCGGGTGCCACTTGGTACACCGTGCCACTGTGCCTAGTCTGTCCCAAGCCCACCTGTACCGGGTGCCACTTGGTAGACTACTAACACTACCTACAAACACCAGAGACTAGTTGCAACTCCTGGACAGAGATCATGTTGATTAATAAGTCGAGAGGGGTCGAGTTACCGGAACCCAATGTGTGGTAGTAACTGGTCATGGATCACAAACACAGAACTCAGTTCCTGAAGACGGCTGCAATGAGACAACCCACCATGTACTCCTACATGGCCTCTCACCGCTACCTTTACCAAATCGTGTTCATACACTTAGCTCACACACAGTAGGACATGTTCACACACCTCTGATTCATCCCCGATGAATCAGACCTGACTCAACTCTAAGCAGTAGCAGGCATGACAAACAAGCATGAATGAGTAGGCACATCAGGGCTCAAACAACTCCTACTCATGCTAGTGGGTTTCATCTATTTACTGTGGCAATGACAGGTCATGCAAAGGATAAAGGGGTTCAGCTACCGCAGCAAGTAACAATATGTCGTTGTTGTCCTAATGTAGTAAAAGAGAGCAGGGGCGAGAGAGTGGGATTTTATCGGAATGAACAAGGGGGTTTTGCTTGCCTGGCACTTCTGAAGATAACATTGAGTCTTCATCAGTGTCAACGATCACAACGTCGGAACATCGTCTACCGGGAGGGAACAGATACCGGCAACAAAGAAGAAATACAATCAATGCAATGCACAGTATGATGCATGCTCATGACATGGCAATATGAATGTGTTTTGAGCTAATGCAACTAGCAACAGATTAAATGAAGTTGGTTTGAATACAAGATTCAACTTCAAACTCCATATGTGATTATTTAAATGCTCTGTATTTGTTTTGTCCAAAACAGAGGACAAACATTGTTCAAACATGCATGAAAATGGTACAGATGGATTCCTTGAATTTTTCTGATAATTTTTCATATATAAATTATTTCATTTGGAGTTACGGTTAATTTTCTATGATTTATTGAAGTTTTCAGCATTTTCTGAAATTTATAAATCATTTCCTGATTTATTTTAATTCCAGAAAGGAATTATTGCGTCATCATGACCTCATAGTGACTTTAGCAGGTCAACGGGCGCCGTCCAGGTCAAACTGACCTGTGGGCCATGCGTGTCAGTGAGTTAGTGGCTTAACTAAAGTTAGTTATTAATTTAACCAAAGTTAGCAGGGCCGGGCCCACCTGTCAGTGTCAGGGGGGTTAGATTAGGTGGTGATTAGCTTAAGCTAATCACCTGATGGCGGGGTCCACCTGTCATGGACCCAGGGGAGGTCAAACCCCTGGTCAACAGGGCCTAACCCGCCGGCGGTTCGTCGCCGGTGGCAACAGGCGCGGCGGAGGGCTCGGGCTCGCTCCTCCGGCGTCCAAATGGACGGAGGAGAGCGGCTACGGAGAGCTGGAGCTCACCCGCGCCTGTTTCAGCAAGCAGCAGCAGCTAGGGCGGCCGGAGACGATGGCCTCGAGCTCGGCAGCGGCGGCCGGAGCTCGGGCGTGCTCGGGACTGCGTTGGGGTGCACGGGGAGGACGGTGGTGGGGTGCTATGTGCTACTGGGAGCGTGCTGAGCACGATGGAGTGCTCGGACACGAGCTCCAGTGACTAGCGCGGCGGCGGCGACATCGCCGGCGGTGGTAAGCTCGCGGCTCCGGCGGATTTGATAGCTACGCGGTGCAAACGGGGCAGGGAAGAGAGGGGAAAGATTCCGGTGCTCACGGTGAACTCGCAGAGCAGACTAGTGGGCTCGGGGATGGCTTGGTGACGGCGAATCGGACGGCGGCATCCGGCGGCCGTGGTCGGAGAAGAAGACCGCAAACATCGTCTTGGGGCCGTCCTGGCTCGTGTAGCTCGGAGAGGAGGGAGAGTAGCTGGCGGCAGCGCCTCTGAGAGCATCGGCGGGGTGAGGCAGTGGCTGTGGCCACAGCGGCAACGAACAGCGTCGATGTCGAAGGTGGCGTTCGTCCATGGCTGTGGGCAAGCGAGGGGGAGAGCCA